>NW_022103898.1:44671746-44684402 GCF_000313985.2 Echinops telfairi | reverse complement strand
ATTTGTCATGATGTTTCCTCTTTTATCATGATTAGTCCAGTTGCCCAAACTGGGTTGCAACACTGAGTTGTAATCTACATTCAAGGCTCTATTTGTTGATCTTCAAGAGCAAGTGCTTTAAATCCACCTCACTTTCAGCAAGAAGGTTGTTTCAACTGTAGATCACAGGTTGTAAGTAAGTTTTCCCCAATTCTGACACTACATTGTTCTACATATAATCCAGATTTTGGGGCTATTTGCTCAGCATACAGATTGAATATTTTGGTAAAATGATGCTCCTGATGCAAACCTTTTCTGTGAACCATAAAGTATGCCCTTGTTCTACTGGAATGTTTTTTGGTCCAGGTACAGTTTCCACATGAGCATAATGAAGTGTTCTGGAACTTCCATGCCTCTCAATGTTATTCAGAATTCGTTATGATCTACACATTTGAATGCCTTTGCATAATCAATTAAATACAAATAAATATCTTTCTGGTGTTCTCTGCTTTCAGCCAGGATCCATCTGACATCGGCAATGATGTCCCTTGTGCCAAGTTCTCTTCTAAATCCAGCTTGAATTGCTGGCAGCTTCCTGTTCAGGTCCTGCTGCCACCATTGTTGAGTGATCTTCAGAAAAAAAAAAAAAAGTATTGGCATGTTGTGGGATTACAAAGAGACTTTTTCCCAGCTTTTTCTCTCCCAAAGACATGCCAAACATTAGAGGCTTTTTGCCAGCATATGGTGGGAGGTCAGATGCTTAGATACATCCTCCCTGAAGGCAGTCAGTTGCCAGACAACTGTCTGGGCCCACCACAGGTAGGGCCCACTCCCTGCTGTTAAGGACAATGGGTTACTTCTCCCTGTGGGTGGAGTTTGTACCCTATGATAATGGTTTCTATGGAGATCCAGAGAACAGGTCAAACCTGCTCAGTGACATCCAGAGTGAGGCTGCCATCCTGAATCTAGGATCTGCCCTTCTTGTCACATGTGTGCCCCCAATCCCTCCCCTTCCTATTGTGTGTATATCCCTAGATTGTCCCCTTCTTATTGCTATATAACCTATAATGCAACCCCTTCCTGTGACGTAAGTCTTTACCTGTAATTAGTGGGCTTGCATGCCCCTCAAAGATATATCAGCCTTGGTTTGCAATAAAGATCCTCCTTGGCCTCAGCTCCCCCTTCCTCTCCCTTGTTCCTTTCCCCCTTGTCTTCCTTCCCCTCCCCCTCTCGCCTGCTCTCAGGAGTCTCCCATCTCCACCTGGACCACCTAGTGGGATTGAGATGAGCATGCTACTATGAAACGTGTCTGACTCCATTATTTCGATCTCTTTTATCTCTCATGTTCTCTATGACTTTATTATAATCTTTATATATATTTTAACCGTACAATTGCACCTACTGAACCCATGATTATTGTGGGGGCTGGCCTTTCCCCCACAGCATGTGATATGAATAATATTATTTGATAATTTCACATTCTGTTGGGTCATCATTCTTTGGAATGAGCCCTGTCATAGTTAGATTTATTGTGCCAACTAGGCGTCCATATAAACATGTGGGCAGAGTTTAATCAGGTTGAAGTTTGATTGGAGGGCAGCGAGATAAATGGCTTTCTAAAGCCAGCCCCCCTTCCCTCTTTTCCCCTGGTGTCTGCTGCCTGATCTAGTCCTTTGCCTCAAATTTGTGCTGTGCTACTGTGGGCAGAGCCAACCCATGGATCCTGTTGCTTTGTCTGACACGTATCACTACAGCTTGATGTTCCATTGAGACTTACTTCGCCATGCTTCTTGGGTACTATCTGGACCACTTCAGTATCACTACTGGTCTCTGCTATGTCTCAACTTCTCATATTCCTGCTGTTTCTGCCCCACCCTGCTTGTGTTGCCCAAGGGCACATGCTGCTGTTTGTTTCCTTGACCAGTAGCCCGCATGAGTTGAAGTTTATTAACTATTCCACAAAAGTGAGTTGAACCTAACCCTCTGTACTACTGTGTGGACTCATTAGCTGTTATATTCACTCCCGTTATATAAACCGATCCATATATATATATGATGGTAAGTGTCCTGATTTTGTTTCTCTAGAGAACCCTGCCTAACGCAAGCACACATATGGATCACTCTCTGTTGTTTGACCTGAGACCACTCTGCAAATTTCTTGGCAACAACAAATGAGTGTTACTAGTGCTTCATCAGTAGTTTTAAATATTTCAATGGAGAATTTGACAATTCCTGTAACCTTGTTTTTTGCTAATGCCTCAGTGAAACTTAGACTTCCTCCTTTAGTACCATTGTTTCTTGATCATATGCTATATCTTGAAATAATGTTGAATATTGATCAGTTCTTTTTGATACTGTGATTCTGAGTATTCCTCCCATTCCTTTTGATGCTTCCTATATAATTGGACTTTTTCCTCATAGAACCCTTCACTATAACCACTCAGGCTTGCTTGTTTTCCTTCAGTTCTTTCAGTGTGATATATGCTGTGTGATCTTTTTTTGTCTAACTCCAGCTGCCCTTTGAACATTTCTATTCAACTCTTTTACATCATCATTAATTACATTTTCTTAAGATACTCTAACAGGGTAAGTTTCAGGGTTTATTCTGACAAGCGCTTTGATCTTTTCTTTCTTATTCTTATTGTGTAAGTGACCTCTGACTTTCTTCAGGGATGGTGTTCTCCATGTCCTCCCACATCTCATTAGGGCTTCTGTCATTCGTGCTCAGGGTGTCAAATCTGTTCTTGAGATGTTCTCTGAATTCAGGTGAGATATGCTCAACCTGATATTTTGCCTCCCTGATTTTGTTTCAATTTTCTTCAGTATCAACCTGAACTTATATATCAGCAATTGGTGGTCTTTCCTATACTTGGCCCGTGGCCCTATTTGACTACCATTATTGAGTTTCTCCATCATCTTTTCCCCAGAGAGAAACCATTTAATTTCTGAATATTCTTTCCAGTGAAGTCCATGTATACAGTAATTATTGTGTTGTTTGTTAAAGGACTAATAAGGGGAGCAGTGATACTGGGTGGGTAAGAAGGGGGGTACTAAGGGGGAACCAGTCACAATGGTAGATGTGTGGCCCATATCCCAGGGGAACAGATAGCAGAAAAGTGGGTGAAATGAGACAGTGGTTGGTGTAAGACATGAAAAAAAATTATAAATTATCAAGGGGACATGGGGGGAGAAGGATGGGAGAGGGAGGGGGGAAATGAGGAGCCAGGGGCTCAAGTAGAAAGAAAATGTTTTGAAAAAGATGATGACAACATATGTACAGATGTGTTTGACATAATGGGTATAGGTATGGATTGTGATAAGAGCTGTAACAGCCCCCAATAAAATAAAATAAAGTAAAAAGGTATTTGTTGGAAGAAGTTGTTCAAAATTCTATCATGTTCTTCAAAAAATTCTATCATGAGAAATACACTTTTGCTTCTATCACTAAGACTCTATTTTCTAACTACGGTCCCTTTCTCTTTGCTTGCAGCTTTCCCATTCTGATCAACAATTGTCCATTTCAACGTATCCTGATTGCATATTTGATCAATTTCAGACAGAAGTTGGTAGAATGATTAAGTTTTGTCATCACTGGTTTTAGTGGATGGTATATAAATTTGAATAATATTGTATAACTTCAATTTCTTGCATATAGATATTATCCCACCACAGACAGCATTGTACTTCAAGATGTATCTTGAAATCTTCATTTTGTCTATGAAAGTGATGCATTTCCTCCTGAATTTTTCATTCCTTATATAGTAAATCATATTCACAAGGCCAAAGCCAGTTCATTACAGCTCACTAATGCCTACGATAGTAATCTTTACGCATTCCAGTTTGGTATTGATGACTTCCAATTTTCCTAGAATCATATTTAGTACATTCCATGTTCCTATTATTAGATCATTGTAGTTTTTCTTCTCATTTGAGTTGTACCCCATCAGCAAATGAAGGCCCCACAAGCTTTACTCCATCCAATCATCATGATCGGCTCTTTCTGGAGCAGGCAGCTCTTCCAATAAGCAGGGCTCATCTTGCAATACTGTATCTGACAATATTTTCCTGATATTCATAAGGTTTCTGTGACTAATGCCTTAGAACTGGGCAGCCTACCCCTTCCTTATAGTCTGTTCCTAATCAAGAAGCTTTACGAAAACCTTTGATGACTTGGCTGCTATGTAAAATACTTGTGACACAGTTTCCAGAGACTCAGCCACACACAAGGCACCACATTACAACAAAATGAGGGACAAGGGGCGGGCATGTACTCTAGAAAAGTGTTGCTCCCTAAAGTTTTTCTCAACAATGATAACATATTTTTATAAAGTAAACTAATCCTTCTATAGGAATTCAGGTTTATAACTAACATTATAAAGAATAAGAAAGAGTAACAACGTGTAAGTGGGTCCCACACTGCCTTGTTGGGCTTGCTTGTCCTACATTTTTAGATGGATAATGATGGCAAAGCAGACACGCACGAGCCTGAAGTAAAAGGAAAGAACATTTACTTTACTGAAACAGTGAAGTATTTAGGTTTATGAAAAAACAACCAACAAAAAAACACCTTCCAACCAAGTATCTCAGTTTTCTGGCAAGAATTCTTCACCTTAGGCAACTAAAATAATGATCTGCTTTAGTTTATACATTTCTATGCAGAATGTTATAATCTATCTAAGTAACAGTTGACACAATGAATTATAGGGTTGTTATATTACATATGTGGTTCCCATGAGGTAGGATATAGGCAAACATCCAAAATGTATTATGAGGGACATCTAAACCAAAATAACTAGTGTGAACACACACACACACATACATATGTGGATAAGGGATATGCATATATATATCCCCATAAGGTAAATGATATTTTATTGACATTTGCACACACACTGTTAATTAAAATGTTTTGAGACTGGCAATGAGTGAGTATAGTCTACTTTTTGTTCTGAGAGAGTTTAAAGGGGTTAAAAAATGTAAAAGGAGGTGAGGGTGGGAGGAGAAAGTGGGAATTGATCACAAGGATAAATCTAGAACCCCCTCCCAGGGGGACGAATAATGGGAAATTGGGTGAGGGGCAATGGAGGATGATGTAAGATATGGAAAAAATAATCTATGACTTATCAAGGGTTCGTGAGGGAGGGCAGGCAGGGGAGAGAGGGGGAAGAAATGGGGAGCTGATATCAGGGGCTCAAGTGGGAAGAGAATGCTTTGAAAATGATGATGGTGGAATTTGTGTGACACATTGGAGGAATGTGTGTACTGTGATAAGAGATGTAAGACCCCCAATAAAGGTATTTAAAAAAAAAGAAAAAGGAAGAAATATTACAGTTACAAAAATTGTTAGATACCTAAACCTTTAAATTTGTTTAAAACTTAAATTTTTCAGGTTTAGTACTTTACTAGATACTAAATAACTGGACCTTGAAAGGGGAATTTATATATACCAACTCATAATTTTCAAACAAACAAGTGAGGAAAAAGTCCCAGCACCTGTAAAGCATCATACCATTTCCTTTGTACACAAACACTGTGCAAATAAGATTAATTATTCATTTTCAGTTCTATCAGTGCTCTAGTGTCAACTGCCTTCAAGGAGTAGAAAATTGTATTATTTACTTAATACACCAAAATTTGATAAACAAATTTGCTTTCTTGTTGTCATCATTCCTCTGTTATCACCTTATCATCTTGTCATCTCTCTATTTTATTTTTAGTCACTACCTCTTCCAACTCTCAACTTTCATTTCCCTTCAGCATGAGAATGATTAGAGGTATTTTAGAAATAATTCCTTATTAATATTGAGAGTGTTATGCAAGTTTAGAATGCCATTTACTTTCCAGATTTCAAGTACTCTAATTTGCTTTAGTCTTTTCATAGGAACTATCACTTAGAATAATGCTTATCATATTATAATTTCATATGTAATATTTGCAAAACTGAAGATGTTATTAGGCCCAGCTGGCAAACTAACATTATCAAATTGGCAAAAAAGAAGTAGAACGCTCTCTATTTTCAGATAATATGATGATACACATAAAAAATAACAACCTAGAGCCAAACTCAGCAGCAATATTAATGGAACCAATTGAAGAATTCAGTACAATATTAAAACACAAAAATCAGTCAGATTCCTCTTTGTCAGTGTTTCCTAAAATAAGCTATCCCACCCCCTGAAGGACACTGGGAAGATCCAGTGAGGCTGGAAAAGCAGCTCTTTGTACTTTATCCTGCATTATGGGCAATAGTCCAGAACTTTTAATTGGCAAGGGTTCACTGAGCAAATTTTTTTTCCCTTTTGAAAAGGGCGCGGTAGGCTAATTAAGTTTGGGACCTATGCTCTACACTAATTACGCTCTACACTAATTAAGTTTGGGACCTATGCTCTACACTAATAAAGAGCACTCTGCAAAGGACATCAAGACAATAACATGCTCAGTGTGGCTGTTGGGTGCCGCTGAGACAGTCCTGGTCATCAGAGAAGGAAACGTCGCACGGTCCTGTGCCATCCCCATCATTTCCAGTGTCCTCTGACGCCAGGGCCCCTCCTCAGGCACTATCTCTGACAATGCTCTGCTTCCATCCCTTCAGCCGTCAGTCTCTAACACAGTTGGGAAGCTATGAATGAGATTTTCAGAGGCTACTTGAAGTGGGGCACAGAGATCTTTGTGGTCTGCTCTTAGTCTGGAACTTTCGCACAAACCTGTTCACTTTGAAAAGCTTCCAGCATCATACCAATGCACAAGCATACGGCAAACTGACGGACAAGGGGTGGAACATTTCCAATAGCCAAAGTATGAAATACTTATGAATATATCTCATCAGACAAAGGGCTAGACAAACAAAATGAGAAAATCTTACTGCAAGAAACAAAAATAGGTCTTCATAGATGGAGGAACATTGGAAGATTTAACATTATGAAAATGTCAACACTGTGCAAAACTATCTACAGACATAATACAATCCTGATCCAGATTCCAATGTTCGCTTTAAATGAAAGGAAACCCTAACTCAAACTTAACTCACTGCCATTGATTCTGTCTCCTAGTGGCCCTGGAGGGTAGGGTGGAACTGCTCATATTGGTGTCCAAGACTGCAACTCTGTGGAGTAGAAAGTCTAATCTTTCCCCATTGCCGTGGCTGGTGGTTTTGAACTACTGACCTTGTGGTTGGTTAGCAGTCCAACATGTAACCACTATGGCCATCAGTTTCCTCACCAGCTTTGTAGGGATTGGAAAGGGACTAATGAACAAAGCACTATTAGAGAAGAGCAAAGTAGGAAACCTCACAGTTCCAGATCTCAAAATCTACTACACAGCCATGGTTGTCAAGACGGCCTCATACCGGTACAAGGACAGATGCATAGCCCTGTCACAGAATTGAGAATCCACAGAATAATTTATCTACATATAGACCACTGTACTTTGAAAAAGTGTTTAAAAATATTAAATGGGGAAAGAGAGTCTACTTAACAAATAATGCTGAAAAATTGGCTATATTCATTTACAGGAAAATAAAACAAATATAGCGTCTCCTAACATATACAAAAAGGAACTCAAGATAGACCATAGGCTTAATATAAAACCTAAAGCTATAAATATAGTTAATAGAAAGCTATAGGTATAAACGTGGGGACCCTGATACGTTGCATGAATATCCTAGGCACTAGTTAGTGGAAATGAATTGTGGTGGGAGTACCAAACTTAACAAGAAACATACAAACAGCAGAAGACAAACAAAATGAAGGGAACCTTCTAAAAATTGAACACTTAAGTGCATACAAAGATTTCTTAAAATTAGTTCAAAGACAACCCATGGATTGAGGTGTTTTTATTTTAATGATATATTTAACAAGAACCTAATCTCTAAAATTTATAAAAATTTGAATGTATCAACAAGAAAAAGACAATAAGCCAAATCAAAAATGGGTAGAGAGTATGAATGGGTGTTTCACCAGAGAAGATAGTCAGAGAGGCAATAACATATGAAGATGATACGAGATATCATCTTACTCCAGCATGAATAGCAAAGTTCAAAAAAAGCAGAAACTGACAATGCTGGGCAGGATGGGAAGAGACTGGAACATTAATACACTGCTGGTAGGATGGTAAAATGATGCAAATACTGTGGAGAATAATATTTGTCATTACTGACATAGTAGGCCGTTTGAATGCCAAACTCAAAATGCCCAATACCAATTCACTTCAGCTAATTAATGCCTAGGATATTAATTTTTGTGCATTCATTTTCCTTTTTACTTCCTTCAATTTTTCCTAGCTTCATATCCATACATTTAATTATTAATGAGGGTTGTCAGCTGGTCCTTCTTATTTTGAGTGTTTCCATATGGGCTTCTTTTAACATTTGGAAATAGATATACCATATGACTCAGACTTCTGTCTGATTGGCATCTATTTTAGAAAAATAAGAGCTGTTTCATGAGTAGATATTTGCACACCCATGCTCATTGCAGCACTATTCATAATAGCCAAAAGAAGAAAACAGCCCAAAGGTTCATCAATGAAAGAGTGACAGGCAAAATTAGGTATTTACACAAATGGAATACTATGCAACATCAAAAAATAGTAGTGGTGAACCTGAAAGACATTATGCTAAGTGAAATTAGTCAGTCATCAAAGAACAAATATTGTATGAGATAACTATTTTATATAAGCAGGAAAAGAAGGGGGGAATCACTAAAAGAAACATCCTTTTATGGCTGCTATGTTTGAAGTGAAGATAAATTACTGACTAGAGTGTAGACATGCTAATTTGGGTGAAGAAGAAATCAATATGCAATAAAGGGGGGTTAGCAAAAAATGATGAAAGCAGGAGAAGACACTGAGAAGATGTAAGGTTTAAAAGCAAGCACAGAAAATACTGTTAGACACACAATAAGCCTGCAGTGTTGGTGATCTCTGAGTACATACATGGATAAGGCTGGATGCATATGGAAGGAAGAGTGAGACTAAACCCGAAGAAAACATGAGAACAAGTAAAGAAAATAACAGACTCACTGCCAGCAAGTCGATACCAACTCCTAGTGACCCTGTAGGACAGGGTAGAACTGCCCGGGTGGGATTTTGAGACTCTAGCTACCTTTTTATGAGAGGAGAAAGCCCTGTTTTTCTCCTGGGACTATACCTGCTGAATTATATATAAGTTTGACATAGAATATTTGTACATGTGTATTTACACACACATATTATATATGTTCATGAAGGTGGTAATGTATATAGAGGGCAGAATTTTGAATATTTCTTGTGTACAACAGACAGCTTGAGAGAATGAGTTACTGAACCTGATGGCTCAGGACCATGGTTTTGCGGGAAACCAATGTCAATTGGCCTAAGAAAGTCTACAAAGACAATGTTCTATATCAGCAGTTCTCAACCTGTGGGTTGTGACCCCTTTGGGTGTCGAATGGCCCTTTCACAGGGGTTGCTTAACACCATCAGAAAACACATATCTTAGGAACCAAGACACCGCTCCTCTACGCCCACATACGAATACCCAGCATGAAGACTGTTACCCATACTACACCATGCTTGAAGACAAAATTTCATTATTTGTAATTAGAAATAAATATTTCACAATATATAATCACATATTGTTTTTATTTAATCACTATGCTTTCATGATGTTCAATTTGTAACAATGAAAATACATCCTGCACATCAGATATTTACATTAGGATTCATCACAGTAGCAAAATGACAGTGATGAAGGAGCAATGACAATAATGTGAGGGTTGGGGGTCCCCACACATGAGGACCTGTGTGAAGGGGTGGCGGCATGAGGAAGGTGGAGAACCACTGATCTATATGCTACTTCGGGGAATAGCAGCTGGGATCTTAAAAGTGTTAGCCTTGTCCACAGGAAAGAAGCGTGAAGAAAGTCAAAGGTGCATGGAAACAATTAACCCAATGACTAATGTCTCATGTCCACGCCAGCCCCCAGGACTCTCAGACTAGAAGACCTAGAGTTTACCATTCTACAACTACCAATTGCTCTGAAGGAATCACATTTAAAAGTCCTGAATAGAGAGGAGAAATATGTGGAGCAAAACCCCAAAGTATGAAAATGACGATGCTACTGCTTCGAGAGACCGAGGGACTATTCATGATGGTCTAGGGGCATTCTTCAGTCTGGAAATAAACTCACCCTCACAGCTCAAGTTTTAGCCAAATAGTAAATAATAAGGAGAAAAGTAAAACCTTAGAATATCTATCAGTGAGCTGAGGTCACAAGGGCAGCATTGACCCCAGGAGAAAGTTAAGAAGGGTTAGAAGAGAAGGAAGAAGGTGAGAGAAGACACAGGTGCCAGAGGCGATGCTGCATCGTGGGAATTGCAACAAATGACATGACATGAAATCTGTATGAATCCTTTCATGGAAAATGGATCTGTTCTGGAAACCCTCACCCAATTCATGATAAAAGTTGTTTTGTTGTTGTTTTCAAGGAGGCACATACTAGAAGCAATAAAAACAAAAAAATAGGTAATGGAATCTTTCCATTAACTTTTGAACCTCCCCTATTTGTGTGTGTGTGTGTGTGTGTGTGTGTGTAGGTACACACACTCACACACATGGCAACCCTATAGGAGAGAACTAGCCCTGTGGGTTTCTGAGATACACACACATACACACACATCCACTGGCATTGAGCCAAGTCTGACTCACACTTACTCTGCATATGGTGTCTGTGGCTGTAACTATTTGCACGGGCAGATAGCAGATGAGCTGAACTGCTGACCTTGAAGTTAGCACCCCAATGCCTAGCCCACAGTGCCATCAGTGTGTTTCGAGAGACAGACAGACAGAAAGCCAGTAAAATAGTGTATCTCTCTTAAGTGGCCTATTTTATCTCTGGATTTCATATAAAACTTGATGTCAGGCACATTTATTTGAAATATTTACATATACCCTCACAAGTGTGTGTATGTAGTAATTTTGCTTTAATAGGTTAAAAATCTTATGAAGTGTCCAAGATAGTAAAAACCTTTCCCTTTTTATCTCATTCCAACCCATTTGTGACAGTGACTGGCTATTTTATTCTGTAACTGTATTTTCCATAGTATCAAAACTAATTTTCTTTGAAAATAAGGTAACCAGAAAAACACTCAGGGCTTAGAACTAATTAGATAAAATCCTAGAGCACCTTGATTATCATCTCCATGATGAATATACAAAAACTATTATCCAATGTTTTTCTGCAATAAACAAAAACCATGCGAATCTCTCCAAAATAAAATGATTAGCACTAATTATGGACAGGCTGTTTACTGGGGAAGGAAACACGATAATTAGAGGGATGTGTGCAGGTAAGTTATGGGAAAAGCCAATAAAAGTTTTATCCATCGCTCAGAAGGATTCCTTGTTGTGAGAACTCAGCCAGTAGAAAGGATTTGGTGGGACCAGTAAAACGAGGCTCAATAACTTTAATGCAGCCTAGTTTCATTCCAGAATTCCACCTTGAGAGGCAATATGACAGGTGCAAAATGATCAACTTCCTTTCTTCAGAAACAAGCTGGATCAGTTCCTCTGAAATGAACCTCAGTGAATGACTGACTTCAGACACTGAGCGACTAATGTTGACTACAGGGCACCTACAGCGTGTGGTATAATGATGGAGAAAGAAGCACGCGAGCTGCTCTTTTTATGGGGCCGTCACAAAAGAAAGGTAATGTTCTAGAAGTACGGATAACACTGGCTGGCACACATTTTGGTGCTTCAGATGTTGGACTTGTTCTGGGTATATTTGACTTGTGGATTCCATAACATGGCACCAGTTTCCCCCAGTCAGTTTTAGCTTTTGAGATACAAAGCATATGTTACATACTATACTACCCTTCACTCTGCTTGCCAATTAAAAAAAATCAGATTATTTACATATAGTGTTAGCCAGCCTTAGTTAGAGGAGGCACATGCCGGCTTTATTTAAAGTAGTCTGTGTTATACTAAATATTTAGGTCAGATTAGACTTCACTTGGTGTCCTTAGATTCAGAGATCTATTTGAACAGTGCAAATGAACTTGGAATTTTCCACAAGTATTATTTCACTTTTATTAGGAACTGAATACCAGGCAGTTCCAATTTGTTATCTTGCAAAAGGACCACAAATAAGAGTTACGGTACAATAAATAAAGTGCCCTGATGGCGGTAGTAGGTTATGCAACAAGTAAATTACGTAACTGCCAGAATTTATCATTACAAACTGCCAAATCCCTGAAAATGACCCAGTCAAACTGATACATTAACTTAAGTAACATAGCCAGTGTTACTCTTACATAGCAATTTGGCATTTGTTAATGCCAGGTATATATTGTTAATGCACAAACTAGGTATGCATTTGTTGTTGATTTTGCTATTGCTGTAAATGTGAAATTATTTTGAGTTAAACTCCTGCTGACTTGGTTCCCTCCCAGTTACCCTTGGCCAAGTACCTTCATGTAGGACATAAATTACACATCCATTTCCAATGGCCATGACTATTGCATCGTGTTCCCCCTACTTTAAAAAAAATAAGTTTATTGGGAGCTCTTACAGATATTATAACAATCCATAATTCAATTACATCAAGCATAATTGTATAATTGCTGCTACCATCTTCAAAACATTTTCTTTCTTCTTGTACTTTTTGATATCAGCTCCCGTTTATCCCCTCCCTTCCCCAC
>NW_022103898.1:44665275-44671260 GCF_000313985.2 Echinops telfairi | reverse complement strand
ATTCACTCTTGATCAGTAAGATAGTTAATATTTATTTTTGTCTTGATAACAAATAGAAGTTTCATTTTATTTTATGAAAGAATTATTGAAGAAGACCTAAACCTTTAGGACAGAAATTGCCACTGTGGAGAACGCTTGCTATTGTCCCTATTCTCAGTTACTTCCTATTATTTCTCCATGGATTTTACATTCATAATTCTAAGTATGAATATTTAAATAATGCTTTTTGCAAGAAAGTAAGGATGTTACTTTGGGGAGTAAGGTATTCCCTACCCAGCAATGGCATTTCAATGGCCTCATCTGCATGTGAGAGTTGGACGTTGAGCAAGGAAGACTGACGAAGACTGTGCACTTGAACTGTGGTGCTGGAGAAGAAGCTTGGAGTTAGCTTAGGTGGACTTCTAAACAGACAAACCAATCTGTCTTCAAGAAGTACACACGAGCGTTCCTTAGAGGCAAGGATGGCGAGACTTCATCTTACATGCTTAGGATATGTTGCTAGGAGATACCAGTTTCTCGAGAAAGACATTGATTATGCTTGGTAAACTAGAGGGGAAGTGACCAAAAAAGGGTCTCAATGATATGGATTGACAGAATGGCTGCAGCCATTGGCCTAAGCATAGGAACCAGTGTGAGGAGGGAGTGGGACAGGGCAGTGTTTCATTTTACTGTGCACAGGGTCACTTTGGGTTGGAAACAACTTGATGGACCTAACAAAAGGTGGTTAACCATCAGAAAAGAAAAGCAATATTTTCAACTAAT
The DNA here is from genome assembly GCF_000313985.2 of Echinops telfairi. Taxonomy (NCBI): domain Eukaryota; kingdom Metazoa; phylum Chordata; class Mammalia; order Afrosoricida; family Tenrecidae; genus Echinops; species Echinops telfairi. The sequence continues at coordinate 44,670,498 of NW_022103898.1, read as the reverse complement.
AGGGAGTAGTAGAAATTTGATCATAGAGATGAACTTGTTTGAATATGAAAAACAAGACAATCCCACTGAATTCTGGCTTCCACAGATTTCACTTTATTTATTTCCAGTTTTACTGAACTCTAACACGAGCTCCATGAATGCAGAGATATTCTCTGACCATTTACCACTGAATTTACAGTGCTCATCAAGGTGTTCCCCAGAAGGAACTCCATAGAAAATTGCATATTCAATAGATTCCCAGAGACTAAATGGCTAATAACGTAAAAAAACCCATCCATATTATTATTTCTTTATTGAAGGAATCCAAAGTAACCATTAAGGTCTATTTTGGACTCATTAAACATAATTGTCAAGACTGTCAGCATTGTCCGGGCCATGGATGCTTTTCCTTCCAACGCAACGATGGGACTAGTAGCTGGACTTCGTTTTCAGTTCTTTAAATACAGAATAAGATGAACAAATATGAGCGCACAAAAAAGCGAGAGTTGGCTCCCTTAAATTGTTACTCAGTGAACGAGAGAAAAGAGACAATAGATCTTAGAAAACTGAGAGTTGAGCTCATCTGAAGCCTGAAATTTCTAGATAAGGTGTTTGGATGGGCAGCTCAAGTGAGGCTGAAGAGTTGAAAGGTCAGCTATCATCTGGTAAGAGAGAGGGACACTATGAGGAGGGAGAGTTTTCATGGCCTGCCCGCGCTCCCTGACTCTGTCTAGTAAACATTGGACTATTAACAAGTTCAGTGGTGCAAACCCATTGATTGTGCTGTGGAAGATGGATCTATGCTTTACTCTTGTAAAGATTATAGCTTAGGAAGAGACTAAATGGCAGTGGATCTTGGTTTGGGTTGGTGTGGTGGAATGCCATTTCTTAATCCTGTCTCTGTAATACCTACCACCTGATTGAGTGAGACTCTGCAAATAGGGTGTTTGTGACACTAATAGAGGGGATTGGTCCGTTTTAGTAAACCCCTACCCTGGCTATAAAGATGAGCCAGGTTGACGAAGGAGGAGAGAGTAGTCCCAGGGCCATTGGGATAACAGCCACCAGTGCTGCATGTTGTAGATTTCTGAAGTGGCAGAGGCCGAGGCAGGGAGACCATGAGAAAGAAAAGAGGGGCGGCGTTGGGACTTTGAGGTAGAGCAGCAGGCTGACTTCCTGGCCCACAGAGGCAGAGGCCAAGGTCTCATGTGACTGGAAGGGTGAGAACTCGAGACCGACTTGGCTGCTGACTGAGGAAATGTGTGGCGTGGACCCGTGACTGGATCTTTAATGTGTGCTGACTTGGGCTTGTGGTGACCTCTTGACTTCCCTAATAGACCCCTGTAAATTGTGAGAATTGTCGTGAGTTCTGTGGAGCCATTGCAATGAATTATGAAGCCCAGCACAGAAGTAGAGTGGGCGAATGGTTGGTGTCAGTACGGGTAAAGGATGGAGGGTGGATGCACGTCTGACCTCTGCCACAAAGGTGATAGGGTAGCCAGAGAAGATCAGGTATGGCCTCCACACCATTTTTTGTGTGTGCAGTTATTGTTGTTAGGTGCCATCAAGTCAGTTACAACCCATAGCGAACTAACGCACAACCAAATGAAATACTGCTTGGTCCTGAGCCATCCTCAGTTGTTCCTATGGTTGAGCCCCCATTGTTGCAGTTACTTGTCAGTCCATCGCCTGGAGGGCCGTCCTCTCCTTCACTGCCCCTCTGCTTGGCTGCACATGATGTCTTTTTTCAGACACGTTTCTCCCAGCAAAATGTCCACAGGGGAAGTTGACCCTGGCCAGTAGGGTTGCTATGAGTGTACTCCGATGCACGCAGTGAGTTTGGTTTGGGTCTTGTAGAGAGGAGCTCTGGTCGTGTAGTGGTTACTCATTGGACCACAATCTGTGTGGTCCCAGGTTCAAAACCACCAGCCTCTCTGAGGGAGAAAGACTGGGTTTTCTACTCCTGGAACAGTTACAGTCTTGGAAACCCATACGGGTTGCTAGGAGCCAGCAATGACTCAATGGCAGTGAGTTTGGTTTTGACTTTGGAGAAGATAAATGTATGTCTAAGAGAACTCGTCTTCAACCATTCACTGATCCCAGAGAGATAGTTACGTCCAAGGTATAGTAGGTAGTTTTGAGGTCGGGCCCAGTCGTTCAGTCTGGCTTCTACATCAAGTCCTTCTGGTGTAGCCCTTGGGGGATGCCAGGTTCCCTGTATGGTCAGCATCTAAGGTCATTATAGTGCTCAGATCATGGTGTGCTTCACCGAAGCTTGAGTAGAAACATTCAAAATATTTACCCATGGCCAAAGCGCCAGATTTATTCTCCCTTTAGACTCCCTACAATTATAGTTCAGCTCCTCACCATCTGCCGACCACAGCCACCAACAGAAACATCAGGTTCTTCTTTGAAAGCTAGCTGCTCTCCTCCTCTGGTCACTACCTGGCTTTCCAGAAAAGTTCTCCTCTCATTCCTATGGAGGGCCTGTTGATCTGCCACAGCCTTGCCTCAGTGTTGTACAGCATCAAATGGATGGTCTTCCCACCTTTCCCCCTTCTTGAAGGAGTGACCGCAGCCAGTGTGAGGTCTCCTCCCTTGAGGTGTTCTTATGAAGTACACATGGTGAGGTATGGTTCGAGGCTGGTAGGCAGATGCTCCACCCCTTTATTTGGAAATATGTCCCTAAGATTGGCCCAATTAGTGTTTCCCCTTATAGTAGTGGACTCATATAATATTGGTCGTTTTGCAGAGCACACTTTTTGTATTCGACCATTTAAGCAAATTATGAAACCTCCTAGTAACTTTCCCTGTCTTCTCCCCCTTGTAGAATATTATCTTTACCTTCACCCAAGTTAAGACCTAGCCACTAGCTTATTGGCTTCATTTTTCTCCTTTCCTTCCCATTCCTTCCCATGCGGTGTTTCACTGTCTCATCATTATTTTTTAGCAATGGGAGTGTTCCATTGTGTGTACATACCAAAGTTTATTTATGCATTCCCTGATGTCCATCTTTCTACTGTGAATAGTGCTGTGATTAACGTGAGTGTTCACATGTCTGTCTGTGCTACTGCTGTCATTTCTTTCGGGTGTATATTTAGTGTAACTAGGACGCCTGGTCCCTATGACGTTTCCATTCCCAGTTGCTTATGGAAGCACCATATCAACTTTCCACAGTGGTTATACCATTTTGCAGTGCAATCAGAAGTTATGAGGGTTCCAATGCCCCCTGACCTCTCCAGCATTTTAAAATGTTCTGTTGTTATTATTATTAATTTTTTTTATCACTACAGGTTTGAGGTGATATCTCATAGTTCTTTTGATTTACATCTCTTAAATGGCTAATGAACTTGAGAATTTCTTCATATGTTTTTTGGCCACTTGGATGTCTTCTGTCGTGAATTGTCTGCCCATGTCCTCTGCTTATTTTTAATGGAAGTGTTTGCCTGTTTCCTGTTGAAATTTTACAGTTTTCTATAGATTTTAGATATATCTTTGTCCCAACGATTTTTTGCAAAAAAAAATCCTAGGCAGTGGCTTCTCCTTTTAGTCCTTTGATGAAGTCTGCGATGCTCAGAAGTGTCTTATTTTAGGAGGCATGATCACCTATATTGCCTTCTGCTCTTTGTGTGTTTTTTGTTATGTTTCATAAGGTATTCATACCATGTATTAGATCTGTAAGTTTGCCCTTACTTTTCTTCATTGATGATTGCTATAGCTCTAGTGTTCTCTTTTAGGTAATCGATCCATCTTGAGTTCTTCTTTGTGTTTGGAGTGAAGTTTATGTCCTGTTGGATTCTTCCATTGATCTATGTACCATTGATCTATGATCATTGTACCATTGCCAGGCTGTTTGGATCACAGTGGCGACCTGGTGGGAGCTGAGGTTTGGAAGAGAGAGGCCCCTACTTGACTTTTCTCTTATCCTAACTCTCTTTCCTTTTCATGGAATGTTGGTGATTGGTTTCTCTATATTTAAAAAAGAATGAAATTAGCATTTAGAAAAATAAACAGAGTATTTCTTTTTAGTATAGTGCAGGGATCCTTTGCACATAGACATTAATCCATTTGAACTTGATCTAGTAAGGCTATATTCAGAGGTATAAACTGCCAGTGATCAACTTCTAAAAAAATTCCATTAATGATTGGGATACTTTTCTACTTCTATACAGAAATATTAATAATATCTTGATATCTGATATACCCTATGGAAAATTATATCAAAGGATTAACCAGAGTTAACAAAAGATAGAATTAGGAATTAGTACAAAGTAAAAGGGTGTATTTTGCAGTCTTGTCCTCTTAAATAATGGGGAAATTGGAAATTCAGAAAATTGACAATAAAAATGCATAAGATATCCAACAATCTAATGTACATTTCTGTTAATAAGGTAGAAACAACAAAATACTAACATAAGAAACCAATAGAGTCATGTATCAATGGAAGAATGATCCATGTTCATGGATGAAAAGAAGTAACATTGTGAACATGTCAATACTACCTAACACAGTCTATAAACATAATACAATTCCAACCTAGGTGACTCATACTCAGTGCCACAGGGTTCGTTTGAACTTGTCGCAACCCCCTAGGACAGAGTAGAACTAGCTGCCTTTGTGCATGTCCCAGACTTTAACGCTCTACTGGGTGGATGCCTCATCTTCCCCTTTGGAGCAGCTGGTGAGTGTGAACTGCTAACCTTGTGATGAGGAGCTTAATGGGTAACTCTCTAGGCCAACAAGGCTACTCTTTGGAACAGTCTTACGAATTTAGATAGAAGTATAAGTCAATGCATTTGTTTGCCAGAATTGATTTAACTGACCTGAAAATTTCATTCAATTTTACTCATGATTTTTTGTGTGTTAAGGTTGAGTTTTCTAGAGAAACAAAATTAATGATGATAATAATATATATGAGAGAATTTTATTTCAATAAAGAAATTTACATCAAGGAAGCAGCCCAGCCCAGTCCAACTCTAGTCCATGGGTCAGACATTAGCTGGATGCCGCTCCAGACTCATGCACCTTCTGGCTCATGAAGTAGCAAGGCAAAGATGGGAGATCACAGGCTAGTGGGTGTAGAATCTTATGAATTCACAGTCAGCAAGAACAGAGAGGAGTACAAACAGCTCCCAGGGTCAGCAGGTCAAATAGGCTGCTAGCCCCAGAAGCCAGGCACAGGATCCAATCAAACAGGAAGAAGAGGAGCAGCCAGAGAGAGAAACACACATCCCTAAGGAGGAC
>NW_022103898.1:44650496-44664621 GCF_000313985.2 Echinops telfairi | reverse complement strand
GGCCCCTTCCAGGCCTGTCGTTTACTCCAGTGTTTTATCCCTTGACCCATGTTGCACCTCTTTTAGGAAATCCCTTGCCTCTCCTCTCTCTGCTTCATCTCTCCTTTCTTCTTTCTGCTTCTGTCGCTGAACCCTGGGGGGTGGGGGGTGGCTATATGTGTAAGGCAATTTGTCCTCAATTTCAAGGCATGCTTCTTCCATGAACTGGCCACAGATGCTTCACTTGTATTGATTTATTGACCAATTCCTGCAAAGCACATAAGAATCACAGGACTGGCTGCAACCTGGGGCCAGCAGAAAACATCAAATTCAAATTGTTTCTAGTTTATCAAGGAAAATGTCAATCAACCTACAAATAAACAAACTCAGTCATAGAAAACTAATCATACAGAGAAAAAAGTCTCTCAAACTGTTTTCCCACAGATTCAAGGCAAGAAGCAAATAAAGGAGCTTATTACATCACAGTGTTTGAAGAAAAAAATCTCTCTCTATCTCATTCTCTCAATATGAGATTAATTCACTTATCTCACAAAGTGATATGAATTAACAGGAGATTTTCTTGGTATGAAGACATGGTAACACCTGAGTAAAGTCTGCAATTTGGATACTTGTCAGTCAGTTTCTGAGTTTTGATAATGTACTACATTTATGTTACCACTGGGTGATGTGGACAAGGAACTTCTCTGAATGACTTTTTTAACGTTGAGTGAATCTGTAATTATTTCAACATTAAAAAGTTTAGATGGCCCAGCTCCTTCCCTACCATTCATTGTACGCTACCCTCCAAACCAGCCTCTAACAAAATCGGGCTGTCCTGACTCCTGGAACAGAGATGCTTACCTTTCTTCCAAGAAGGCTGGTGAAGCACTGAAATCCATGGGTTCTGTGCTAGGAGACCTCGGGTCCTCGGGCTATTGTTAGGTGGCACTGAGTCCATTCAAACTCATAGTGACCCTGTGACGACTTCCAGTCTTCCTAGATCCATACTTCATACACTCCAAGTTCTGATTACAAATGGATTTTGCAGTGTTTCTTCTAATTTTGAGTGGTGCTCTACCAACAAGCAAAAGTCCTGAAGGCTTTCTTCCGTCTACTCCTTATGGTCAACTTGGGGTTGAGAAGGCAGCTCCTCCTCCGTCAGATTTTGAGTGCCTCTCCGCCGAGGAGGCACCACCTCAGACAGTATTCTGCTTTTATTCAGGAGATTTTCATAACTGGAATGTTTCAATGCTCTCTATAAGGTTCTCAGTTGCTGATTTCTCAGAATTGGACAGCCTAGTTCTTCCTGAATTCACTACCATCAAGTCACTGGTGACTCATAGGAACCCCCTCTGGGGTTCTGAGACTGTACCTGGGGATGGGAGCAGAAAGCGCAGCCCTTCTCTTGGTTCCAAACTGCCTACCATGGAGATCACAGCCCAACAAATAACCACCACACTACCTCAGCCTGTTTTTTCTTGTAATCTTTTTGTTGAGGGTTCTTACAGCTTTTATAACAACCTATACATCAATTGTAACAGGCACATTTGTACATATGTTGCCATCATTATTTCCTAGACATTTACTTTCTGTTGAGGTCTTTGTGTCAGCGTCTCTCCCCCTCTTCCCTCCCGCCATCCTTGTGACCCCTCAATAGATCATAAATTATTCTTATTTTCATACCTTACACTGACCACTGTCTCCCTTCCTCCACAATTTCTGTTGTTCAACCCCCTGGGGATGGGGCATGCTGCTGTGTGTTGATCATGGCAATTGGTTCCTCCTTCCTCCCCTCCTCATCCCACCTTCCCCCTACCCTCCTGGTATCATTGCTTCCATTCCTGTTTCTGGATTCCAGGTGTCATAAGCTCTTATGTCTTATCTGTAGTTGTGCACATGCTGTGTTCGAGCCCGCAGTGAAAGACCATAGAGGGCTCATGGTAGTGGGGGGTGAGGAAGCCTCCAGGAACCAGAGGAGTACTGTGTGTGTCATCCGTGCATTACAGCTTTGACTCTGATAGATCTACCCAAACCTGTGCCCTTCGGTTGACCCTGCCGGTATTTGAAATACTAGTGACCTAGATTCCAGCATCACAGCAACACACAAGCGCCCACAGTGTGACAAAGTGAGAGACAAGTGGTGGCAATGTTCTCCTGAGAGTTTCCAAAACAAATCATGTTGGCATGGTCTTTGATGGTTCCGTGCGCACTAGCCGTGTATGTGGCAGATTGAAGCAGGTTATCTTATTGAGAAACAGACACCCACAGTAAAAGTGGTGGAAGCAGAAGTACAGAGTGAGAATTCTAAAGAGAAAACATATGAAACTCTTTTAAATAATAAGCAAATCCAATGGCTGTACACAAACATGTATATTTTTATTTCTCTATGTATGTGCAGTTGGCTTTTACAACTTGAAAGTCAAAGATTACTGGTATCGGTACAAATTATATCATGGGAACCCATGAAAAAAATCATATCTTAGCTTTCCTTTCCTCCATATTGGTTTCTATGCCTTTTTCTTTTAATTCCAATGACAAAAACCCACAGGGAAATGCGATTGGCCGTACAATAGCATGTGCACATCCCGTGTCTAATGGCTTGGGTTTCACAATGAACAGATCCCCACTGTCCTTTCCTGGAGGATGGAATGGAGGAAGTGGTAATCCCCCTAAAAGAGGAACATTGTTTTTGTATTCAGAGAGGATGTGCACCAGGCAAGAAATTATTGCACAGTATAGAGTGTATGGTCTTTATCTCTTTGTTTTCTCCTTGCTAGCCCAAACGTCTGTGTGTACTCCATCCTTATGTTATGTAACCTACACTGACATGAAGAAAAATAACCTTTTTAACTCTGGAATTTATCTTCAAAATAGGCATTTGCAATATTCATACCTATATTGAAGATGATGGTCCTTTACCTAAGTCCTAACACATTTACTTCATGTTCCACCATCTCATATGCAAGTGAAATCTTTGCCAATGAAACTACTTACTAATGGCTATTTAAACATGTCCAAGTATGCCTACAGATCAGAATTGGCACAACCTGGGTTTTAGCTCTGGGACCCTTCCTATACAAAATTAAATGATGATGTGGCATTCCTACACATTACAGTTTTAGTTTGAAGATTTTAAAAAGGATTAGATAAAAACCACATAATCAGTTAAAAATGTGAATCATCTATGTTGGTTAGCTAGGTAAATGGAATTTAAACTACAGGTATTTTAAAACATTATTTTATGTTGATCCAAGGTATAAATTGCCACTCTAACTCAGCCCAGAAAGCATGCTGGTCCAAACACTTTGAGAGAACAGAAATTATTTAAGCAACTCATCACTATAAAGCATAGAAAACTTTTTCATTCCTTTGGCTTATTAAAACAGTTCTCAATGTCACTGAGTGTATGAGCAATTTTCCATGAATTATAACATATATTGTGAATATTCTGTACCTAACAAGGATTAAATTATGAAACTGCATAAATGATTTCATTTTCAGTATCTGTGGTGGGGGAAAACAGTTTGTCTCCATTTCTGTAACCCTAGAGTGTAACCCTGGGTCTGTGGTAATCTCTCTTCATAGCATCTAATGATCTTCACCTGCCCCCTCCCCCGCCCACCCAGCCCCCCCATTTGTGCTTCCCTTTCTTGAGCCTAAACTTCTCTTCTTTATCTTCTATATTAAAGTTATTAGATGTAAGACATCTGATAAATTGGTATGGGTTCCTTTGTTTTCTCCTTGTTAGCCCAAATTTCTGTGTGTACTTCGTCCTTATGTTATGTAACCTACACTGACATGAAGAAAAATAACCTTTTTAACTCTGAAATTTATCTTAAAAATAGGCATTTGCAATATTCATACCTATATTGAAGATGATGGTCCTTTACCTAAGCCTTAACACATTTACTTCATGTTCCACCAGCTCATATGCTGGTGGAAACAAAAGAACAACTTAAATGGGATTATTTCTACAGATATAGGGGAAGGATGCCAGCGCATATTTTGAGTGCAGATACAATTTGATCTGTACCAGGGACAGAAGATAAGGGTTTTGGAATGCAATGGATTATTTAATGTCCAAGAACTGGCATGTGGGGTGAAAATCTGACTGAAGGAAATTTTAGAGAGAAAGCAAGAAGGGAAAATAGACAGTATAAGCAATTCTCTTGAGAAATGGCAAGATATGTTTAGGTTAAATATTCTCATTAAAACAGAGGTTATTGATAGTGTTGATGCTCTGGAGAGATTTATGGTTTGCTTTAACACACCCCCTCCCCCAGAAAAGCAAAGACAGTTTTGGCATTTCTATTCCGTTTTAATTCCTGGTGGGTGCTCCACACCATCATGGCTGCAGCAGTAAACTAGAGTGATGATGAGTTGACATTAGGCAACAAGAGGGTCATATATAGTCCCATGGCCGAACATTCTTCATAATTCCTGTGCAGTATGACAATAAATATTCAAACTCACAGCCAGAGAGTTGATGTCGACTCATAGAGATCTTACAGTACTGTGGAATTGCTTGTGAATTTCCAAAGTGTAACTCCCCAGAGGAGTAGAAAGCCTTGCCTTTTGAAATCCCACGGAGTGACCGGGCTTTCAATCTGCCTAGCTTGTAGATCGCAGCCCAACGCGTACCCACTAGCGATCAGAGCTCCTCTCTGGAGAGTGAAAGGGGTTTAGTGAATCTCGGATATCCTCAGTGGGAGAAGACAAATTATAAAAGAAGATGCAGTGAGGACAGAGTTCAGAATTTTAGGCATGGGCATAACTTCTGGGGAAGCGTCATTAAATGAATCCATGAATGAGTTAAGTAACTTATGAAAATGATTCTGCGACTATTAACTACACCTACTGGATGGTATTATTTAGAATTTGTAGAAAACATGGTTGACAAAATAAAAAGTAATAAAATCTGGATGAAACATACTTTTGTCACTAATTCAATTTCCTCTATTTTAACGGTGACACAATTACCATGCATGTGTTGTTCAGGCTATAAATAAAAATGTCATTAATAATAATTATTGCATTCTTAAAATACTACATTAACTTATAATTATGAGAATTTTGTAAAATCTTAACAACTCAAAAATAGCATAATTATCACAAAATCCAGAAAATGTTATAACACTGGATGGAATGGAATGGAATAGTTCTATTTTGTCCCAAGTCAGAATCATTAGGGTGGCACAACATAGGATTACAATAATAATAGTAATAATCAAACTAACAATGGAAAGCAAATAAAAATCGACAAGCATAATTAATGCCAAATGACTTAATTTCCTTTCATTAGTTAATTGCTAAACTCACCTATCTAGTTCTTTTATTCCATATTTTCTTGTATATTATCTTGTCATCTCTTCATATGATGATAGTTTTTAGATGTCACTTTCCATTGTGTCAATATAAGGACAATTTATTTTTTACTCTAGATTGGTCAATCAAATTTTATTATTATTGAAAATTGGGAAAGTTTATGTCTGGTTTTAACTATGAGAGGTTTCAATTCCCAAAGCATGAATTTAAATTGATAAAATAGTTTTGATTTGAAACTGCTTCTGTTTATTTTGTTTTTGTTTCCAGTACACACGTTTGTCTTTTGCTAACGTTACATCTTTCTGCTATATTTAGATTTTGGAAAGATCAATACTTCTGAAAAAATGGTATAGAGTTAATCTGAAATTAAGGTTGTCCCAAGAGTACTTTAAATTCATATTAAATTACTTTTACGTTACATTCAACTATGCAATTTTAGAATCAGCTTATTCTTACACTACATATATTGATTTATCAACAAACATGTGGAGGAGTTTGTTCCTGGAAAATTTGTTTATTTAGGTTGTTTTACTGTATAGTTGCAAATTTTACGCACAGTTTTATCTGAAACTGCTAGACTTCATCAGAACAAAATGTGTTAGATATGCTAAGGACTGATCCCAATACATAAAACATGAGATTTCACATCAGATGTACTCAGGATTTGAAGTGCTGCTAAAAGTCTACACAAAAGCAATAACCCTGGTAAATCTCATTTTCTTCAAATTTCATTTAAAAAAGAAAGGTGCATCAATAATTGTACTTGTTGCCTTAGTGAGTCTATTCCTGATAGGAGAGGACTTCTGATTTAATTAGGAATTATGATATTTGTATTATGATTGAAATAATTTTTCGTAGACTACTCAATAGGTTCTGTACATTTCAAGCTTTTTTTCTCCTCTACTCCCTAAATATTTCAGATGCTGGGAGCTACAGGACATATCTACACTGAAATATTACCTCTGGCATGTACCTTCGTGAATCAATGTGTTGTAGCTATGAAAATAAATCACTATGTTAGGTACTAGGAGCATTTCGGAAAGCCACTGTAAACATGGCTAGCAATAACTTAACTACCTAGAAGTGACTTAGAAGTCAAATAAACAGATGCTACTAAATCCAAGTCAAAGACACCTTGGTGGAACAACGGTTAAGTGCTTGGCTGCTCACCAAGCACTCAGCAGTTCAAATTCACTAGTGGCTCCAAGGGAGACTAGGCCTGGCCATCTACTTCCCAAAAGGTTACAGCCTAGGGTACCCTGTTGGGCAGTTCTACTCTGTCTTATGAGACTGCTATGGGTCTGAATCTACTCAATAACTGACAGCAGTAATAACAAGACATCTAAAAGTACTTATATACAAAGCCAGCTAACAATAACTATAAATGGAAGAGATTGGGAGCCAAAATAGACATCAATAAGTCTTGAGAAGAATGGAAACACCAGAACGCTTCATTGTGCTCATGCGTAACTTGTATATGGGTCAAGAAGCAATTGTGCAAATAGAACAAGGTGACACAGCGTGGCTTAAAATCTGGAAAGGTGTGCAACAGGCTTGAAGGTGTGCAACAGGCTTGTATCCTCTCACCATATTATTCCATCTCCATGCTGAGAAAATCATAAGAGAAGCTGGATTATATGAAAAATAATGTGGCGTCAAGATTGTAGACTTATGAACAGGTTTATTAACAACCTATAATATACAGATGGTACTACCTTGCTTGCTGAAGGTGAGGAGAACTTGAGGTACTAGTTGATGAAGATTAAGGATTGCACCCTTCAGTATGGATTATAACTCAATGTGAATAAGACAAAAATCTTTACAAACGGACCAATAGGGAACATCATGATAAATGAAAAATAAGTTTGTGGTTGTCAAGAATTTTGTCTTACTTGAATCCACAATCAATGCTCATGGAAGCAGCAGTCAATAGATGAAATAGATGCATTGCTTTGGGTACATCTGCTGCACAAGACCTCCACAGAGTTTTGAAAAATAAAGGTGTTATTTTGATGACTAATGTGCACCTGACCCAAGCCATGGTATTTTCCATTGACTCATTTGCCGGTGAAAGTTGGTCATTGAATAAGGAAGATCAGAGAAGATTTAATGCATTTGAATTATGGTGCTGGGGAAGAATTGAAAGTACCACGGACTGCTACAAGAACAAACCAATCTGTCTGGGAAGAATGTTCACCAGCCAAAATGTTCCTTAGAAGCAAGACTTCTTCCCATGTACTTTGGGCTTGTTGTCAGGAGAGACTAGTCCCTGGAGAAGGACATCATTCTTAGTAGAGAAGAGGGGCAGTGACAGAGAGGGAAGGCCCTCGATGAGATGGGTTGACACAGTGGTTGCAACAATGGGTTCAAGTATGGGAACAATTGTGAGGCTGGTGGGGGGCCAGGCAGTGTTTCCTTCTGTTGTGTATAGGGTGACTATTGGTCAGAACCACATAGGTGGCACCTACCAACAACTATGCCCAAAGACTACCATCCATTCTTTAGTCTGTGGTCCTGTGGCGGCTTGTCTGTTGTTATGATGCTGAAAGCTCTACTACCAGCATTTCCAGAACCAGTTGATCCCTCACAGAGGATTGGTTTTGTTGAAGCTTCCAGTCTAAGGCAGACTGAGGAGAAAGATCGGGTAATGTACTAATGGAGGGTAGCTAGTGAAAACATTATGAGTGTGTAATAATGGCATGGAGGTAGCATCTGACTTCCTCTGACTTCTAAAATGGCAAGGAGAATCAAACTCGACATCTGCCCAAGATCTATTCCGGTGACATGGAGGTCAGACACACCTTCACCCTCCAACCTTCTTTGCCAATTCTGATAGCAAATGTCTCTTCCACAGTCATTTCTACTTCTCAGTTGGGTTTAGTAAGTCATTGTCATGGCCACACAGACCTTACAGACAATACTCAAGATTATAGAAGTTATTGGGGGAAGTTAACTGGTTACATTTTAAGATCAGCAATATTTAGGATGCAGTACTTTAGTCAGGACTGGCTCTTCTCAGTTATGCCCACAAGTATATCTTTCTGTGGTCCTCTCAGCCAAATGGCTCTTTGTCCTTTTTCCAGTTTGGGCAATGTTCCAAATCCCTTTAAGTACTGCCAAGGAAGATCTAAAAGTCATGCCACTCTGCAAGTCACCTCAGTACCCAAATCCTCAGCTCTAGCTCCATAAGTCAGAGGACCTAGCTACTCCAAAAAAGTGTTCTGCAGGAACCTTACTCCTTATCTGAAAACACTCTACCTTCTGGCTCCACGGACTGGGAACCCCCTGCTCTGTCCCAGGCCCTGAGTCTGCCACTGCCGCTGCTGTGGAGTCTTTGTTGGGTTTGTGTTGTCTCTGGTCACCTCTGGTTTCATAAAACATTGTCTCTTGGATTGACAAGGTTCAACATAGAAAGTCCTTAATCTATTGACTGCAATCCACTCCTGATCCTGCTTTCTTGAGCAAAGTCCCATTCTATTGTGTATAGGGTAGCAGCAGAACCAAATCATTGGACCTTAACAACAACAACAAACACTCTTCCAGCTGCTCCATCCATGGGAGTAATGCCGGAGTGTTAGGAGAAACTCCAGTTCTTGTCAAGGGCAGGTGTGATTATTCTCTCATAGTTTCACATGATATCAGAATACTAGAATGAAGATGATACTCTGATTTCGGTTGAATCACTCACATCTAACACTTGACTGAATGACTTCTTTAATTATTTAATATCCTATTAAATCATTATTTTTCCATGATATGTTGATTAGTAGATTATCAGCAAATAAGGGGCAGTACTGTCTCAAGTCTTTTGCTTGTCATATTACATTATCTGAGACTTCAAATCAGTTGTTCCATGTTGACCAAAAAGTTGGTAAGTTTGTCCCACTTTTGTCTCTAATATAAATGCCCCTTTTATCTTAGGTTTATCTAACGTTCCACCACCTGCCGGTTTCTCCTACTGTATTATTTTATGAGACTGGAAGCTATGCCATTTTCAAATGTCAATTTACCCATCTATGATAGGTTGAAATGGATCTCCCAGATTCATAAAAACTAGAAAAAAACCTGGTGATCTTCTTTTAAAAAATAACTGAACATTGTTAAATGGATCACAGCTCAATGTGAAGACAACCAAAATCCTCACAACTGCACTGATAGACAGCATCACGGTAAATGGAGAAAAGATTGTTTTGTCAAGGATTTTGTCTGGCTTATATCCACCATTAATGCTCATGGAAGAAGCAGTCAAAGGATCAAGTAACACGTTGCATTTAGCAAATCTGCTGCACAAGATCTCTTTAAAGTGTTCAAGGGCAAGGATGTCACCTTGAGGACTAGGGTGCACCATGAGTGCGGTGATGGAGTATTTTCAGTCTCCTCACATGCATGTGAACTACAGACAAGGAATAAGGAAAACGAAAGCAGAATACATGTATTTGAATTATGGTGCTGTAAAAGAACATTGAACGTACCTAGGACTTCCATAAGAACAAACTTCCAGAAACAAATCTGCCATAGAAAAAGTGGAGTGAGAAAGCTCTTTAGAAGGGAGGATGGAGAGACATAGTCTTACTTAGTTTGAACAAACTGTCTGGAGAAACCGGTCCCTGCCAAAGAACACCATGCTTGGTAAAGCAAAATGGCAACAAAAACAAAGGAAGCCCTTCAACAAGGCACGTTGACACATGGCTGCAACTGCAGGCTCAAACATCACATGCCAACAGTGGCGAAGATGCTGCTGACCTGGGTGCTATTTTATTCTGTAAGGCCATGAAAAGTCACAACTGACTGGTGGCACTTAGCAACATACATTTAAATAATATATTTGCCAGAGAAATGCAAGGCTTTCAAATATCATAAAGATTTACAGTCTCAGAAACCCACAGGGCATATCTCTAATAACATGGTGTCCAGAAGAGTAGGAAATGACTAACCAACATTTACTTGACTTCATTTTAGCTTTGGTGTTTACACAAGGGTCAATTGGTCACTTGTCCATGAATTAAACATCGGTAGTATTTCAGGCTATTGCTTTTAAAATTTTATTCAAATAAGAGAGTTAATGATTAATTGCCTTGCTTTCTAGGCAGTTACTTCATTTCTGCTTTGAGACTTCAGAAAAGCCTTTTTGGATATTTCACAACATACATATTTTTCAGTTTGTTTCCAAATATAAGAATCTCTCACTATGTAGATAATTTTGTTACTTCCCATTCTTTCCTAGCGACATTTTGACTTGATGGAATGGTGATTTACAGACCACCAAAGCCCAGGAGCATTTGATGGGAGGATGAAAGTAGTCAAACTCTTCTTTTTTTTTCTAGCAAAAGATTCCATCCCACAACGTCTGTTCTCAAAAGCTCCAGGCAATAATAAATACTCCACGCTGAACTCTGCTGGCTCTCTCAGGAATCTTATCCACGCTAGCTGACAAGAAAGATTAATGTAGAAGGGGACTGGTGGGCCTCAAATGCCCAGAAAAGAGATCTTACATGTGATTCATACACCATAAAAAGCTCCTTTCGTAGCCCAGGTAGAAAAATAATGTTTGGAAACTGATTGTAGTATCAATTGTACAATTCTACTAGAGGTTATTGAACTATGAAGGGTATGATATATGTATGAAAACCCAATTAATAAAAAAGGTTCTTTTCAGTGCACACAACTTGTTGCAAATCCATGCTATTTCACTTCTACTGTAGTCAATATAAAACCTCATGGAACACTACTTTATTCTTAAAAAACAGGGATGATATCTCCAACATGGCTTTGTATGAAATTTTATATGTGATTACTATGTAATGGACATGATGTATTACTGATTGTGATTATTTTATATATTATCAGTATATATGATCTAATTTGCTATGCTGTCATGCCATGCCATCTCAAACAAATCATATCATGTCATATATAATGCAATATCATTTTATCATACCAGATATTAAAATGTGGCTTATTGAGTTGTGTTAGAGGCCATCCAGTTGGCTCTGACCCCTGGTGGCTCTAGGGACCTCCGAAGGAAGCGCTGTCGGTCCCGTGCCATCTTCACAACGGTTATGCTTGAGCCCATTGTGCACCCACCGCATGAGTCCATCTCGAGGAGGGTCTTCTTCTTCCCCACTGACCTTCACCTTTTAAGTGTGATGTCCTTTCCCAGGAACTGGTCTTTTCAGATGTTTTTTCACAGTACACGAGGCAGCACATTCTGGTGTACTTCTTACAAGACAGATGTGTTTGCTCCTTTGGTTCTTGATGTCGTTGTGAGGTGCCATGGAGTTGGCTTTGACTTAGAGAGACGACGTAGAACAGAATGAAGCACGGCCTGGGCCTGGGCCATCCTTACAATTAAGTGCTATGTTGGTATTGGCAGTACACAACATCCCCAGCATTCTTCCAGGATAATTCAAAAGCACCAAGTCCTCTGTTGTCTTCCTTATTCATTGTCCAACTTTCACTTTTGGGGAGATACTCGTATATGTGAATCTTCAAAAGTAATGACACATAGCTCTAATTTCTCCGTTGGGATAACCGTAAAAATATTTAATAGTTTGAAAATAGTTTTGTACCTCAATATGGCAGACCTAGTGTCAATGTAGAGAAGTTGTTAATGTTAAGCTGCTGAATGAAGTAGTTAACTGTATGTGTAATTTGGGGCTAATAGTTGGCATAATCTTGGGTTTTAATAGTTTGATTTACATGTAGATTAGTGGCAGGTTTGAATAGTGAAAAAAATGCACCAAAAATCTCTCCATGGTCTACTAGAAATGGAGACTTAGAAATAAGGCCACTTACCTACATTGTAATTCTATTAAAGGTAATAGAATAGGGGAGGATCACAAATCTTTGGATTTGAGAATGTGTGTCTATCATTATGGAAGACATGCACATATTTCTATATATACATAAAGCATCTAGTCTATTTAGTTTATTAGTAATTTATTTGGACCCATCTTTACATAGATCACAAAATCTAGGAAAAGTAACTATTTTTTCTGAGTAAATATCGGAGGAGGAACAACCCTAGCAAACCTGGCCCCTAACGAGCTATTTCTGATCACAGAATGCCTAGTGTAATCAAAGTGCCTACGTTTTATATATATTTATTTTGCATAAAGTCACACAGCTTTTTAGTCATGGGTTAAGAAACAAACCATCTTAGATTTGACTAGTGCCAGAGTCCAGGCCTTTTGCATTGCATCGGTACATTCCTCTGTTCTTCTTTCTCGTGGGCCAAAAAACTAGGGATACTATATCTACTGAGGGGTTGTCATGTTGCTTCTTAATGTTAACATCATAGAACGGTTCCGCACGATCATGCTTTGCTGATGGGGCCAGGGTGTCCTGCCACTGCAATGGCAGCTTCTCCAGCCTGGCTGTCTTCCAGAAGTCAGCACCCGCTGTCGGCTCCAGTTTTAACAGCCCTATATTTCTCTGAACATTGCTAAATGACCCCTGATGGGACGGGGGAGTCTATTCAGAATCACTTTCTAATGGAAAATACTGAGCATAGCATGATACCTAACATGTATTATCAGTAGAATTGTTAGGCATTGCTAGATTTGAATCATACATTAACATTTAAATAATGTTAACAAAAACATCAAAAAAGATATGTGTATAGTAAATTATAGGTTGGTATATCTTTGAACAGCAAACATTTAGGAATATAATGTAATTTCTGTTATGAGAAAAATATTAATTTTCATTTTCATACAAAATTAAGCCCTTCATCGTCATTACTTTCACTTTTATGAAAATGAATTGCTGAAGTAAACCTAGCATTTGTTTCACCTGACACAGTAATTAGTAAGTAAATAATGAGTTGCCATGCATCAAATATTCTACACGTGTTAGAAGACAAAGCCGTGGTGTAGAGGACGTTAGCTCTTCTAAGATGCCGCTCACACTAATTTCAACGTAAATGAACTGGTGGATGTACGTTTGATGAGCTGCCCATACCCTCGTTAGCTCAGAGGAACTGATCCCCAACTAAGAACCCGAGCGTGTTGACTGCATATGGCTCCATCCTAAATCCCACTCCAGAAATTACTCCCATCCATGGAGCTACTTTGCCCAAATTTAATTCCCCTCCTTGGGGACAAAGACATCCATATTGATTATGGTGTGCAAATGCTTGACACTCTTTTCTCAATTTACAGTTCGGATTACTTCAATGTTTCTCATGGAATCAACCCAGGCCTTTGATGCAACTGCATCGTGGTTCAGCTTTCTCTTCGATCTAATCTTGTTTTCTTTATTCATTTACAATGTGTTCTTCCAACAACTCCTTTCAAAATGCCTGCATACAAAAATCCATCACAGAATCTGATTTACTGGAAATGTGACCCAACAACAGCCTATCATCGTGATCCTTCTAAAGAGTAGTGTCTATTTGGGATTGGGAGCAGGTATCTCCATCTGGAAATGAGAACCCCCTCACCGGTGATTACTGAGGTAGTGACAGCATTTAATTCTACCAGTGACAAACTGGGATTAGAGACCGTGGACACAATTCTTCTTGGTGGTTGTGCTTAGAAATATGGAAACGTCAACGACTTGCATTGAGTGAAGCCTACTCTCTGGATGACATGCAAATCTTTTTAGAAACAAAGGTCCTTTTTTGCCAAACATTCAGTGTAAATCATTCCTGTCTGTATGGGTGTGAAGGATCAGAGACTGTCGTCGCCGTTCCTGCTCGGTGGCGACAGAGCAGTGCCTGCTACTTTCCTTATGTCCCGCAGCCTCGGCCTACAGCTCGGACAGGGATCCAAAGCACGTTGCAGTCAAGGCTGTGAGTCTGATTCTTTTTTTTTTTTTT
>NW_022103898.1:44645438-44649513 GCF_000313985.2 Echinops telfairi | reverse complement strand
CTTTTAAGACCCCAGACGCTATATCTTTTGATAGCCGGGCACCATCGGCTTTCTTCACCACATCACACACACAATGTCTGTGAGGAGTTTCATCCTCCTTACAGTATATTTTTTGCTTCCATTCAAATATAAATTTCCTGATTGTGTCATTTTTATAATATTTGGCAAAGACTCCACCATTCAAATCTATATAACTACAAATGCTGTTTGCTGATCTTAAAATGTCAAACCAATTTCCTTTAATCATACACATTACTCTGCTATAATACTTAAAATACAAAATCAAGACGCAGATAGGATATTTACCTAACTGAATGCAAATGTTTGAATGGAGCAAGAAGCATGTACGCTGGGAAATCATGGCCAGCATTTTCCAGTGAGGTGTTTTTTTTTTTTTAATGGCCATTTTAGCTATTCAGGTAACACTCTCTCAGCACCCGATAATAGCCATAAATAGAAACAGCACCCCACCACAATTACTAAGGTTTTTCTTAAGGTGTTTTGCTTTTCGGGGGACATAACAGGACTGGGACCATCACCTGAATCAGGGTTTCATCAACCACGTAGCTAGTGCCATCTTGCTGTGGGAGCAAGACGACATTTTCCTGTACTGCACAAGGGCATTAGCAGCATCCTTTGTCTCCGAATCCTGGCTGCTAACAGCACTCTTCCTCGAGTTGAAATAATAAAAACATATCTACCCTGTTCTCACATTAAACTTAGCCTATCATTTGGCAACCTGGGTCCTATATTCAAACATGTTCTGGAATTCTGGGTATAAGAATAAAATGATAAAGGAACTTCAAATAAAGTAATGAGAATAGTCCTGGAAGGAAGTGGTCTTTGTTAGATAAGGAGTAGATAGGGAGAAAATTATAGATTTCTTTAATTAGTAGAAAGAAGATACTTGAGATAGGATTGTTCTTTTCTATGTAGACTCAAGATGATTTGGATTAGTAAATAAAAGTTGCTGTGAGAAAACTTGTAACTGAAAAGAAGAGTATTATTTATGAACTAAAACATTGCTAATATTGTATTAATTTTTATTATTTCCATTGTAACAGTGGCTGAAAGGTTTGAATAGCCCTTGTCATTTATAATCATATACTGTGAATTACCTGTGCATGTACTTCACCTATTTCACTCTTGTGATATGTGTGTTCTTATAACTGGAAAGAGCCTTTGGTATAACGAGGGCAGTTCTTTTCCTTTCTTTATGTTGCACTGCTGTAAATCACATGGATGACCATATCTGACCTCCTCTGGCTTCCCTGTTGCCACAAAACAGGGGACAGAGATTCCTTCACCCTCCAGCCTTCCTTACCCCATTCGATCACCAACCATTTTTCTCCCACGGCAGTTTACAAACTTCATGCAAGATGTGATAGAACTCACAGACAATATTTAATATTCAAGATTAAGGATTTTCTTTCTTTTTTTATGGGAGTTAACTGGTTACCATAAGTCAGGATCAATAAACAGTAAAGATTCAGCCATGGGTCCACAACAGCACCTCTCCTCAGCCAGCAGCCAATTCTCTCTCTGGTTCTCAGTCTCGCAATCATGTGGTCCTATGGTCTTTGCCTCCATGGACCAGGAAGCCTGCCTGAAGATCAGTCTCTGAGCTCCAGAGTGCTGGGTCAGATGAGTAGAATGTAGCCCATTAGGTCAGTCTCTGTACCACAGTCTCTGGTGCATCTGGTCGCTTCAGGCAGAGTTCAGACACACTCCCCTGGGGGTCCTGGTATTGCTCTCTTAGATGGACCGTATTCACAGAGAAATGACTTGTCTTTCAGCAGACAATGTTGTTAGGTGCCAACTAACTCTATGGTCCTGCACGGTCCTGACAATTGTCCTCTGCCCGAGATCATTGCTGTAATCACGGTGTCGATCGGCATTGAGGACCTTCTCCGTCGCTGCCCCTCGACTTTCCCAAACATGACCTCCTGTTCCAGAGACTGGTCTCTCCTGACAACGTGTCCAATGTATGCAAGCAGACCACACCTCGAAGGAAACAAAATGTATGACTTGATTCATACCTTCTACTAAATTATAAATGTGCTCTCACCTTAATCCTCTCTCTAGTAATGGAGCAAAAAATTTCCCCTAAAATGGGATTATAGCTATAGACATGGAGTCCAGAATCACAAGGCATCACATAGGGAATTATAGCTAGAAGGGCCTTAAGAACATAGTCCTATGTCTTAAGTACACAAATTATCACAAGATTTTATTTTCAGTAATTTTTTGGTATAAAACCGAATTCATTGCCCTAGAGTTGCTATTTCTATACTGACCCAATAGGAAAGACTAGACTACCCCTTTTGGATTTCTGAGGCGTAAGTCTTTATAGAATCAGAAAGCTTCAGCTTTCTCCGGCAGACTGGCTACTGGGTTTTCTAACTATTGTCCTTGAGGCTACTGGTCCAAAGCATAAGCCTCTACACCGCTAGTATATGTGTGTGTGTGTGTGTGTGTGTGTGTGTGTGTATACATGTATATATATACATACATACATATATATATATTATGCACACTCCAAATACATATATTTGTGTATCCTAAATATGCGTACTGAACAATTTGTGAGTGTGGTTTTTCAATTGTATTAAAAATAAGCTCTCTTCTGTAAAATTAAAAATAAAATGTACTCAGCCATGTATTTCTTGCTTTTAGTTTGTACAGGAATTTTAATGACCTATCTATTAATTCTGAAGGATTTTAGATGCTAGGCTAAGAAACCTTGGAAAAAGACGGCAAACGGCACTAGTTCATTACAGAGAGCCTGCCTGGCACCATGCTAGGTGGTTTCCATATTGTGTCAGAGCGAATATATGTGATTGTTTAACCTAGCATTACTCTTTAAAAACAAGCAAACACACTCCCTGCCATGCAGTCGATGCTGCTGCCCTGTGAGTTAGCTGTGTTGAAACTCTTTGTGGACAGAGAAAGCCCCTTCTTTCTCCCACTGAACAGCTGATGGTTCCAAAGTGCTGACCTTGCTGTTAGCAGCCCAGTGTATAACAACTGCATCCTCAGGGCTGCTTCGCTCTTGAAAAGGTATTGCTATTCTTGGTAAGTAAGGAAATTGAGGTCCACAGTGGGTAAATCATTTGATCAATGACAAAAAGCTATGAAATAATGGAGTATAAATTTAGAACCATTACATTTGACCCAATGCTCACATTATTTCACTTGAAGCAATGTGCTATAAGCAACTGACTCTCTCTAGACTTTGGGAGTAGAAAATGACATGACCAGAGCATCTTTAAGAAAGCCAATTTAGGAGCAGCTGACATGGGGAACTTTAGAAAAAGGAGGGGTGGGGTGTCTGGAGCTTTTGAAGTAGCCAAAGTCAGGAATAATGAAATACATGAACCTAAATAAAAGTAGTAACTGGTGATTGAAGAGAAAAGAATAGAAAAGAAGAAATAGTATCGAGCAAGAACTGACAGCACAGTACACTCAAGTCAATGTGGGGGTAAAGCAACTAGCGATGTTTCAAATGAGTAATTAAGAATATCCTAATAATTTAGTTTCAGTGAAAATATGAGTAGTTTTTAAAAAATGAAGGCTTTAGAAGGAAGGATATGAGCATCAACTGAAAAGAGATCACCTAGTTTTAAATACACAATGCATCTTGGAAAAAAATTAGAATTGAATTATAAAATTGAGACTGTTTTGTGCTAATATAATAGAAATAGTGAGATGATAAAATTGGGGGAATTATGTCTTGGGAAATGTTTACACTTAAGTGGTAGAAATAGGAAACTAACATAGGCTATCAGTTTGTCTTACACTGGTGACTTGTGTTTGTCTTATTTGGATGCTAGAACTTTTGTCATTGGTATTTCAAATAGCAGCATGGTCACTTCTGGTAGGCAGGTTTCTGCAACGTTTCCAGACAAAGCCAGACTAGGAAGAATGGCTTAGTGAGAGACTTCTGAAAACTGGTTAACAACAACCCTGCAGATTAGACTATAGTTCAGATCTTTTCACTTGCTTACATTTAGGTATCATCATAAGGGATTGAGTGATGGAGAATGGCATCATAGTTCACAATGCAGAGTGCCAG
>NW_022103898.1:44643622-44643921 GCF_000313985.2 Echinops telfairi | reverse complement strand
CACCATCGACTTTCTTCACCACACTTCTTTAGCAGCCTTATCTTCAGTGATCATTATGTGAGGGTGACTATTGGGCAGGGCCATGTTATCAGAACTAACTGTTCTTGGATGGGGTTTAGAGTTAATTTGGGGCAACACAAGGTTTTTGTACAAAGAAAATAATCATCATTTGCAAATAACTGTATTTATAATCAGCATATGATATATACTGTCAGTACTGTACCTATATCTCCACACTAACCAGTTTAGTGTGCATAGTGCCCAAATGCCAACTCCCACCACCCCAATTTCTGTGCCTG
>NW_022103898.1:44619718-44643452 GCF_000313985.2 Echinops telfairi | reverse complement strand
CATGGTAAGCCATTAATTGGGGTTAAAACTATTTTAAGACTATGCCAAGCATTGAAAACAGCATTATCTTTTTCTGTAAATTCTGACTACATTATTAATGTATGATCACATAAAAGACATTTACCTCCCCTCTGGCTGAATTTTCCACATCTTCCAAATAGAGATAATAATATTCGCTCAGCAAGGTTCGATGGATTAAACATCACAGCACGTGTAGAACTATCTTAAACACAGCCCACTTAAAGAAAAGGGAACATTTTCCCCAGTGAAGAAGATCATCTTGCTGAAAGTGGCAATATTCAGCTCGTGGCTCTTTAATGTGAAAAGGTGTGGGAAGGGTGTTTGTCTCCATTACAGATATTTTGGGATAAAAGACACCTACTTGTTCCAAGTTCTTCTTTTCCCAGGAGTTTTTAAAGACTCACAGGTGACAATTTTTGATAAGCTACTACATTTGCCTGGGCATGCATCTTAAAAGGTAACAAGAATAAAAGTTATTTCAGCCTCAGCTCTGTAAATGTTTTACATGAGTGTTATTTTTCAGGCAATGAATGCTATCTGTATATTCTGGGAAAGTAAGGCTTGGCCTAAGGTTTCCTTCTCAGCTTTTCTTTACAGATCAAAACAATGTACTAAATAACAAGTTGTAAAGAATGTTTTCAATCACACAATGTTATATTGCCAGGGAAAGAAGTCACAGCCTGAAGTGACCTATTTAGTTCTTAGAAGATAATTCTAATTTATTTGAAAAATTCTTTCTTATTAAAGGGACACTTGCCTTTAGACATTAAGCATTCTTCTTTGTGTTACTGGAGTTCACAAATCATGGTCTTATGCTAGAAAATCCTATTGTCATTTTTCTATTGTTCACAACAACGAAACCCATGAATTTTCCAGTGAGACTTTTTTTAAATGTAGTGACAATATATGTTACTCTTTAAGTATAAAAATAGATAATTTTCAAATGAAGTAGCCTTCTATAAGGCTGGCCTGTATTACTCAAAATTCTATTCTCATTTGTCCGCTCTTTCTTCCATGCAGTGTTACTTTACCTGCCACATCTATGGAATATATTTCTATATTTAATGGTTCTATAGTTATTAACATCTAAATTATGCTCTATTTCTACTCTACACTGATTGCTCTATAAGTATTTCAATTATTTCCTGTCTTGTGTCAGTTAATATGACTTACCCAAAAAAAAAGATACTGAGCAAAGCGCTCCATAACATAGTGATTTGGAGCAACATACTTTCTTTTATTTTATATTCTGGTAGTCATCTAAATTTAGGCTAATCTGGCTGGGCTCATCTGGGGGGGCTTCAGTCCCTAGGTTGCTAGTGATGGCTGGCATAGAACAAACTCTGCTCTGGGCTCTTCCGTCTTCGGCAATTGCGGGCGTTTGGGGGCTGGCTCTTCCCATCACGATGACTTGTCTATGGAGAAACCCAGTGATCGTGCACATTTTTCAAATCTCTCCTTTCATTTCTTCTAAAATTTCATTTGACCAAGGAAATCACATAGTTCAGCCCATGGAAATGGAACTGAGAAGAGAGAATAACTTTTCATCATAATTTGCCACTAGTCTTTAATGCATTATATATCTCTAGAAGTAGCATGCAGACTCTGAGCCCAGAACAGAAGAGCAGATTGCTATATGTATCTATAACAACTGAATGACATAAAACACAAACATATTTCAGGGCCAGCCTATACTTCTCACTGGGAAGGTAGAACTATCTTCACCATTATCCTCATCTATCAAGAAATATAAAGAATCAATAATGCTGTATTCTTTCCTATCACTAATGACAACAAGAGATAGGCGATAGCACTTCTTTTTTTCTTATTTATCTACCACATACCTCTCCTCAGTCTACACCTTTTGGGGTGGGTGTGATATAAAGTGCTTTTAATTTGTTAGAAGTACACAGATAATGTAAGGATAATCATGTCTACAGATCACTTGAGTTAGTAGAAAAAAGTTCTGCCTGTTCCCCAGTAATTCTTATTTTATAAGCTATCCATGAAAAAAAAAGAATAACAATAACAAACCCACTTCGATCAGAGTAACTCCAATTCATAATGATCCAAAGGACTGAATGAAACTGCCTAAGTCTTTCTCCCAGAATGCAAGCTGCTAACCTTGTGGTTAGTACCTCAACATATAGCCCAGAAAGCTCTAATTCCCTAACAGCTGCAGAAAAAGTAATGAAATAATGTAAGATTATAAATTTTAACAAATGGAAAAATTGTGGTGGAAATATTAAATTCGACTTACGATGTACTTCAAATACTGTGTTTATAAAGCAGACAAGACAAGAGCTGATCCCTTTGACATATTAATGTGAATCTATTTTTCTAAATTTGTTCAGTCAAGAATTAGAGCTAGTAATTTTAAGAAATCAGCAATTATTGATAGTTTACAGATCATAAAGCACTAAAACCATTAAACTATTTATCAACTTTCTAGGCACACGTTCATCCTCAAATCAAGCTTGTACAGATTTTATAAATCAGTTAATAGTTTTAAGACTCTTCTCATATGCTAAATATGGCAATAACATGCATACCGAATGCATGGGTAGTAATAATCTTAGAAAGGTGTAATTTAAATAACTTTAAGTAATTATAGTCGCTTTTCCATTTGCCAGTATCTCTTGTAAAGTATGTAATTATCATGCTGATGCTGTAGTAACTGTTAGTGTTGCTAATGGCAACCAAGAGAAACAGCCTGAATTTGAGCAATGGGAGAATAATCTTTTAGGAAAAAAATCTACAATTTCTAGCAAAACATGAAATATAGCATAAAAATAACATTTGAAAATACTTAAATTATTTCGATTTATCAGAGTTTTAGGAGTAGTTTCAGTGACCTCAAGAAAATGTTTTAACTAGAGAAACTGCTGTAATAGGTGGTTGGGTTGGGTTTTATTTTGCTTTTTTTTCTGAATGCAGTTGTTGATTCATTGTTTACATCACGTGAATCAAGATTGTGCCACTTTGAAGACCTGTTTCATTTGCACATACAAAAGATTTTTGCAGTAAAACAATATGCTCTATGACAATTAAATGGAACACAGATTATACCATTCTTGGTAGCTGTTGTTTTTCAGAAGCACTGTGGAGTCTCTGCTGAGTCAGCCTCCCTGTGGACCACAGAAGGGAACACTGCTCCATCTTGCACATCTTCACAATCGGTCCTCTGTCTGAGACCATTGTTGCAGCCATTGGGGTCTTTCCCTTTCCTACCGACACTCTACCAAGCATCCTGTCCTTCCCAGACACTGATCCCTCCTGACAATGCAGAGCATTTGTGATGAGTGCTTGCTGGCTTTGCTTTTGAGGAACATTTTGGCCAAATTTCTTCTAGCACAGATCTATTCAGTGTTCTTTGCCAGCACATCAATTCAAAGGCATTACGTTTTCTTTAGTGTTCTTATTCATTGTCCTGGACTACATGACCTTAACCTACAACAATTCACTTTTAAAAGTTTAACTTAAGGAAAAGAAATCAATTTGTTTAATTTCTTAATCCATTATTTTAATTTGTAAAGATACTGTTACCTGGAATCAAAGTAAAATGATATCTTCATACTAAGAAACCAATGACTACCCTGTGGCTATTTCCATTGCCACCATTGTGTGTGTGTGTGTGTGTGTGTGTGTGTGCACATATTGATGAATTAGAAGGATGCTAAAGATGTTCATCCTCTGCTGAATTTGAAAAGTTGGCAAAATTTAATTTAAATTAAATTTGGATGCTTGATTGTTCCTGCCTTGAAAATATGTTTCAAAAGATTATACTATGCTGCAATTTTAGTACCAAAAAGTATTATGTATGTATGCTAATGTTTTTCTGTCATAAGCCTAGAAATTCAGTTGAGGGAGTAAAAATAACCGAGGTCAGAAAGATTTATGTGACTCATTTATGCATCACAAAAGGCTATCATTCACATTGAAACGCTATCAATCAAAAGCTTCCAGATGATTTTCAAGAGAAACCCTTTAACTTCAAGCATTGTGGGAACGCACATGAAATTCTAGCCTTCTTTGATATGCTTTAAAGTAACCCAGTTTGTTCTTCAAGGTTCAAATGAGTTCAAAATCATAAGTATAACTATCAAATCAGCCTGTCATCTGATGTAGTCACACTTGTAGAAGTAATACAAAAGATCTCTTAGACTGAATAACAATAAGGTCAGGATTTCAATTCTGAGATTGAAGATTAAAATGAATTGATGAATAGAAAAACAAGGCCATCACTGTAATTGTCTTTTAAAATGTGTGTACAGTATTTAATAAACTGTCTTGTTTTCCCTCATGGAAGTTCCAGGACATCAGTGATATGGCATAGTTGCTGTGACAAAGGGCTTATCAAACATAGCAGTGATCTCAGACCAGGCAGCCTTTTGCTCTGTTGTAGAAAAGATCAGTATGCATCCGAACCAGCAGGCTGGCACCTGACAGCAACAAAGCAGTGCAATGGGCAGATACTTCACAGAGCAAAATACCAGTCGAAGAGCACTTTATTCATAAATTCTATTGTTAAAATAATTGAATCACCTTTGCTCCCTCTGCTCCCTCTATTCACTAATCAATCAGAGACAAGACATAGTCAAACTTTATTGAGCATCAGCTTTACTTTATTTTATTGCTAATGAGTAATACAGTTTATTTTCCTAATTTTTATATTTCTTTCTCAAGTTGCATGACCTCTCTGTTACTCTGTGTTTCTTGCTGTAGTAACAGGAAAAATCACATCTATTATATTTGATCAGCATTAATGATATCATGGATCATGCCATTCTCCATTGTGGGGGATGTTCTGTGCATTATTCTTTAGTAACAAACCGAAATTCCATCAGTAAATTCCGGTAACACACTTCTTCTCTCTCTCTGACAGCTGAGACACAACAAGACTCTCTCTAGATATTGCCAAGGGCTCTTTGGAGAACAAAATTGCCCTGATTGAGGACTGCTGATTTTCTAACATTTGTTAATAAGCTGAGGAATTTCACCATTGGAATTGGGAGTCCAATACAAATCTATTCATCACTTATACAGTTGTGTGATCTCAGTTTTATAGCCCTCAATTAGGAGTCATGCATTGCTGACAAAATTATTAGAATTGAGTGACACAACATATGTATAAATATATGTATGGTATAATATAATAACAACACAAGCTCTTCTTTTATAAATATACTGTAAGAAAATAGCATTTACCAAAAAAATGAAATGAGTTCATACTAAAATTTGTTTATGTATGCATTCTTATGTCAGGTGACAAATTTTGGACATGTCTTCTTTTTAAACATAAGATCATTATTGGAATATTTATTTTCCTGTTGCTTTCTCCACACATTTCTTTAGATCTACTACTTTGTAGATGTACAAGTACATGGACCACATCTTTGCTATAATTCCTCATGTAGTTAAGTAAATTCTTGAGTCATACCTCACACTGTAATTATACTCCATGATAGTGGTTATTTTACACTGTCATCCATCCCAGCTATACGCTTTACATTTTTGTGTCTCTTTTCTTGGGATTCTAAAACTGTGTCTTTATATTGAATTTGGTATATGCAACTAAAACTCAATATTATGACTGTATAAGATCAGTGTTTTGAAAAAAGGTCTACATACCATTTTTAGCAATATTTTAAAAATATTTAAAATGTAACAATTCATCATTTTAAAATTCAAAATGTACTTTTATTCTGTGTTCTAAATTCATGGTAAGCATAGAATACAAACCTCTCTCAAAACCATTTGTGATTCAGGCCAGAGGAATATGCCTAACAAAGAACAGCAAAAAACTGGAATGAAACACAGCAAAGACACTTCCTGTGCTGATTCCAACTTCTCAATTGCTTAGAGATACAGAGGATCTTTAAAGCTTTGTAAGGAGTGGTCCTGTATGATATAAAAACCAGCTTCTAGATCACTGTGTTATTCAAAACTTATCAATTAAAGAAATCCTGCAAGTTAGTTGATGACTATTTTGGCAATCAGGAATCAGAAAACCAAAGTATAAAATATTAAAAAGTCATTGGCTTATGTACTTAACTCTATGTGGGCCAAGAGGGAGAATTTTGGATCCTGATTAATTTTTCTTTTTGATGTTTTATTTTATTTTATTTATTTTTTAACATTTTATTAGGGGCTCATACAACTGTTATCCCAATCCATACACACATCAATTGTGTAAAGCGCATTTGTACATCGTTTCTCAAAACATTTTCTCTCCACTTAAATCCCCGACATTAGATCCTCATTTTCCCCCTCCCTCCCCGCTCCCCCTTCCCTCATCAGCCCTTGATAGTTTATAAATGGGTATTTTGTCATATCTTGCCCTGTCCGACTTCTCCCTTCACCCACTTTTCGGTTGTCTGTCCCCCAGGGAGGAGGTCACACACAGTTCCATGTAATCGGTTCCCTCTTTCCTACCCATTCTCCCTTTACCCTCCCTGTTTTGCCACTGACACCACTGGTCCTATAGGGCTCATCCGTCCTGGATTCCCTTAGGTGTCATCTAATCTGTTCCAACACAGCGACCAGATACACAGCAGAACAAAATGCTGCTCACCCCGCACCATCCTTAAAACTGCTCCTCTGTGGAGCCCACAGGGTGGGGGAGCCCAGGTGATTTTCTTTTAAACTAGGAAGTCGTTTTGAGGGCTTGGACTGCCTGGGATGAAATAACCAATGAACATGGAACATCTGAGTGAGTTCATACTCGCTTGGTATGTTTAGGTTACGACAAGCTATCACACTTAGATGAAGCTCCTGAGATCTTTAAATCCAAATGAGTGTTTCCTTCTACCAAGCGATAAAAACATCTTACTTGGTGTATTTCTCTTCCTGCATTGATCACTGACCTTTGGTCCACTTATTCAATCTTTCTGCTGAGAAAATATTGTATTTTTCTCATATTTGGAGTTGATCAGATGAAGAAGAATGTATCGTGATGATTGGAGGAGACATTAACAATCTATGATAAAAGATGAATAATCTTGCTTGCTGAAAGCCAAGAGGACATGAAGCACTGACTGATGAGTAACAAGAATCTAGCCGTAAATAAGGGTTGCACCTCAACACCAGGAAAGTAAGAATCCTTACAACTGTGCACTTTCACGTTAGCTCTGGACATGCCAGCGTTTCCACCACGGCTGTATCTGGAAGCAGGAAGCAGTTAGCCTCCCACATTAGCTGCCCCCTTCTCACATGCCTTCGTGGCTTTTCAGGAGGTTCCATCCCTCAATCTAGTTAGTGTCTAAGGCTCCAGAGTTTTTCAGTCTCCTAGTTGGCATGTCAGTTTGGTCGGCACGAGTTCAAAAGAGGGAGGGACTCCCTGTACATAAATGGTGACAGATAAAAAAAAAAAAAAAAGACCTACAGCAATATGAGAGACAACATTTTATTATATTTGGAGGCTATTGGCCAAAATGAGCAGCTTTGCTTCTTCCAGTCAATGCCCAGACGGAACAGAAAGGTTTCCACTGGGAGGAGTCAGGTTTTGTTTGGTTTTGTTCTTGAGACGCCCTTCTACATGGGGATTGAATTTGGCTATTAATATTTCTGAAGCTGTTGAACAGCAGGATGCTAACATGGAAGCATTCACAACACCTTTGATTCTGCAAGGCTTCCTGGCTAGCTGGAGGAAGAGTACCATATATACTTGAGTATAAGCCGACCTGAATATCAGGCGAGGCACCTAATTTTACCACAAAAAAAAAGTGCATTAAAAATGTGCTGGAAAACTCGGCTTATACACGAGTGTATACGGTATAATTTAGGTGGGCCCAAGGACATACTGGGAATGCCTACTTAGCTGAGAGAGGCCATTTTTGGACTGATAATGTATGTCTCTGCAGACATTATGCTCGGTAAGGTAGAAGAGCAATGAAAAGGAGAATGACCATCACTGAGACGAACTGACAAGTGGTGCCGACCTGGGCTCACATACAGCAGAGCCCGTGAGGAGGGTCCAGGCTGGGAAGTGTTTCATTCTGCTGTGGGTAGGGTTGCTGTGTGTCAGAAACCATGAGAAAGGCCCGAACAACAGCAACCACATAACTGCCAAATTGCACACTTACATAACTGCCAAACCACTGAGAAACCAACACACGATCTTAACTCTCACAGCAAGTGCTCCTGTTGCCTGGCACCTCAGCGTTTGTTAATGTCAGATGTACTTTGTTAATTTGAAGAACAATCAGATAGTAAATGATTTGTTATTGTAGTAAATGTCAAATATCAAATAATGAAATAGTCAATAAGTAAGAAGTAGATATATATATATCCATGTGTTTATATAAAACCAAAAATAATCCACTGTCATTGATTCAATTCTGACTTATCGTGAACCTACGTATGGTTTTTGAGATTGTAAATCTTTACAGGAACATACAGCCTCATCTTTTTCCCAAGGAGAAATTGTTGGGCTTGAACTGCCCACATTGATATTAGCAACCAAACACCCACACTTCTGCCTATGTGTGTATGTGGGGTATATATATATCTATATATCTATCTATATTCTTCATTTATTAATTATATCATCTCTATATTAATGCATGTTCATGTAAATAGAAGCTTATATATATTGGCTATCTCATCTAAGGCTTTAAAATGGACCATGAAAAACAAATCCTCAAGCATAAGAACTAATAGCAGAAGCGTTTTCAGATAGCCCTGAATATTTTTAAATGTGGAATACATGATTAAGTTACTTATGAAAAAAATGAGCCATCGTATGACTGCTAATGGCACAAAGGTGACAATGTACTCCTAGCTCATATTACTAAACTCTTAGACCATATAACGTGTGACAGCTGTATAATTTTAGTGAAATTACGAAGTAGAACAAAGCCTCGTGATGTTGGAGAGAGTGCCTCAAAATCAGCCTTTGAACTGAAACACTTTATATAATAACACGGTTGCTACTGAAAAAAAATCTCTCTTTATGAACTTTGTTGTAGGTGGAGCTGTCATCTATTTTCTTTCTACATTGATTTCTAGTATCATTTATTCTAACATAAAAAGTCAAATTTTGTAATATAATTTATTACTTCTCTTTTCATGCCTTGCAAAATTTACTTGTAAGAGTTAAACTGAAATTACAAGTTAATTTACAAAAGTTAAGTTTAATCAAACATTCTTCACAAATTTTTACTTCCCTTGGGCTGTTTAACCAATGTTTGATTCCTAAGAAGTAAGACTTTCACAAAGGAAAGAAAATTAAAATCTACTACCAATGACAATAGCAGACCAAAAATAAGCATTTAAAGAAATCCTTAAATTTGAAGAACAGATACAAGAAACCTCAGGAAGGTAATAAGTTGGCTGTGATAAAAATGGAAGAATGTGGTATTTTGAAGGGTTTTTTTGGTGGGGGGGTGTTGGGGTGTTTCTTTTGTTAATTAAAGAAGGCTTGAACATCCCAAAGTAATTAGCATTTCCCATCAATTAATGTGATCCTGTTATCTGTCCGTTTGGGAGAAGGTTCCAGTGAAGCTTCCAGGCAGGTCAAAGGAAGAGGCTGTCCACGTCTGAGAGCTCAGCCCCTGTCAGCCTAATGAGGAGAAGCAGAACGTGGGGCGGCAGAGTGCTGGAAGATGGGAGACAAACGTAGCTGAGGGAGAGCCGTCTCCTCAGGTTTACTTTAAGGACATGAATGGAGCTAAGCTTCTGGCACTTTCAGCACCTGCTGCAGCATCACTCAAAATTAGAAGGATCTAGGTAGCTCTTCCAATGGTCTTCTGATGGTGAGTGCAGCATTATTGCTCTGGGATTTGTCAATCTCAGAAGTGTAAACAATATGATTTTGCAATTCAAAGCGGCTAATAACAATCTCTTTCAGTTCACTCATGCCTAGGACATTGATCTTTATGTGCGCCATTTCATTACTGACGACTTTCAATTATTAAATTCATGCTTCATACATTCAAGGTTCTGATTATGACTGGATATTTATGACTGCTAAATTATAATTTGGTATGAACATGAATGCCCCCAAATGAAAATGACCGTATACATTATGAAACACCTGCATGTTCAAATATTTTGATTCTATTATAACTGATGCTCATGATGTCATTTCTCTGATGGACACAACGGAAGCAAACTGCTTGATGACTGTCACTGTTACCAGCCCTCTGCCTGGTAGAGAATAGGACTCAACCTTCTGTCCTCTTTCAAGAAGCTGTGAAAAAATTTTTTTTTGTACAAAATGACATGCAATTATTTTTCATCCTAAAATGAAGGTTGACCCTTCGCTATGAACTAAAATACTACATATCATCACAGTGCAGAACACCGAATAAAATTCAACCTGTCCTGAAAAATGGAAGCAAATGACTTATTTTATTGCTTTCAGATGATTATATATCATCTACTATATACATCGTGTAACTGAATGTGCTTAATTAATGTTGAGCAAAACAAGGATAGAGAAAAATCAGATTTTGTCTTTTAAACATTAAAAGATGAGATTAACATACAATATTCAGGGAAAATAAAGTTTTACAGAAAAGTGAAAACAATTTATATGAAGTTTTAAATAATTCAGGCTGTATCTGGGATAGAAGACAAGACCGTGCAGGATAATGTCTACGAGACTAAGAGCACTTATTTATTGCCCTCCTGTCATTAGTCTAAGGACATTTCAAGGGACAAAATTACTGATGTAATTTGAGTATGCTGGTAATGGGACCATAATTTTCTAAATCTGTTCCAAATGGATTTTCTTCCTAACCACTATAAACCAAAACCAAACGCACTGGCTACCGAGTCGATTTATACTCACAGCAACCTTATAGGACAGGGCAGAACTACACCTGTCAGTTTCTGAGACTGTAACTCTTTATGGGAGTAGAAAACTCTTGTCTTTCTCCCAAAGAGCTACTGGTAGTTTTGAACTGCTAACTTGTGATGTGCAGCCCAATGTGCAACCATACTTTCACTAAAGTAGATATTTATGGAAATCTAATTAATTGTCTTCATGAATAAGGAATACCGAAGAAGAATTCATGAACTTGTAGTGTTGTGAAACAATATTGAATTTATCATGGATTACCAGAACAAAAGAATAGATGTTTCTTTAGAGATGAACATTCACATACCCTTTGGAAGCAAGCGTGATGAGACTGTCTGTGTTATAATTACAGGATGCTTGACAGAGCAGCAGTCAGTGAAAAGGAGGTAGAACCTGCACAAGACGGACTGCCACAGGGCTGCTGCAATCATGGGATCTACTCCATTGACTAGAAACCACAGCAGAGTTTTACACGGAGAGAGGCCTGTTAAAGGCCGGCGGATGTGAGACAGAGGGAGATGGAAGAAGTAATATAATATCAGGCGGTGTCTTACCCCTGTCTTCATTTCTTACAACTTCTCTTGGGTACTCAAGAGAAAACATGAGCATTTTTACATGTCCTGAAAAAGACAAACTCTTTATCGACACTAACTGTTTTTATTTGCTCTTTCCTATCTACTTGCCATACTGGAGATAACTGAGGATATTGTGTTCCGATCACCAAAGAGTATGTGTCGATTTGCCATACTGGGGTGGCGAGCAGGTTGTTATGATGCTAGAAACGATGGTGTAGATGTTTCCAATATGAGCAGGTGCCCTCTGACAGACAGGTTGAAGCAGAGATTCCAGACTAAGAGAGACTAGCAGAGGTGTAAGGATCAAATCCTAAATTAGTCGATGAAAACCCTAAAGGTAACATTGATGCAAGCTGAACTCCTCGGCTGAAAAGCACACAAAGTGCACAATGGCCCTTACAATGGACTTGAACGTACCAACAATAGCGGGCATAGCACAGAACTGGTTGATGTTTCCTTCTGGTGCGCCTGGGTTACATGAGTCCCAGCAGACTTGAGGGTAACTAACAACAGCACAAAAAGACTAAAAGATGATGAACAAGGGAAACATTTTCTCATATATTAAGTATAATATCACAGAAATTACAATAAAAACGCGTTCAAAATCAACCTGCCATATGCTAATGCTTCTGTTTATAACCACTATTCTTTGCTGCTCAAAAACAAACAAAACAAATAAGCTTTTACAAGAAACCAGAATTCCTAAACTGAACGCAACTACAGAATAAGCAGTACATCCTGAGGTTTTACACTGATGAAAATAAACACTGAAAACATAAAAGAGCCATACAGAGAGAGCGATGGAGATATAGAAAAGGGTGATATGCAAAAGCCTGTGAACTAGAGAGTTATGAAATTTTGGACTGCTAAAAATCAATATACGAATGCTTTCAAATTACCAAAAAATGTATTTCCAACTGGAAATGCACAAGTTTTACTATTAATATAGTGGTAGGTTATAGCATCCCCAAACACCAAACTTATAGCGACCCTATAGGATGGGGTAGAACTACCCATAGTGGTTTTCTGAAACTGTAACTCATTACAGGAGAAAAAAGGCTTATCATTCTCCTGAGGAGCAGCTGGTAATTTTGAGCTACTGACTTTGTGCTTAGACACCCAACTTGTCAAATATAATTGTTGTAGCTATCATATTAAAAGATCAAACAAAGACTTGTATGCGTATATAAAATAATGTAAGTCAAATATTTCATTACACTCCTTAGTTATGGAGGGAACCAGGAATGCATTAAAACCAGTTCATAGGAAACTGGTTGTGTGTATGAGGAGGTATGCATATGAAGGGAAGTAAAAACAGTATTGCTATGAGAGCATAGACAACTTCATGAAACAAAATGATCAAAATGGGAAGTTATATTGTCTCAGCACATTTCCCATCTGGGTCTCTGGCTGTTAGGCTCCGTTCAGGCAGTTCCGACCACTAGCAGCCCTGAATGAAATAGAAGAAAGCACTGCCTGGTCCTACGGCATCTTCACCAGGGTCCTCACGTTTGCGCACAGGATTGCAGCCACAGGGTCACTCCGTCTTGTCAAAGGCTTTTCTTTTTTCATTGCCCAAGCTTGATGTCCATGTCCAGAGCATGTGTCCTCAAGTCTCCCCATCCTTGCCTCTAAGGAGCTCTCTGGCTGTAGTCCTGAAAGAGAGATGTTTGTTCTTTTGGCAGTTCATGGCATTTCCAATGTTCTTCCCCAGCAACGTAATTCAAACGCATCGACGCTTCTTTGTTCTTCCTTATTCCAACTTCCACACCCAGATGAGGCGAATGACAACCCCAAACCATCGCCATCGTCTACGTCAGTGCCCTTCCGAAGGTGGTGCTTCATCTACCTCTGGCCTGAAGGATCCTATTTGATTTATGCCACATAAAAATAGCATTTTGGCATCCTTGAAGAACTCAAATTGTCTTCCTTTGAACTTTTTTAGCATTTGGGGAACAAAAAGAAGTCTGGAGGACCAAGATTAGGTCATTACCTACTAAAAGTGAGCAGGTACAATGTCAAGATAAAAAAAATTACCTTGGCACAGTTTTACTTCCCCTTTTCTTCTCAATGCAGTTTCGATTTTTCATCACTTAATCATAAGAAGCCCCGTTATTGTTCTGTGTCTTTTGAGAAAATCTGTCCAGAAGACCCTTTGGGGATCCCTTGAAAGCGCGACCATAACCTTTTGAGCTGATCTCTCAGCTTCAACGTAACTGTACCAACAGATCTCCTCGCGGCCCTGTGGGGTTTGGAACTTTGCATTGAAGATGCCCAGTGAGAATTAGGCAGTAGATCCTTGAGAAGCCTCTTCTTTAGCCATCCACTGATAAAAGAAGCCTGTTTAAACATGTTTGGATGGGAATAAACCCATGCGTGGATGACCTGGAACCGCCAAGACCAGCTGCTCCTTCTTCGTGGATAAGAGGGTTACCCTATGGGAACTTCATTGGAAATTCTCCCCCCATCCATCCTTCAGCCCTGAACTTGCCCATGGAAGCATCATTTTTCCCTTAAAACTCAAAGAACTTTGAAAGAAACACAATGGTCCCTTGTGGATACCTAAACTGCCATTTTTAAGTGATAAAAATCAAAGGGCACAGGATTTTTCAGGAAAGGGTTAGAGAGATGAAAAATACTACCATCAGAATTATATAAACCTAGGTGAAGCATATACTGAGAAACCCTGCCTTTACATTTTGATAATTTTGTGTAATGAAGAATTTTATTATTTTGTGGCAGTACTTTTTGCCTTATCCATGTACATGCAATTAGAAAAGGTAAAGTTCATTTTATTTTATCGAAAATAATTCATGTCCTACAGAGGAAGATGATGTAATAGTTGGCACCATTTTTTCTTCAGGGAAGCAATCAATTTTCTCTCTATCTATTGGACAAAATTTATTTGCGTTGCTATGGAAAGTAATTATAGCTTTTATTATCACTTTTTAAAACCTTGATGGCTACAACTACGAAGTTGTAAAGCAGAGTAATCAATGGAAAGACAATTAGAGGAGCATGCCATTTGGGGATCATTTTTAAATGTTCATCCAGTTTTCCTGATATGAGAACTGGCGATTTTTAACCCTAAATACGTAGGAAGCTATTGATGGACGGTCTGCAACCAAACAGGGAGAAACAAGAGCAAATACTGTGAACTTGGGTAGATTTCTAAAAATAGGTCTACCCAAATCTCTTGAAACTCAGGAAGCAGAAAAGTAAAGTCCCGAAATGTTAGCTAAGAGCTAAGCAATTTTCACAGCAGACAAACATTAGAGAAAACAAGTGGAATTTACATATTCATGCATATGTTGCAGAATTTGAGAATACTTTGTTCATATTTCAATAGGTATTTTGGGAGCTTTAGGGAAAAAATAGCAGTAAGTACATTTAAAAATAATACAAATAGTAATACCAGAAAAACATTTTTATATGAAGGTGCATATATTAAAATTATTTGAATGATTTAATGAACTGTATGTATAATCACAATAAAATAATTTTCAGTACTGTGAATTAGGCATTGGGCTACTAACTACCAGTGTGGGGGTTCAAACCCACCACTTCTCTGCAAGTAGATAAGTGACGTGGTCTAGTTCCGAAGGATTTACAAATTTGAAACACAATATTGGGTTGCTGGCATTGTCATTGGCTCAATGGCAGTTTGTTTGGTATGGGTTAGGGATGTAAAGCATAATTATGACGTAACTGCAATGGATTAATGATGGTGGAGATAAGTATTTGAAAAAATGAGAGCTCCCAAATCAATCGTTTTAATAGTCAATAACATATTATGTCTAAACTTGATAGATAAATAAATGCCATTTAAAAATACTATTTTAAAATACTAAATAACAAAAAGAAAATGGTCATCTCTGGAATGATTGAAGAATGACTCTAGTTTCTATTATCAGCTAAGGTGATATTTGATTTTATAATTATAGAGAGCTTCACAAGTCTAGGTGACAAAAGAGATGTAAAGAGATGTAGTTTTTCAGCCCAGAAATTATCTTTGCCAATTTCCCCCTTTCAAATAAGTGATTTTATTGTTTTGCAAATATAACCAATTTGTGGGTATAAATTTGTATTTAAAATAGCTGCTTATTTCTAGACTACTTAGATAAAACTTAAGTTTATGTACAATGAAAAGTAGAAGGATGACCTAAATTGATTGTTTTCTTGTTCACTCCTGTGCTGTATGTATTTATGGGTGTCCTTTTATTCCTTTCTCTTTTTTTTTCTGATGTTCCAATATTTTAACTTTTCTGCCTCAAGAAAGTACAATGAAGAGTGAATTACATGTAGATTGACATAAAGAACATTCCCAATAATTTGTGGTAAGACTTTAATATATGCAAGCATATATTTTCTTATAAGCAGATGTTGACATTATAAAATAACAAGTAATTGAGCACAGATGGTGTGCTTGGCAGACTAAAAAAATGCTTAAAGGAGAATTAGCACTTAGCAGAGAGAACAGATTTCCTTTTCAGTTAGGTTTCCTGTAACTTAAAACATTCCAAATGTCTTTCTCACTTAATGCCTTTTTGCAAAGGGTGTGTTCGGAGACAGGGTGGAAATAGTATTATATCAAATATTGTCAGATATGAATCTACTTTTCTTTAAAATCAATCTTAAAGAAGACTTGTTATATAGTAGTACTAGTACATGGAGAAAAAAATCACTTCTACTTTTTCTATTGCTGATATTAAATAGTGTTGATCAATCCAATTAAATGTATTATCGCTAAATTTATTCTCCCCTATTCTCTCACTAGCTGCACAAGCAACACTACTTCTAATCCTAATGAGTTTTGGCTGAGTCAGACCTCACTCCTTGTTCAGGATATCAGCCATGAACTAGATTACAGTCTCCCGTGGGTTTAGTAATGGACTAGAACAACTCCACATGCTCATGGTAAGTGCGATACTAGCAATTACCATTTTATTGAAATAAAAAGGATACGGATTGAAAAGGGGCATAGGTCAGACAGCTTCGTCACCATAGTTTCCATGTCCTGAAAAGGATGTACCACCTCCCCATGTGCATCAACGGCGCATTTGATAGAGCCTCGTTACACAGGAGCCAGTGGCACAGCGGCAAGGTGCTTGTTGCTACCAAAAGTTGGGCAGTGTCATCCTACCAGCTGCTCGCCTGGGGAACTACGCAGCAGTCTATTTCTATAAAAGCTGCAACCTTGAAATTCCTAAGGGAAATTCTATCCTATCCTATAAGGTAGCTAAGAGTTGGAATGACTATACGCCACTGCAATGTTTTGGGTTTCCCCCCACTTCATGATTGACTGACTGGGTGGACCTCCCTCACGAGGCGGTATTTTTGGTGTAGTTAGCGCCTACGGATGGGAGCCCTGGTGGGTTTGTGGTTATGCCCTGGGCTACTAGCCATAAGATTAGCACTTTGAAACCACCAGCCACTCTGTGGGAGAAAGCCAGGTCTTTTACTCCTGTAAAGAGTTACAGCCTTGGAAACTCACTGGGGCAGTTCTACCCTGTCCTATAAGGTCACTTTGAGTGGCATTGGTTTTTGGTCAGCTCCTACAAAAGTCACCTCCTTAGCATATATTTGATCATTTTCAGGTATGGTCTGGAGGCCTCTCTATAATAAGTCAACCCCTGCTGTCCGATTCATAGTGACCCTCTAGCACAAAATAGAACTGTTCTATAAGATTTTTTATAAAGACTGTGTGTTAGTCTAGGTTGACTAGAGAAACAAATCCAGAGACAGTTGTATGTGTATAAGAAAGAGCTTTATATAAAAGAGCAATTGGGTATTAAGAAAACATCCCAGCCCAGTCCAGATCAAATCCATAAGTCCGATATTAGTCTATATGTTGATACTAGTCCTCTTCAGACTCACATGCAATGACACTGAATGCAGGAAGATCACAGGCCAGTGGGAGGAAACTCTTGTGGATCCAGTGGTGGTGGAAGCATCTCAGCACTAGCAGGGGTCTCCATGTGGGTCCTCCAGCTCCGGGGCTCTGGTTCTATCAGCATAGCTCCAAGTGTCTTGTCAGCAAGAAGACGAAGCAGAGAGTTTGTGTGTATCTGGCCTCCATTGAGCTATTTATCTCCATAGTGCCTCCAAATGAGGTCAGCAAACTGTAACCTGATTGACAGGCTAAACTCCACCCCTTCACTCTTAATAGTCTCAAGTTGATGCCAGATTATGCAACTATCACAAACTGTAAACCTCTATGAGAGCATAAATCCTCAATTTTGTCTCCCAGAGCGACTGCTGGGTTTAAACCTTGAAATGTAACCTTACACAATGCTTAACCTATTTTTTTCTCCTTATAAATAACAATGGCATGTAGATTACTCAGGGAATTCTAAGGGTTTGGAATTACCTCTGATGAACCAAGAACAGCGGCCCAATTATTTTACAGGCATGCTGGTAGTGGAGAGGATGCCATGTTGGGCTGCTAACTGAAAGGCCAGCAGTTTGAACCCACCAGCTGCTCCTCTGGAGGAAGAGGAGGTCTTCTATGCCTTTAAAGAGGAAGAAAACTTCGGGAGAAAGACAAAATTTCTTTGGGTAAAATTAATGTGAAACTCATAAGTGTGTATCAGATTCATCAATGCCTTCTATAGCTTTGTCTTTCATTTATTTATTTTTTATTGTGAATTAAGTGAAGGAAGATTTACAAAGCAGATCAGGAATTTTGCACCCAACAATTCATAAACATTTTGTTACAGCTCATTCATTACAAGCCCCTCAATGGACCTCACTTAAATCAATTCTATTTCCTATTTCTATTTCTCCCTTCATGCTAACCCTCTGATCTTCACTGCTGTGATGAACATGGTTGTGCACATGTCTATTCATGTCACGGCCCTTATTTCTTAAGGATATGTACAAAATATAGGGATTTGGGGGTCATTTATTAATTCCCTTCCCAACATTTTAATTGTTCTTCTAACAAATTAGTATTAAGGTAATTAGTTTTCTAATCCAGTCTCCATTGATTCACTTCTAGTTCTTTACTCCTTCATATTTTCTATGTCTGAAACCTTTGTACTCATTTCACGATTTCCATTCTTTGTATGGTTTCTTATTTTTCATTCATTTTCATCCGTTTTCTTTTTGTAGTGTTTTCCTTCTGAAGTTGTTTTTCTTTATTTTCCTTGATTTCACTGATCCTTTTTTCAGGAGTCTCAATACCATCTTGTCAGGTAGCTTCAATGCCTTTTCTTTCTGGAAGTTTTCCATTTTCATCACTTGTGTGAGCCACTTCTCTCTCTCTCTCTTATTTGTTTAGGTGGGCTTGAAATGTTTGCTGTCTCAAACATTTTGGTGTTTTTGTATTTGTATTACAATGATCGACTGTTGGTGACAACTTAAACACTCCTTTGCTGGGTATAACAGAAGGTGAATGGGTTTATAGTTCTGTGTTTTATTTATGTAATAAAATTGAGGGCCAGTTTTCCTGGTGCTTTGGGCTCTGTCTTGGTGAGCAGGTGGCGTTTGGGGGGGAGGGTAGTGGTACTTGCACAGCATGTGTGACTGCAGAAGGTCCAGCTATGGCTGCTGGGACACCTGGGCTTGGTTGTTTTAAACCAACTTGTAGGGCAAGAACCCAAACAAAAATACAACACCCCCAATAGAAATGAACTAAAAGTGAGTGAATAAGTAAATACTCAAGCAGGAAAACAGGCAAAAAATAGCAAGACAAAATAATTAGTAACTAAATTGGAAATAAGTCATGGTAAATCTAAAGAAGCGTTGGGAAGAAGAAAATATATAATAAGTAAAACAAGGGGAGGGGGAAAGAAAATAGTCAAGAAAAAGTAAGAGAAAGAAGGAAGAACAGTGAAAAAAGGAGAAACAGAAGAGAAGGAAGAAGGGAAGCAGAGAAGGAAAGAATGAAAAATAAGAGAAAGAAACGAATTGAAGAAAGGGTCTGACCCAGAAAGGAAGAACACTGCAGAGGTCTATGTATGCAGCCTGGTGGGAACCCTCTGCCAGCCAATGCACTCTTAGCATGCGGGCTAAGGCTTCAGCAGTGGAAACCCCAGTCTTGGAAGAAGCTTCCGCCAGCCTAATTATTATCTGGGGCCAGGGACCTGATCTATGAGTAGTTTGTGCAGGATTAGATGGTAGCTGAAGTCTGGGTTATTGTTCCTAAAAAGGAATGCTTTTGGACCCAGCGGGCATCTGAAGACCACATGAGTGGTTATGAAAGGAGTTTTTGCCAACCCAGGGCACTTGGCTACAGATCACTTGTCCAACACTGCTGTTCAGATGAGGTATAACTCATGTGTCACCAGATATTAGATTGGTGTCCCAGAAGCCCAATAGATAAGGATATGCTTCTTATCTCAGGTAGGGCTCTGTAACTGGCTACTGGTGGGTGCACTTAGGGGGCTGACCAGCCTTCTGATCACCAGGAGCATATGGGAAATAAGGGAGTAACCACTTTTCTTGTTATCAGCCACCTGTGTGGATGCTTGGGCTGGACTTAAGCAAGTGGAGATGATTATGGTCAGCCTGGTTTAGGCCAATTGAAAATTCACCCATCTATTTCCTCTTTGGTTACTTTTATTCAGCTTCTTCTCCCAGTCAGTATTGGGCTCCACGATTATCATGCGTATCTGTTTCTCATGCCTTTGTTGTAAAGAGTCTATGTAATGTGCCTGACTAATCATCTTACTAGAAGTTTACAATGTTTATCTTTTTAATAAACCTCTTTGCTTCACATAATATTCATTCTTACTCATTGACAATCAAAATACAAAATTTTGAATGTAACACCCAGACAGCCAAACCATTTCACAATATTGATAAGAAATGTTAAAAGTATGTTTATCTTCTCTCTTCTTTTAAAAAGAGGAGAAAGAGCGGATTGTTCAGAAGGAAGGCAAAAGGACAAGTAAAAATGATAAGCACAGCAAGGAGGTGGGAAGGGTCCAATCAGTGTCACAAATCAAAATGGGTAAGGTTAAATGGAAAACCAGTTTGATCTGTAAACTTTCAACTGAATCACAACAAAAGGTTTAAAACTGTAAAATAAGGGGACATTTATGGAATTTTTATTTTGGAGACCCTTGATAAAAACTGTTTTACACATTTCAAAGTTTTCTTTGGACTAGAGGGTAAAGATTCCTGTAAGTCACTAAATAATGATTGCACGTGTTAAAGTAGTGGAATAGCTGCTGCAGAAGAATCAGTGGATGCCTTCACTTCAAAGAGTCATGGCTCATTGTAGTTCTGGAGACTAGAGAAAGCGTCATCACAGCTGATGGGGTTGATTCCTAAATTGGAGAGAGAACCATCAATTTAATAACTGAAGATATACTGCAAGGAGGATTTGTCAGGAAATTTCCCAAGAAACTTCAAATTCAGTATCGGTGAATATGAGTGGACTTCAAAAAGTGTATGGGAACATTTCACTATGTTTTAATAGCATTCAGTAGGTCATTCATCAAAGAATTTCATTCAAAGCATTTGCCCTTCTCCCCCTCCTATTGCCGTTGAGTTGATTCCTACACAAAGTGACCCTGAAAGACAGAGTAGAATCACTTCATAGGATCTCCCAGGGTCTATGAATTGGAATTGACTCAGTAGCAGTGTGTTTCCATCTTTATTGAAGCAGACTGCCGCATCTATTTTCTGAAGTATGTCGGATGGATTTAAACTGCCTATCTTTGGGGTCGCAGTCCAGCACTTAACCACTATACCACCAAGGATCCTTTTCTTTTCCTAACTACCATGAAAACAGAAGAGGCATTTACAAATATAGATGCTAGAGCAAGGTGGCTCAATCTCCATCCAGCAATGACTCTCAACCAGGTTGTGCGTTAGGCATGCTTAGGTGAA
Source organism: Echinops telfairi (assembly GCF_000313985.2). Classification (NCBI taxonomy): domain Eukaryota; kingdom Metazoa; phylum Chordata; class Mammalia; order Afrosoricida; family Tenrecidae; genus Echinops; species Echinops telfairi. The sequence goes on along the minus strand of NW_022103898.1, from coordinate 44,622,212 downwards.
TATTCAACCACACCACTTGTCAGGTGATTCTGACTCATGGCTACTATATGAGATTCACAATAAAACTGGCTCTCTAGTTTTTGCTTGTTTGCTTGTTTTTTAATATCCAGTATTTCAACACTTTTCATATATTTAATGAAAATAATATATTCATCATGATGTTTAATCATTACTCTTATATATTCCCAAATTTTATCATTTCCCTTACAGAAACTCAATGTTTCTTAAGCATCACGCCTCCCTGTTTCCTTCTTCCCCACCAAATCTGGGTAACCAACATTGGACCATGGTAAAGATTCAGTTATTTTATTCAAAATGCCTCTTCTCAGTCGTACTAGAAGACTCATCTGTAACTGATTCTCAATCGCATGGTTTCTTGGATTTTGTCCTTTGGGGGCTGGTGTTACAAATATCTTTAGTGCTGGTAAATGTCCAAACCGTCCTCTGACAGTCCTTGTCCTGCAATAAAGCATAAGGTTTTACTTGTTCTGTGGGCTCTGTCTTATGGTCTTTGCACAACTCCTTTGCCTGCTCCTCCGGCCCACCATTAGCTCTTCTTTCTCCACTATTCTGAGAGTCTTTTCTCCCTGCTTCTCAGGTGGCTCACTGACATATCCAGAGGAGTGATGAAACTGGCCGTCACCTCCTTAGGGTCATGTACACCTGATTAGCATGCTCCTTCAGTGATGTGTGGGAAATACAGAAACTACAAATAGAAAAAGTCATACTAAATCATTTCACTACCTACAAAACAAAATGTGAAAAGTATTAATTTTGGTACAACAGAGAAAGAGTAAGTGAAATCTATATTAATTAAAAGAGAATCTGATCTTATCACTTGTATGATTCTCATTAATGGAGAAATTTTACTGACTTGGACCATTTTTCCTTTTAATTTTGTTTTCTAATTGTACTTTAGGTTTCAAAATGAGTAATTTAATGAATAATATCAAATTCAACTACTTATTTAATTTCTGGTATTAAATAAGCTCAAACCATAAGATTTTAATAAAGCCTTAATAATGTAAAGTAATAAGCGTAATATTAAAATTTAAGTGGAGGTGTTAAAGATATAAATGTAATGTTTGCATATGTAATATTAGAAAGTTAACATATATTAAAATTGTAATTACTAAAACATTTCATAGTTTCATAAACTTAGGAAATAGATGCAGTATTTAAAATTAAGAGAAAACAAACCTCAGCCACAAGGTAAAAAGATGTCAACATAATTATTCCTTGTAGTTTTGGTGATAAGAGAGTGGGAGAAAGTGTAAGTGGATCAGCTGTTCACCTTTTATAGTGGGCAGTCAATACATATTACAAAAATTGTAAACTATACATTGAATATGACATCTAAAATAATATTGTAATCATCAAAACAAAACAAAAAAAGCCATACACTTTCTTAATATTAATAGCAGTCTCCAGACTATCACTGAAGACTTTGTGAATAACAGAAAAACAATTGAACATCATTTGATCTAATGCCGGGAGATGAGCCCCTCATGTTGGAATGCACTCAAAATATCACTGAGGAAGAGCTGCCTTCTCAGCATAGAATGAACCATCATAATATGGATGGAGTAAGTTTTCAGGACTTTCATTTGCTGATGGGGCATAAATCAATATGAGAATATATAGCTTCAAACAATATTTTAATCATTGGAACTTGGAATGTACCAAGTATGAATCTAAAAAAAACCCATGAAGTTATAAAAAATAAAATGGAACTCGTCAAGATTTATATCCTAGGTATTAGTGGACTGAGCTGGACTACCATTTTTCATTAGACAATCCTATAGTTTACTCTTCCAAGAAAAACAAATTCAAGATGAATAGCATTATCATCACCAACAGAAAGAACATATCAAGATACATCTTGAAGTACAATGTTGTCTCAATAGGCAAACACCTATCCGCATACAAGGAAAATCAGGCAATACAACTATTATTCAAATTTTCATACAAAAACTACAACTAGAAATGAACAAATTGAAGAATGCTATAAATTTGGTCCATCTGAAATTGATTAAGCATGCAATCAAGATACATTGATAAATATTGGCTATTGTACAAATAAAGTTAGAAAAAAAAGTAAGACCAATAGTTGTAAAATGAGGCCTTGGTGACAGAAATTAAGCTGAAGATCACATGATAGAATTTTACATTAAAGAGAATGACATGTGCAGGGTTTAAAAGGATATTGTTGTTGATTTCATTTCTTGAGATGGATTGTATAAACATATACAAAATGTTTCTTTGGAAGCCAAAATATATATACTCCTTCAAATTCCTTATCTCTCAAATCTAAATAGTGGTATGTGGCAAAAATATGAGGAAAATAAATCTGAAATGGACTTAAAGTCTTGAGTGACTGAGTTTCAACAACAACAACAACAACAACAACAACAAAAAGGCAATACCAATGGTTTCTTCATTACCAATAATCCTTTAAAGGATGTAAATAGTGACTTTATTTATTTATTTATTT
>NW_022103898.1:44597791-44618753 GCF_000313985.2 Echinops telfairi | reverse complement strand
TTACCTTCAAGCCTTTAAGACCCCAGACGCTATACTTTTTGATAGCCGGGCACCATCAGCTTTCTTCACCACATTTGCTTATGCACCCGTAAATAGTGACTTTAGAAATGGCTTTCTCTAGCTGTAATATATTTGAATCAAATTGACTATATCTGTGGGAAGAAATGATGGAGAAGTTCAGTATCCTAGCCAAAAGAAGTACAGGTACTCTGTAGAGCAGATCATCAATTGCTCATATGTATGTTCACATTAAAGTTGAAGATAGGCTCATAAGACTAAATTACTACCTTGAGTATATCCCACCTGGATTTAAGAGAACATCTCAGGAAATCATTAAACACTAGTAAAAGATGACCTGATGAGTTTGGGATAACAGCAAAGGTATCCTACATTAAAAAAGCAAAGAGTCATTAAAAAGACAAGAAAAGATCAGCAGATCTGAGTGGAAGAGACTCAAAAACTTGTTCTTAGATGTAGAGTCTATAAAGAAATGGAAGAATAGTTAAAGTGGAAAAGTTGAACAGAAAACCTCACAGGGCAATTTCGGAAGACAAAATGAAATAATATAATGAAGTGTGCAAACATCTAGAGTTAGAAAATCTAAAATGAATGCCATAGTCAGTATATTTGAAGCAAAAAACTGAAGCCTCAATTTTTAATATTGAAAAACATTATGGGAAAAATATTGAATAACTCTTTTATAGTAAGTAACAAAAGAATATCAAAGGAATACACCAAGTCATTACCAAAATGAATGAGTAGACAGTCAATCATGTCATGGGGTAGCGTATAAAAAAACAACAACCAGTGGTACAATGTAACTCGAGACCTTCCCTCCTTGAAAACAGAGAAGCAGTGTGCCGCTGAAATAAAGGGCTTCTGCTATAAACACAATAAGAGACTGACTGCACTTTCCTATATAATATGCAGCGTCATTAAGTGGCTCTGGTAGATTTCTTAATACATATACTCTTCACCTACCCTAACAACCATTACTCAAGACCACACTTCCCTACCTCCGTAAACCACATTCTCTCATAATCTATCACGTAATAACACACCTCCTAAAATCCTTTCTTCCAATGCCTCAAAAATTACTATATTTAAGAGGAAGGCTTCCTGTGATTAATGCCATGAATTAAAACATACTCCCAAGCACCTATCCCCTATTTTTCCTACCCAGTCAAATACCACTCCCTCCTTATCTCCACAAATTATGATTTCCAGTACATAACTGATCCTCCTCCTCTAACCTAAGAGCCAACTCCTCCAAACACACACACAGCCCATAATCTTACAACTAGACCACTATGCCACAAAAACAATAGCCATGGACAGCTACCACAAAAAGATCAAGAGAAACAACAGTCAACACCTGAAGATGACCCAAACCCAATGGAATGCACAGGAAAAGAGGCCCTTGAGTTGCCAGAAAGAGATACAAGAAAATGGTGCTGAGAGTCACACAAGAGATGTAGGGATTCATCCTGAAAACCAAAGAAGAAATTGAGATACTAAAGACCTCACACCCAAAGGAAATTCAGAAATTAACTGAGTTAGCCAAAATTTAAAAAAAACAAACAGTACAAGATCTAAGAAACAATGAAATAAAAGGGAAATCTAATCGGTGAACTAAAAAACCAAGCAGACTTTAGTGTGTTAGGCAGGGTTCTTTACAGAAGCAAAACCAGGACACTTATGATTATATTTATATGGATAGGTTTATGCAGCAAGAAGGAATGTAACAGTTAATTAGTCCACACAGCAGTACAGAGGGCTCAGTTCAACTCACTTTTGTGGAACAGTTAATGTACTGGAAGTTCTTCAACTCATGTGGGCTACTAGACCCAAGGTCAAGGAAGCAGACAGTGGAGTTGTCCCTCAGGTAAGACAGGCAGATGCTGCTCACAAGCAGCAGCCAACCAGTGGGTCAAAAACAGTCAGTAGCTCTAGGACCCTAGCAAAGTAGGCCTGATTCGATCTTGCACTCAAGTAATGCATGGGGACAGGATTCACCAGCCTCAAGCTCAAGCGATGTATGCACCAGCAGTGTGGGGAAGGAGGTCTCGAAGGAGCCTCAAGCTTTAGTGACATGATCCATGGGTTGTCTTGGCCCACAGGTCATGAAGCACACAGGTTGAGGCAGAGAACTAGAGAAAACATCAGCATGCTAGTCCAATCACCAGGGAGCAAGAGAGATACAGGATGCCGGTGTCTTCATTTATCTTGGTCTCCCTCCAATCAAGCTGTGACCTGATCAGAGTCCACCCACATTCCTATTGGCCTACTTGGCACAATAAACCTATCACAGGCAACAAACAAGATAAGCAATCAAACAAAAAAGCAAAAGAATCTGAAGAAAGCCTGAGGATGATTTATTAAGCTTTTTGGTGTTGCCAAGCAGGAAGTAACAAACAAGCCTACAGAAAATATAGTAAGAGAATTCTTGGAAGAAAATTTTCCCAATATTATAAATGAGTAGATGATAACCATTCAGGAAGCAGAGAAAACATCAAATAGATTATCGTGCACATGTACACCAAATAAAACACGTTAAGAGTCAAAAATACAACTTCAAGGAAAAAGAGGATCCCGAGAGCAGGTAGAGAGAAAAAAAAAAGTCACATATATAAAGTTTAACAGAAAAAAATGAGTCCAGATCTCACTTTAGAAACCATGCAGGAAAGAAGAAAGTGGAGCAACATACTCCAAAAGTTGCAAGACAAAATCTGCCATCCAAACATATCCACCAAATTTGAAGGAAAAATAAAAGTATTCTCAAACAAGTATATATTTACATAATCCATAAAACCAAAAACAGTGTTACAAAACATACGATCTAGTTCTTATTGGTCAGAAAACCATCAACTGAAGCACACAAACATGAGACCATTATAGGAGGTAACACCACCCAGAAATCAGCACACTTAAGCAATGCCTAAAACAATACAGATCTAGAGGGGAAATTAAGACATGAATAAGCTCATCTCCCTACCCACAACACCTAATAAAAAAGAGGGAGGGAGGTAAAGGTCAAGCACAAGTAATACAATATGGCAGGAACTAATCTACATTGAAAATTAGTTGCACTGGATGTCAATGGACTAGATGCTCAAATCAAAGACAAAGAGTAACAAACTTGATTAGGCAATAAGATCCATCGATCGTCTGCCATCAAGAGACATATCTGAAACTCATAGACAAAAATAGACTGAGAGTGAAAGGATGGCAACAAATTTTTCCCCAAGTAAACGACAATAAAAAAGCAGGGTATCAATATTAATATCCAACAAAATAGACTTCAAAGAACGTGGCATAAGGAGAGACAAGAATGAGCATGATGTAATGCTCAAGGGATCAATAGACTAAGATCGCATAACCATAATAAACATGTATGTGTCCAATGAAAGACCCTCAAAATTCATTAAATAATTCATCAAAGACCCTTTAAATCCTCAAAAAGATGAAAAGAGAAATCACCAGATTAACAATAATAGGAGATTTTAATTCACCACTTTCCGGGAAAGATATATCAACAGCTAAGAAACTCAATGAAGAAACTGAAGAGCTAAAGAACACGATCAAACAACTCAACCTCCCAGATATTTACAGCTTTCTCCAACCAATAGCAACAAAACACATTCTTCTCCAATGCACATGGCCAATATTCTAAAATAGACCGTATGCTGGCCACAAAGCAAGCCTTAACCTTTCACACACATAGAGATCATTCAAGCCATCTTCTCTGACCATAGTGCCATACAACCGGAACTCAACAATATAAAGAATAAAAAAGCCCTTGGCGATTCAACAACACAAAACTCAAAAAATAATGGGTATTAGCCCAAATAAGAGATGAAACTAGGAAGTTCCTAGAAACAAATAAAAATGATAACACAACATACCCAGACCTATGGGACACAGCAAAAGCAGTTATCAGAGGTCAATTTATAGCAATTAATGGACACATGAAAAAAAGAGGAAAGAATCATGCTCAACACCTAAACCCAGCATCTTCTACAGCTAGAACAGAACCAACAGATTAAACTCTCCAACAGCAAAGGAAAAGAAATCATAAGAATTAGAGCAGAAAGAAATGAACTGGAAAACAGAAAAACAATGGAAAAAATGAACAAAGCAAGAAGTTAATTCTTTGAAAAGATCAACGAAATCCACAAAGTGCTGGCAAACATAGCAATGGAAAATAAGGAGCAGACAACAATATCTGGGACAATATCATTTTTATCACATGCAAGTAAAAATTTCCCTGGAGATAGTCCAAAAATGGTTGTAGCAATACAGTGACAGGAGTTGCCAAAGGTTCAGGCAAGATTCAGAAGACAGATGTAAAAAAGGTTGTTATTGCTGATGTCAGAATGATCTTGGCTGAAGCAGAGACTAAACCCAGAGAAAGGTCTTAGCAGCTAAAGCTTGTGTTACATTTTATTGAATATGCCCAGGCATTGGACTGTGTGGTTCATGGCAATGACAGCCTTGAGATGCATGGGCATTCCAGAGCACTTCATTGTGCTGCTGTAAAACTTGTACCTGGAGCAAGAGGCAGCTGTTCAAAGAGTACGTTTTAAAATGTATTTGTATATGTTAAAATCAATATAGGCGTGTGTCAGGTTTGTATCTATTCAACATACTTATTCAATCTGTATGTTGAGCAAATCATCAGAGAAGCTGGATTATATGAAGAAGAATGTGGCATTGTGATTAGATGAAGGCTCACTGATATCCTGCTACATGCACATGACACAAGTTTGCTTGCTGAAACGTGTGGAGGACTTGGGGCACTTGCTGATGGAGATCAAGGATTGCAATCCTTGGTAAGGATTACAACTCAATAAAAAGAAGATCAACATTCTCACACCTGTTCCAATAGATAACATCATGATAAATGGAGCAAAGTTTGAAGATGTCAGGATTTTGTCTTACTTGGATCCACAATCAATGCTCATGGAAACAGCAGTTATGAGATCAAAAGATGCATTGCACTGGGTAAATCTGCTGCCCCACACCTCTTTAGATATTTGAACAGCTAGGATGTTACTTTGAAGACTAACGTGTGCCTGGCCCAAGCTGTTATAATTTCAATGATCTCATCTGCATGTGAAAGGTGGACATTGAATAAGGAACACTAAAGAAGAATTGATGCAGTTGAATCATGGGACTGGAGAAGAATATTGATAGTACCATGGACTGCTAAAAGAACAAAAGAATCTTAGAGGGAAGGATGACAAAATGGCTTATTACATACTTTGGACATGTTGTCAGTAGAGACCAGTCCCTGGAGAAGGACATCGTGCTCAGTGATGTGGAGGGGCAGTGAAAACCAGGAAGGTCCTCAAGGACATGTACTGACCTAGGGGCTCAAGCATAGGCACTATTGTGAAGATGGTGCAGGACTGGGTAATGTTTCATTCTGTTGTGCACAGGGTTGCTATGGGTGGGAACTAACTCGATGACATCTAGTAACAACGAACCCTATCATTGTCTGTGTGTTTTGAGGAGCCATTGCCATGAGTTTTTGAACCTAGTAGACAAGTAGAGTGAGGGACAGTGAGGGACAGTTTCTGTCAGAACTGTTATAAAGGTTGATGAGTGGAGGCTTGCCTGACCTCTATCTCATTGAAATCAGCCTTAGGAAATTAATAGTGATTCTCCTTATCCCTTATGAAATAAGAGGAAATCAGATGTACCCACCAGGTCCTTTTTATAGGAGAATTTGGGGGATACGATTTGGAAAATATTTTGCAAAATACATGTTCCCATTTATATTTGAATATACATAATAGAGCTTGTCTTTTTAGAACTTGTGGTTCATTTATGTAGGCACTCTTATTGGAATGCACAGTATTTTCCCTTTTCCTGAACTCTTACAGGCAGGTAATGGGGTACAGGGAGAAATATCCAGTGTTGATTTTTTGAGAATGTTCCCACTTAGATTCAGAAATTGCTTTTCTATAAAAATACCCTCTTTCCTTCCTGTTTTAAACAGCTCTTTAAAAATACAAGACTAATGTTGGGAGTGTGTGTGTGATTAATTTATAAAAACAATAAACAGCAGTTATTAGAGACTTTAATGATAGGAGTGTATTTACATATTTACCTGATTAACCATGGATTTAATACTTGATTAATCTGGAAGACTATGTGTTTATCTTGATATGCTTTTAGTCTTTGGTTTTCTTCAATACGTTTCAGAAGCTTTAAAGATTCTCTTTGGACTGAAATCAACATCAATTTATTCTATAACTTAAATTTGCACCCTGCTTTGCTCTCTTCCTCTTCAGCACAATGCCATGATTACGGAACTCTCGTATCCCGTTGATTTGATTGCTGTTGCTCTACTTCTCCCCTGCAGAGAGGGTCCTTTTGTTGTTGTTGTTCTGTCATATAGAGCTAGATAATCACTGCAATTTTGCTTTCAAAAATTTGATTTCAAACTCCTGTCTATATCTTTGGTAGATTTTATTTATTTCCCATAGGAAACTCTGTTTGAAGAGGACCACCTGTTATACAGATAATCACAGAAAGACCCAGGACTATCCCCAAACACTGTGCAAACATTATTTTAATGGCATTTTCCTGTCGGTCCCTTCAAAATGTCCACAACAAAAACAGAAAGGTAGCCATCCTCAAAGTTTTGGCTACCCCTGGAGCTTTAAAAGCTATTGACTCGAGGTATAAAGGCAGTCCACAGGTGACAAAGAGTTGATTTATGACTTCTGTACATTTGCCACTTGCTCTTTAATGTTATATAAATGTTCTGTCTCTTTAAAAGGGCTTGAACAGTCCCTCCCCCATTGAGTCCATGCCATTGAATCCATGCTGATTCATAGCTACCCACTGTGGGCTCTGAGCGGGTGTTTATGGGAGTAGAAAGCCCAGTCTTTCTCCTGCAGAGCTGCTGGAGAGTTTGAACTCCTGCCAGTCGCAGGCCAACGCATGACCAGTACACCCCCGGGGTTGCATGCAACAAGCCATACTCTCAATGAATTCTTCTTCACCATGATCACCTTCACGTACTCTAGGTGCCACTTTTGAATCACTGAAAAAGCTTTGAACCTTTTTTGTACTAAAGCTTAGCCGTGGTTCTCAACCTTCCTAATGCTGCGACCCTTTAATACAGTTCCTCATGTTGTGGTAACCCCCCAACCATAAAATTATTTTCTTTGCTACTTCATAACTATAATTTTGCAACTGTTATGAACTGGGTGACCCCTGTGAAAGGGTAGTATGACTCCCCAAAGAGGTCACGACCCTCAGGTTGAGAACCACTGGCTTAGTGTCTCAAACTTAGCTAATCAGTGGGATCACCTGGCGATCTGGTGAAACTACAGATTCCTGGGCTCATCTCCCTAGAATTTTTCACTCATTATGTTGTTAATTATGTTGTCAGGGGACACCAGTCCCTGGAGAAAATCCTCATGTTTGATAAAGTAGAGGAGTAAGGAAAAGAGGAAAGCCCCCATGGATATGGATTGACACCCTGGCTGTAACAATAGGATCAAGCGTGAAACAATTGGGAGGCCGGCACAGGACTGAGCAGGGTCCTTTGTGCATAAAGGTGCTGGGCTGCTAACTTCCACCCAACATTTAATAACTCCCAGCTGCTCTGCAACAGAAAGATTAGACTTTATGCTCTCCTATTTATAAAACCCTTCATAGGGTTTCTGCACCGGAAAACTACATAGTACTAAAATTAAAACTCATTCTAATCATTGTGTCGAAAGCCAGACATATTAAGCATGAACTGAGCAATGTGATCTAAGTATAGTAATTATTTTTATTGAGTTCACAGAGAGCGCTCACACTACACACTATTTCACCAGACATATATCACAAATTTTCTTTGCATATCTTTGTGTTAGGCCGGTTGACTATAGGAACAAATCCAGAACACTCATAAAGTTTAAAGAACTTTCTATCAAGAAGTAAATATATATCGAGAAAACATCCCAGCCCAGTCCAACTCCAGTCCATAAGTGTGATACTAGTCCATAAGTCCCTCTGCAGACTCACAGCAGGCACATGCAAGTATGCAGGATGCGGGAAGATCATAGGCCGGTGGGGGTAAAGTCATGTGGATCCAATGACGGTGGCTCTGGCAGTTCTCAGAGTGACTAGTCAGCAAGAAGGTGAAGGCAGAGAGAGAAGGAAGGGTACCAGGGCCCTCCTTATGAGAAGGTCACATCCACAAGGAGGTCCCATCAGGCTCTGACCTGATTGATAGGTTGAATACCACCCCTACACTTTTATGTATCATCAAGCTGATATGAAATTATTTAACTACCACAATCTTATAATATGAATGCCTCACTAATAACGACTTTCCCTTACGTGTTTTACCGCTAACATGAATATGCAAATGTAGAATTTTTTAAAATATTAGTAAAATATATATTTAGAAATATTATTTGAATTCAGTCATTGGTATTTTTAATTGAAAGAAGTGCTGATTAATAAAATCATCGTAATATGACTCTCCTTTGGAGCCCTGATGGGCTGACTGGGTAAGTGTTGGACTGCTACTCCCAAGGCCAGCCTCAGCTCGGCAGGAGAAAGATGGTGCTGTCTACTTAGGTGAAGATTTACAGCCTGGGAACCCCAGACAGTGCAGCTAGGAATACACTCGAGGAGGTGGTTTGTTTTTCCTATGTGTCCATATCATTTTTTTCCTCTTGATGAAGACTGCGGTCATATACTACTGTACATGTAAAATGATGTCCTTGAAAGCCAAGAAAAGGTAGATGGCAAAACTCCTGAGCTGGAATCAGAACAGCACCTTCTTGAGGCCAAGGTGTGGTTAGGTTTTTACCTGCTTTAAAAAAAAATCAATTATCCTTACCTCCAATTCCTTCATTTCTATAATCATGACATCAAATTAGTTGAATTTAAAATCTCTTTGTTAAGAATGTTACCTTTAGTAAATCTTGTATATTATAATCATTGTTAACTGTTAATTGAGCAGATGAATTCTTGATTGTCTTCAAGGAGGTTTATTAAAGTATTTTGAATTAACTTAGAGATTATATTTTTGGAAAAATTTATCATGTTATTGTTTTAAAATCTTGTTTCCTGCTTTCTTCACAATTGTTGTAGTTGGTGAAGTTAATTGTGTAAATATGATTTTCCTATCCATAATTTATAATTCCCACCAAACAATTGAGTGAAACCACACAAATAGCGCATGTGAAACACTAATGAAGGGGGCTGGTCAGTTTTGCCATTTCTCTGGAAATGAGAGCGACATCCCACTATCATCAAGAAATACGAGCCCCCACTAGAGCATGAATGAAATGGCAGAGGCATAGAAGCCTGAGCCACACTCAGACAATGAAGCGAAGCAGAGAAATGGTGCCTAGATTGGGGGTGGGGTGACAAGCTTTCTAGCCTATGAAACAAGGACCAGGGACCATGTGACTGACAGGCTTAAGACCAGAGAGAAACATGGCTCCTGACTAAGAGATGCTGCTGTGGACAAAGACTGCACCCATAATGCTTTCTGATCCTTACTTGTGAGGTGCTATAAACTTCCCTAGTAAACCTCCATAATCATAAGTATTGCCTGTGGATTCTGTATGGCATTGCAAGGAATTCTTGAACCCACTAGTAACGTAGAGAGTACCATGCTTGCTATCAGAATAGGGCAAAGGAGAATGGAGGGTGAAGGCTTGTCTTCTTTGTGGCAATTGACCTTGGGCTGATCTGGAGCTGGATTCTCCGTGTCCTTTGAGTAGCCAGAAAAGGTAATGCATGGCCCGCATGCCAATTCTTCACCATGTTTAATTGATAGTTCTGTTGATAGTTCTTGCAGCAATTTCTTTTTTCGCTACAGGTAAATTAACTAGGAATACACTCTTTTTTATAAAAAAACCTGATAAAACCTGAGGATGAAGTTACAGTTTGGGGAGAGCTACCAGTGTGACCTGACCTCATGGGGACACACTAGGAGAGGACTGCGACAGATCAGTGATGGGAGCGAAGCCATGAAGTCCCCGAGGAACCCCGAGTGTGAACTTCTGACTCAGGGGGCAGCACTTGGCACCCCACCAGAATTGGTTGGGGTTACTTACAAGGGCCACTGTAAGTCGATGGCGTAAATGGGAGTGGGGCAACATGGACCTATGGGAAACTCACTTTTTCAACATGAATGCAGCTCTGTGTCACGATCCCTGTTCCTTGATGGCTATCTGTATGTTGATGTTTTCTCTTTGTCTTTTTAAAAAATTATTTTTTTGTTTTTATTCCTTTAATTAATTTTATTATTATTATTATTACTTTGTTCTTTTGGTGTTAATCTATACAAGAAAAGCAGAATGGACAGTCTTACTGAGACAGCAGCCACACTGACAGTTCTTGGGGGTCACGGGAAGGGAGAAGTAGGGAGGGTTGGGGAGCCGAGAGTCAACTATAACACAGTTACAGGAGAATAGTAAGAGTTCTAAAATGGAGAGTGTAGTTTTTCTGGGCGTGTTAGTCCAATTGAATTGCATCTGAGGAGAATTACTGAGAGGTAAACCACAGGCAAGCACAATAGTGGGGTAGGAGGAAAAAGATCAAACTCAATATTTTACACGTAAGTGCATATATGTATATGCATATGTGTATATTGGTTTATATATATGGAAATGCAACAAGGAAACAGATGGATTGGGGGCTTCTACTTAAATCTTACCTCTGTACAAGAATGGTTTGTTCTAATAATGTAGAATTCTATGATGTCTACCTGCCTAATATGATCACTGAAGACAAATGGGAGCATAAGCAAATGTGGTGAAGAAAGCTGATGGTGCCTGGCTATCAATAGATATAGCATCTGGGGTCTTAAAAGCTTAGAGTTAAACAAGTGGCCATCTCACAGGGAAGCAACAAAGCCCACAACGAAGAAGCACACCAGCTTGTGTGATCATAAGGTATCAACGGTAAGAGGTATCACAAAGTCAAAAACACTCATCCAAAATGATACGAAGGGGACTGGATGTAGTGGAGACTCAAAGTCCACCAGCAAGACAACTGGACAGTCCCTCTTAGTAGGACCTTGTGGAATGGAGGATAAATACAGGGTACAGTGTTGCACTGATGAACCACATAGCTATCCTCTAGTTCTTTAAGATTTCCTCCCCTTATTAATTTGGTCCATATGTGAGGTCCCTCATTAGTCATTTTAGTCTTGTGTCTGTTCGTTTGTTCGTTTAAGATCACTCAGTGCATGGTAGTCAAGATAGACGACCCCTCGGAGACACTGACAGGAGTAATGCTTCCTGGAGGTTATGGAAATTGAGGTGGGGTGTGAGGAGAGGAGTTGATAGCGTTGACGATTGTATAGCCCCACCCAATGGGACTGAACAACAGAACTGCATGGGAAGGGAAGGGACATGTTGGAATAATAAAATATGTCAGTGAAAATATTATTTGGCAAAAAACAAACAAAAAACAATTCTCTCAAAGGTCTTTTTATTCCTCCCAGGGATTTGGTTTTAATGGAGATAGATAAAGCTATAAGAGGAGAAACTTGAAAATGTTTCAGCTTTTGAATGAGAACAGCACAGTGAGCTCTCATTATTTATTCAAAATGAATTCACAAAACATTGGATGTACCCATATAGTAAGTGCAAATTTCAGGTATGAATACTTTACAAAGCCAAGTATAAATGACAATTTACTCCTTTGAAAACCTACATTTTGTTTATTCATTAACATGACTACCCACTGTATTCGAGCTCAATTCTGAGTACTCTGGTTTGCAAAAGTATATGAATGGCAGTTACAACCCAAAGTTCATGTGCAGAGTCCCCACCTAAATGAGTCTTTGTTGAGTGCTTTCTGATCATTACCCAAAGATTTAGATAATCTTCCCTTCAGGCTTTGGAGAGTGGATTGTCTCTACCCTTCTCCAGTCAGCCCAGGTCGGGGCAGTCTCTCTCTTTGGGGCTTGCCTGAGCGTGTCCTTCATGGAGGTCAACTTATTGGGGGTAATCCATAGGGTCAAATTGTCACGAGTGATGCCTTATCTGCTTCACCCTAACTGCCTTGGTGGAAAAGCCCTGGACCAATCTTGTAAAATCTTGTAAGCCCTTTTATTTAACAATGTACACTTTCCATTATGGTTCTATTTCTGCTTCTGCAAGGCCCACCTGTAATTGTGATGTATTAATTTGCCACCAATCATGCTATTTCTGACAGCTTCCTTTGTTCACCCATGCTCTTTTTAAACCATGTATCCCAACAAACATTTGAACACAATTTCAAACTCATGTTGGTGGTCTCCCTCATCTGGATGATGTGGCTGTGTCTTTATATTGTTTTTGTCTCTTTTAAAACTTAATAAATTTTCTCTTTAAATTATTTTTGGGATGGGGGTCTCTTTTGTACCCTAAAATACCACCAAGAATATCTTAATATCACCATTATACATAGGAAGTAAACATCTTTAGGATAAGGACCCTGTGAACATATATGATAAAGTAAGATATTTTTTCTGTCAAATAAAAGGGAATGTATATGATGATTACAAAAACTATACTTTTGCTACTGTACTTATTTATTTTGATAATTTAAAAAAATTACTAAAAGATCATTTTATTGGGGGCTCTTACAGCTCTTATAACAATCCATACATCGATTATATCAAGAGTATTTGTACATATGTTGCCATTATTATTTTCTAAACATTTACTTTCTATTTGAGCCCTTGGTATCAGTAGTTCTTTATTCCCTCCCTCCCCCACTTCCAAACTCGGGATCCCTTGGTAAATTATAAATTATTATTTTCATATCTTACACCAACTGCTGTTTCCCTTCCCCCATGGTTTCTGTTGTTTGTCCCCCTGGAGTCATGGGGGTAGTGGTGGTTGTGTGTCCATCATTGTGATCCAGTTCCCACTTCCTCCCCTCCTATCCCCACCTGCTCTCTACACTCCTGGTATCATTACTCCCATTCCTGTACCTGGATTCCGGGTGTCCTGAGCGCTTACCTCTTATCTGTATCTGTGTACGTACTCCAGTCTAGCCCGAAGTGAGAGGTAGGACTGGAGTCATGATAGTGGGGGGTGAGGAAGCCTCAAGGAACCAAAGTTATGTTGTATGTTTCATCGGTGCTACACTACACCTTGGTTGACTCATCCCTTCTTTGTGACCCTTCTGCGATGGACTTTGGGTCCCTGCTCAGAACCCCTTCGATCACATCAAATACTCATGATCACACAGGCTGGTGTGCTTCTTCTAAGTGGGCTTGTTGCTTCTCTGTTAGATGACCACTTGTTTAACTTCAAGCCTTTAAGACCCCAGACACTATATCTTTTGATAGTCGGGCACCATCCACTTTCTTCACCACATTTGCTTATGCACCCATTTTGCCATCAGCAATTGTGCCAGGAGGGTGAGCATCACAGAATGCCAGGTTGTTAGAACAAAGTGTTCTTGTATTGAGGCAGAGCTTGAGCAGAGGCCCAAAGTCCATCCATTTTCTCAATGTACATATAAATATATGTACTTCAGCAAACCCTCTATTATTATTAATTAGTATATTTAAATATGTACAGGCCTATGTTTATACCTCTATTCATAGCTTTGCTTCCTAGATTTTTCCTGTTTCCTTTTACTTTCCTCCTGCCCCACCATCATGTTCACCTTTCTTCTCCCTCTTAGTAATTCCTCTCAGCTAGATTGCTGTTGCTTCAACACTCCCAGGATCTCTATGTTGTCCTTGTTGTTGATTTAATTTCCTCGTTGTT
This sequence comes from Echinops telfairi, assembly GCF_000313985.2. Lineage (NCBI taxonomy): Eukaryota > Metazoa > Chordata > Mammalia > Afrosoricida > Tenrecidae > Echinops > Echinops telfairi. The sequence continues at coordinate 44,605,008 of NW_022103898.1, read as the reverse complement.
CCCCTGTCTATGGAATTGTTTGCTCACCACTTCCTTCCTCTGCATCCTCCTCCTACCAAATCCCTCCGTAACCATCGGCCCCATTGCTTTCTTCTCCAGCTTGCTACCCATGCCTACCTTATATAGGTAGGCAAAACCAACAGCAAAAGAGACAAAACACAAAGAAAAGAAAATATTTAATAAAAAGAGAAAAGAAAAGAAAAGATTATAAAAACTACAGGGAAAAACACCAAAACCTAAAAGCATACATAACTCCAGGTCTACCCGCCGACCTATATAACTATCTCCCCACTGGGACTGGGGGAATTCCTGGAACTGCCCCTTCTGCCTGAAGTATATTTGGGGGCCTCCTTGGAGGCTTTTTTACTTTGTTTTGCTCCTGGTGCTGATCTGTTATGTTCCCTTCTTGGTTCACCCTGCTTCGGATGGTTCAGACCATACCAACTCCCCACCGCGTGTCCCCAGTATTGTCCTCTGTCATGGTATGCTCCAGTGAGGGGACATCATGTATCCAGCTGTTGTTGGCCCTACAGTCCTCTCTGTGCCTTAGCAGCTCCATGCAGGGACACTGTTCTCTGGGCTTGGTGTGTCAATATGGAGTCTAGATGCTCACTGTCTCTTTTTCCCTCTTGGTTTGCTTCTGTGTGGGTATGGCATGCCAGTCCCTTTCCCCAACCTGTAGGTTTAGTGTTGTCCTCTGTAGCACATACTTCTAGGGAGAAGGTCAATTTGGCTCTGATTGGGGCCAGCCCTGTAGCCTACTCTGTTCATGAGTGTTCAATGTGGTAACGTTACCCTCAAGGTTTGATGTGCCGTGGTGGGGTGTGCATGCACACTCCCAGTTCTGTGGGGACATAACCAATACTCTCTCTCTGGGTGGGTTAGTGCCCTGCTCCCCCAGTGCCATCATCTCCCCCACCTCCCCCTCTTTTCTCCTTCCACCTCCCCACCTTTCTCCTTCTTTGTGTTGGAATAACATGTACATCCTTGGGCTTGGTCTGCCTCCTACCAGACTGCCTGTACCTCAACCTGTAGAGTATGAGATAAGTGGCTTTTCTTCTATCCCCACTATGCTGAATATACTTAACTCAGGAGACTAATGTTGTACTCGTCCTTGCTTAGCATAATTTCCTCCAACTCTTCCCATGAGACGATGTGCTTCATGTGACCATCAGTACTTCTTAGTGATGTGTAGTACTCTACGGTGTGCATGTGCCAGAGTTTCAAATCCACTCGTCTATAGATGGAAATTTAGGTTGTTTCCATTTCTTTGCAATTGTGAATTATACCACAGTGAACATTGAAGGTAGACCACTGGTCTCGGTCTATTTCTTATTTCTTCTGGATATATACCTGATAGAGGGATAGCTGGGTCACGGGGTAGCTCAATTTCCATTTGCTATAAATGTCGCCAAGTCACTATCCAGGGAGGCTGTACTTATCTACGTTACCACTAGCAGTGAAGGAGAGTTACTATCTTTCCTCATCCCCTCAAACATTTGTTGCTCTCTGATTTTCTGATTTGGGCTATCCTCAAAGGTGTTAGGTGGTATTCTCATGTTTGTTTTGACTGGTATTTCCCTGATGACTAATTATCAGGAGCATTTTCTTATGTGTATTGGCCATTCAGGTCTCCTCTCTAATGAAACTTCTGGTCAGGTCTTTTGCCCACACCCTCAGGGGGTTAACTGTTTTCCTCTATTTGCAGACTAGGAGGGTATTGTAGATTTTAGTAATATGCCCTTGGTGTGTTGTGTCATTGCTAAAAGTTTGATTGGAGGGCAAGGAGATAAATGGCTTGGCAAGGCTCACTCCTCTCTCTCTTGCTATCTGGTAATCAGACTAGTGTGTGGCTGCTTTAGCTAGTTCTCTGACTCAATTTGTGAGCTACACTACCTGTGAGACAGCCAACACATGGATCGTGTCACGAGTTTGAGGTTTCTTCGAGACCTGCTCTGCCACACTGCTGGTGTGAGGGTGCCACATTGCTTGAGCTTGAGGCTGGTGGATCCTGTTTCTTTGCATTGCTTGAGTTTGATATCCCATCCAGGCCTCCTTCGCTAAGCTCCTGAGCTGCTGACTGTTGGTGACCTGACTTGCTCTTTGCTGCCTGTGGGTGGCTCTGCCTGCAATGCCCGAGGGAAGACTCAGAAGTCTGCTTCCTTGACCTTGGACCTGGAAGCCCTCCAGTTTGAAGGATTTCCAGTATATTAACTATTCCATGGAAGTGAGTTGAACTGAGCCCACTGCACTGTTGTGTAGACTAATTAGCTGTTATATTTATTCGTGCTGTATAAATCTATCCATATACATATAATCCTGGTTTAGTTTCTCTAGAGAACCCTGCCTAACACAGTTCCTACATGCTATTAATTTTATTTCTGAGTTTTTTTCTTGTTTTCCATTGGTCTGAGTATGTGTCATTATTCCAGTATTATGGAATAATGCTGACTTGACCACTGTGACTACGTAGTAGATGCTAAAATCAGGTAACACAGCACTCTGACTTTGTCCTTCTTGAGGAGTTCTCTGCTACTTCCAGGCTTTTTCCCTCTCCATATGAAATGGGTGGTCAGTTTTTCCAATTCTTTGAAGAAGGTTATTGGTATTTGGGATAGCATTAAACTTACAAAGTGCTTTGGGTAAGATTGACATCTTTACTATATTGAGTCTTCCGATCCACATGCATGGAATATTTTTCCATTTGTGGAGGTTGCTTTTGGTTTCCTGTAGTAGGATCCTATAGTTTTCCTTGTATAAGTGTTTTGTCATTTTGGTTAAATAGATACCTTGATATTTCAATTTATTCTTGGCTACTGTGAAGGGTACTGCCTGCTTGGTCTCCTCTCCCATTATCTTATCTGATGTATATAACAAATCAATAGACTTCTGTTTGTTGATCTTCTATCCTGCCACTTTTCCATATTCCTCTATCAATGTCAGTACAACTATTGTGGATCTTTTGGGATTTTCAAGGTATAGAATCATGTCATCTGCAACTAGCAATAGTTTAGCTTCCTTCCCTCCTGATTAGATACCTTTAATTTTCCTCTGCTGCCTTTTGTTGTTAACTAGGACTTCCAGTATGATATTGAATAGAAATATGGACAAGGGGCATCTTGTCTGGTCCCCCTTTTTAGTGGGATTCTTTTCATCTTTTCTACATTGACTATGATGTTGGTTGTTGGTTTTTCATAGATAGCTTGTATTAACTTGAGGAAGTGTCCTTCCATTCCTATCTCCTTGAGTGTCTTAATTAGGAATGGGTGTTGGATGTTGTCAAATGCTTTGTCTGCATTTATCAATATGATAATGTGATTCTTATCCTTTTTCTTATCAATGTAGTGAATAATATTTATGGATTTTCAGATATTAATCCATCCTTGCATCCCTGTAATCAATCCGACCTGATCATGATGGAGGATATGTTTCTTATTCTTTTGTATTCTATTGGCCAATATTTTGTTAAGGATTTTTTGCATCTAAGTTCATTAGAGGTATTGTTCTGTAGTTCTCTATTCCTGTGGGTTCCTTGTCCTGTTTCAGTATCAAAGTTATACTGGCTTCAAAGAATGAGTTTGGGAGTTTGCCATCTTTTTCTATGCTCTGGACTAATTTGTGGAGAATCGGTGTCACCTCTTCCATGAATGCTTGGAAGAATTGTTCTGTGTAGCTAGCTGTCTGGTCCAGGAGCTCTTTTCATTGGTAGTTTCTTGATAACCATATCTATTTCTTCATTTGCTTTGAGTGTGTTAAGGTTCTGACCTCTATCTGGGATAATCTAAGGAGAGATTTTTTCCAAAGTATTTGTCGATGTCTTCCATGTTGTTGAATTTATTGCAGTACAGAATTTCATAGTACTTTGTGATTATGCTTTTAATCCTGTTAGGGTCCGTTGTGATTTTCCTTGTTTCATCCTTCATTCTGGCCGTTGTTATTTGCTCCTTCCTTTCCTTGGTCAAGCTTGTCAATGGTCTGTTGATTCTGTTGATCCATTCAAAGAACCAGCTTTGTGCTGCATTGATTTTTTGCATTGTTCTCTTGTCTTCCCACTCTTATAACACTTCCCTTATTTTTATTATTTCTTTTCTTTTGCTTTTGGAGGGGTTGCACTGTTGACTCTCTTCTAGTTGCTGGAGGTGTTGTGATAGCATACCAGTCATAAGTCTCTCTTCCTTTTTCATAGATGCACTTATTGCTACCAAACTTCCTCTGATAACTGCTTTTACTGTATCCCATAAGTTTTGGTATGTTGTATTCACATTCTCATTAGTTTCTAGAAACTTCTTAATTTCCTCTTTGATATGGCCAGTACTTGTTTGTGTCCCAGAAGATGATTACTCGTCCTCCAATTGTGTGCCCTTGTTTTTCTGGTCATCCTTTTGTTCATCTCCAGCTTTATGGCTTGGTGATCTGAGAGGGATGTCTGAATAATTTCTCTGTGTTTGAATTTACTCAGACTTGATGTGTCTCAGCATGTCATCTGTTTCTGAAAATGAGCCATGTGTACTTGACAAGAATGTGATTTTTTTGTGTGTGCTTGGATGAAAAAATCTATAAATATCTATCAGGTTCAGTTGTCTAATTGTAGTGTTTAGTTCTGTAGCCTTCTTTCCCAGTGATCTAACTTTCTCTTGTAGTGGTGTATTAAAGTCACCTACTATGATTGTTGAATCTGTGATATTTTCCCCATCTTTTGAATAGTTTATTTGCTCCAGAAATTCCCTCGTTAATTTAGCTGTTGACTTCTTTGTTGTGTCTTGCTGTAGTAGAACGATTATTTTAATATTGTTCCTATTCGTAGCATCTGTCATTGATCTCAGGTTTTCTTCTACCTCTTTGATTATCTTGTTTAACTGTCTTTCACTTTTGTTGAAGTCTGCATGATTGTCCTCAAGATACTTGTTATGATTCTCTGCCCCTTCTAGTCTGTTGGTGAGGTCCTTGATCTTGTGTTTTGCTTCTGTTGCATCATCCATTACTTCTTGTATTTCCCTTTGGTGCATAGACTTCATCTCTTCTATTGTGGACGCATCTCCTCTAGCATTGCATCCTTATTCTGCGTTGCTTCCCTCATATCCTGCATTACTTCAAGCAGCATTCTGAAGATTTCTTTTTGTGATAGATCTACATCTGATTCTTCTATGAGCATCATTAGATTTATGACTTCCTCAGCTGTTGCGTTTTGTTTTTCTTGTTTTCTTGTTGAGGTTGTTGAGGTATGTTGTTATTTGCATGTTGATTTAGAAGAACTGGGCATCATGTTTTTGGGAGATCAAGGGGCTCTGATATCATTCTCTGTGTGGCTGATAAGAGTGTTTCCAAGAACTACCTGTGATCTACTATGGTAATGGGTCGGATTGATATGTAGGCAAGTTGTTCTGGCAACACAGTGACTCATGGTGGTGGGGGGTCTCAGAGTCTGGGCTGAGGCAGACAACTGTAGGTCTGTCACTGGCCAGTTGGGGTGGGACTGCAGCTGGGGCACATCCTGTTCTAGACTGTCAGGACACAGCCTTTTAAAGACACTGTAGAGCCCAAAACTGGTAGAGTCAGTTTTGGCCTTGGGCTGTGGCTATCAGCACCTTTTGGCTTTTCCCATTTGTTATGTTAAAATCCTAGGTTGTACTCTGGAGATTAGTGTTCTGGCTACCTTGTTATGTTAATGTTATGTTAATTTGCAGAGCTCTGCAGGCTTACATTCAAAGGACCACAGCCTGGAATTGAAAGTATTTTTATTTTATTTTAATTTTCTCCTTTTTTAATTGGCTTATGGGGTGTTCTTGTATTTGGGCTGTGTCATGCTATGCCCCAGGGAAAGGAGACCACCTAATGGAGTGGGATTGGGGCAAACTGGATTTTAATTTACCCCTGGCTCTATCTGGTTGTGCTCTGGGGAACTATATCCTGTTACAGGTCAATATCCCAGCAACTCTTCAATTTCTGTAAATTATTGTGTAATTATCTATCATTACCCATGCTGGCAGGCATGGAGCTGGGGAGGGGAGTTACAAAGCCCTAGACTACAGCTGCAGGGTAGATAGCAGTGAGGGGAATCCAGTGTGAGGTCTTGTGGCTAACTTTCAGAGGTTCTCTGCAAACTGTGATTTTGCTCTCCGTGGGTGTATGACACAGGAAGGGGTGGCAGATACCTTTCTGCTGGGCCTGCAGAGGGGTTAGCAAAGCCCACAGGAAGACGTAATGAACTCAGGATGTTTCAACATTACTTGAATAATGTTGTGGCTGAAAATCAAAGGGGGAGGTCTGAACCAGACTCTAGTACAGTGAATCTATTTTTAGCACCCAGGCTCCCAGTACTTACCTCCTTACCTCTTGATTTTCTGGTCTAACAGCGGGAGTGATTCTACCCATATGCCATCTTAACGCTCTCATTCTCATTTGATAATTTTTAATAGTCTTGGTGGCAAAATTGTAGACTTATAATTGAAACAGGAGATATGAATATGAAAACTGAGCACAATTACCATATTTAAACTTATATGTACATATATATTACAAATACACATGATCTACTAAGGGGGATCTAGGATGATAGAAACTACTCTATTAAAATCAGAGAAGGAAATAATGGAAGGTGAGAGGAATAACACAAATTCCATTGTTATAGTTATGATAGATTTTATCCCAAATCTATAAGTTTAATCACTTAAAGTGTAATTCGTCTAAATATTGCACTTAAAGGGTTAATTTTCAAGGTGGATTTTTAGACATACAAACAACTGTATGTACTTTATAAAAAACTCAATTTGAATGTAAAGAATCAGATAATTTCAATGTAGAGATGGAGAATGATGGAGTGTGCTAAGATTAGTCAAGAGGAAGTTGGGGTTGCTATGTTAGTTTCAAACAAAGCAAACTTTAGAACAAGGAAGTGTATCATGGATAAAGAGAAGTTTTTGTGTACCTGGGTAAATCAGGTGATTACTATGCTCAGTTGCTAACCAGAAGGCTGGAGGGTCAAATCAACCTCAGAAGGAAGCCAAGTGATCTACTTACAAATAATCCACTATTGATATCCCCATGGAGTACAGTTCTACTTTGACCTATAAATATGTAGTCAACATAGGTCCAAATTTACTCTACAGAAACTCGCATTTTCTGGAAGAATATTGTTGCTACTTGCTACTAAGTCAGATAGAACACATGGTGTCCATACAGGAGGAGAATCAAGGGGACTAGAGGAAAGAGCTGGGAGG
>NW_022103898.1:44576755-44596664 GCF_000313985.2 Echinops telfairi | reverse complement strand
TGTTTTGAGAATGATGAGGGCAATGAATGTACAAATGCGCTTTACACAATTGATGTGTGTATGGATTGTGGTAAGAGTTGTATGAGCCCCTAATAAAATGATTAAAAAAAACAAAACACCAACAGTGTTCCCACATTAATAAAAAAAAAGCACAAAACATGACCTAGTCCTGTGCCAACCTCACAATCTTTGTTATATTTGAGCCTACTGTTACAACCAACATATTAAAGCACTTCGTGGAGGGATTTCTTGTTTTTGATGATACTCTACTTATCAAAGATGATCTTTTCTATAAACTGGTCTTTCCTGATTATATGTCTGAAGTAAACATGAGAAAGTCTCACCATCCTCCTTTTTAAGTTGCATGCTTTAGAACTGCTTCTTTCTTTTGACAGTCCCAGTTGTAGTCACTATTCATCTCTATGGTAGTTACATAATCTGGTCAATTTGCGGATTCAGAGTGAAGGAGTGGAGTATACGCTGTCCATCAGGTCATAACCAATAAGGCCTTCTCCTGAGGATTCTGGGAACTCCTGTGTTCCTCATTGGAGATGGGAGATACTCTCTGTTCACTCATTGTGAGGCATCCCTGTTGAGAAGATACATGAAGAGAGACTGATGGAGCCAGACCTCTGGAGCCAAAGCAGCCATGTAGAAACCCCTGCCAGCACTGAGATGCTTATAATGCCACTGGATCCATAAGACTTCCCACCCTCTGTCCTGTGATCTTCCTGCTTTCAGCATCATTGTGTGGTGTTTCATGAGTCTGAAGTGGACTTTAAAGATTGGGGTCAGAAAAGGGGCTAATATTGGATGTATGGACTTGATCTGGACAGGGATGGGATGATTTCTAAATATTCAATGGCTTTTGCATATAAAACTCTTTCTTATACACATATGAGTGTCTCTGGATTTGTTTCTCTATTCTACTCAGACTAACACAATATCCTACATTGAAATTGCAATCTATCAATTCTCCTTTCATTTTCATTGTCCAGATTTCATATTCAGCTGAAGTGGTTGAAAAGACATTGGCTTTTAAAGGCTATAGCTAATTGATGTAGGAACGCTGGTGGCAATGTGGGATAGGCACTGGCTACTCACCACAAGGTTGGTGGTTCAAATCCACCATTCCTCTGTGGAATAATGATGAGGCTGTTTGGTTCCATAAAGATTTAGAGGTGTGAAACCCTACATGATAGGGTGGCTATGAGTTGGAATTGATTTGAAAGCAGTGGGTGTAGGTTTAATGGGTGCAAAAGATCCCAATCTTGGTAGCTAATTTATCTGGTCTTGACTACTAGCAAAATACAAACTCTTAAGCAAGATGTACATCAATATGATTGAAGATGTTAAAAAACCAGGAATGATAAAAACAGCTTAAAAATTATTTTAAATATTTTTAGATGGCACAAAAAATAATTACTGTATATAAAAATGATATAATGTAAAGGTCATTTGGACTTTTATTTACATATTACATTCTTTTAACCACAACCAGATTTATTTTACTTATAATATTTTACTTTTCATACGCTTATCTTTTTTTTTATATCTGTGGGTATTAAGTCAAGAAGATATATATCCCATCTCTCATTTAAAAAAAATAATTATGGAAAAAAATTGGCACATAGTTATTAGGTTTCTCTTTCAAGCTTTCAAAAATGCTAAAATGGAAAGATAATTATATTATGAAGTACTTTATTAGCAACTTTGAGATTTATTAGATTAGTATCAAATTATCTCATAATGAATGAAAATTAATTTTATCCTATTGTTTATTTCAAGATCACTTAATATTCTGAACTGGTAAATTATATAAATTACTATCTTAATAGAAATCAATCACTTTCTCATGATCTCAAATGATAAAAAAATCTACATTTATTATTATTATAAGTATTATGATAATGTTACAATTCAAAATTCTTGACTGGATATAAAGTGGTGTTTTTTTCTTTGGAAAATTTAAAATTAAATCCCAAATTTTTGCATCATATCTTAGAAAATAATAGCTAAAATCTTCCTTTACTAAGTTAGAAAACTTTTTTAATGTTTAATAATTTTATTAAGTGTGTCAGAAGTCTTTCAATAGGTAATTGCAAATACAAATGATTTAGTAAAAGCACCTCAATTACAGATACAAAAATTAAATTAAAAGCCCTTCTTCTGCTCTTAGACATGTTTTTAAAAGATAAGAAATCATTATTGAAATTTAAATATATTTATCTCAGTAAAAGTTATATTGTATTGAGAAACTCTTTGTCATTTTAATTTTCCCATTATCATAAGGCTTTTACAACTCTTTTTTTAAAATGAGGTAATTTCTACTTTTCTTCTTTCATGTTTCACATTAAATTATATGATGGATAACATTTCTGATTTAAAAGAAATAAGTAGAGAATTGAGACATGAAATTGCTGGACATATATAAATCACGCGAGTTATACTTGATTAATGTGATCCTTCCAGCCATAATCCCTATTGTGATGTATAGTAATCTTGAATTCATACACCTGTGTCTCTAGTCCCTTTTTTTGAAGAGTATTATTGTCTGTTAAAAGGAATAGAATGAGATTAAGTTCTGACCTTAGTAGAGGACATGTATTGAACCATACTCATGGTTAAATGGTTATCTTAGTTACTATTACTTACAATAGATATAAAAAATTATATGCTACAACTAAGAGGAAAAATAAAAGTGTTTCTGGGAAACACCGGAGAGCACTTTTCCTGGGAAAAAGCCTGGCTAATTAGGATTAGTAGGAGGTTAATGCCTACTGGAACCATCTTGCTAGGGGCCCCTGATCATATATGCATAAATAAGATATAATCCAGGCATGGAGAATAGATTATTACATTAGGGTGAAATTTAATTGCACCAAGTTACTCTTACAAAATTACCTTTCCCTGCATGGCCTGATAAGGTGGTGGAAAATACTGAAAGGATTTGCCTTTGAATAATTGTGAACAGGATTCCCTGCAATGCCATCCTGCTGAGTATGAAATGAGGCCCCTATGAACCAAGGGGTATGATCTCATTACCAGGAAGAGCCAGGAAAGGAGTGCATCCTCTGGCCACACCGTCTGTCCAACCCCTGCCTGACCTGTGGACTGTGGCTTGAACTGTACCCATCACCATGTGAGACATTTCCTCCGAACTGTGAGTTTGAAGGGACACTACAGGAATTCTCAGAACCCAAGGGAATATAGGCTTGGCTTTTTCAATTTCCAAACTCTTGGCATTAGTTTGGTATTACTTATTATAAAAGAAATTATTAGCATATTATAATCTCAGGATAACTACAAACATGGGGAAAAGGAGAATCTTGTAAATCCCTCTAACCAGCTTTGGGATTTCCATAGTTTGCACTGGGTCGGCAGAACGCATACCTAATTTTTAGTTGAATTCAGCAAAGCAGTTATTAAAATGGCACTTGTAGTCAGGGTTCTCCATAGTATAAATTTATAGAAATGAAAAATTTACATTCCTTACTATTTTGAAAATTCATCTGCATAGCAGAATATTCAAGCAGAGGTGATCATGTCAAGCCCATCTATAGGTATAAAAAATTAAATCCAACTATGCTCGTAATATTTATTTATTTCATAAAACTCATTATACTTTTGATGAAATACTGCAGTTTTATTCCCTTGTATTTGTTACTTAAGTAAACAAACATATAATTTAACAAGAAAAAGCCATTCATTTCAGCTTTGTGCTGTGCCCCAAATTCCCACAAGATGTGAGGATTTGTTAGAATAATTGTATGTGCTGTGTGAGTCTGAAGAGGAATTTATGGATTAGTTTAAGACCTATGGGTTAATATCAGATTTATAGACTTGAACTGGACTGGGCTATACTGGGCTTCTTACTATACAATTACTCTTTGATATAAAGCTCTCTCTTACACATAATATGAGTGTCTCTGGATTTGTGTCTCTAGTTCACCCTGTCTAACACAGGGAGGGTATTGTTTGTCCCCAGGAAAGAGAGAGCAAGAGTAAACCTCATTCTGGGTGCCAATTCTTGAGGACAATGTTCCTGCTCAAAGCAGCTCATTCCCAGAGATGACAGCAGAGCCGGCCCCGCGCCCTTCCGTAGATGACAGCACTGCAGAGGACAGCCCTGAAGGTGCAGTGAGGGGAGAGCTTCCAGTCTATCCCGCCCACATGGGGGCAAGCCATGAGGGGAGTACAACAGACCAGTGATGGGATTGAAGCCACGAAGTTCCGGGGGAATCCCGATTGTAGACTTCTGCCTCAGGAGCAGTACTTGGCACCCGGTCTGAACTGCGTGGGGTTACTCAGAAGGAGGCCAAACTGAAAGTCTAAAGGTGCAATGGTGGGGGGAGAGGCACTAGACCACTCCGTCCCTGACTGCAAGAATAGCAATGGGGACTTTCGGGATGCTCACCTTTCGCACATGAATGCTAAAGACCAAAAGGGTGTATGTGCTGTTAGGTACGGGAGATCTGGGTTATGGAATCCTGACAGAAAGGGGGACTGGACTGATGGATTATAGCATGTACTTCTCTCAATTTAACAGAGAGCTGTTCATCTGCTGTAGCAGGATCTATGATTGATTTGTGACTACTTGTATTCTCTCTCTCTCTCTCTTCTGTTTATCTATACAAGATAGTCAGGATAGGCAATCTTACAGAGACAGCGACTGGACCATTGGTTCTTGGGGAGCATGGGAGGGGAGGAGACTGGGGGAATAGAGCAGTGAGCCAATAATGCGAGTGCAGGGGAAGTAGTAAGGGTTCTACAATTGATGGAGAGGAGGATGTAACTTTTCTGGTCGTGTTTGATCAATAGAATTGTATCTGAGAGGAATTACTGAGAGGTGAACATTGGGTTAACATGACAGTGGAGCAGGAGGAAAGAGAAAAGAAAAAGAAAGAATAATATACATATATACATATCTATAGGGAGAGGCATATATGTATGTAAATATTTAAATATAGGTATATTTGTTTACACAGGTATATAAATGCAAATGCAATAAAGAAGCAGATAGACTTTGGTCCTCTATTTGAATCTTACCTCAATACAAGAACGGTTTGTTCTAATAATGTGGCATTGTATGATTACCTCCCAGTTGTTGTTATTAATAGTATTTTTTAACCTGAATGAGAGAGATTATGGTTCTTTCAGTAGGGAAATATATCTCTATTGTCATTTTACTTTTCCATAGATGTGAGCTAAAATTCAAATACAGTATAGAGATTATAGAATGTTTCAAAATTCAGAATACATGAGATTCATCTGCAAAGATGCAAACTTAAAGTCCTCCAGAAAATAGATTCTTATTCAGTAGGATACAGCAGGGTTAAGGATTTTACATTTTAAGCTATCATCATGGTCCATAGATGATTCATGGACCATTCTTTGAGAAATATTGGTTTATGCTAGTAAAATTCATTGAAGGCCTACTTCAAGGTAACTAATAACTTCAAATTTTTTTCTTTCTTCATTTTTATACTTCAGTTAATATGACTTATTCCAAACTTGGCCGCTTTTTAAAATGAAAAAAAAAAAGATGCTGCAGTAAACCTCAATAATGATTTCTCTGACTTAACTTAATCTTCAGTGACAGTCAGTTTAGAAGCTTCTGGTACCTTTTAAGACTTATATTTGAGCAAAATAAATCACCAAGTCCTTAGAGCTGCCTGTGAAAAAAGTTCTCTATTTTCACCTTTGATTTTGGTATTAATTTTAGAAAATGGTTCATGACTGCATTGAAGAGCTGGTAGCTTACATAAAAGGAAGCAGGAAGGCTTGGCACTTACATGCTAGGAGAAACTCCACAACTTCTTGCCTAAATGAGGGGGCTTCAAATAGTTCATGGGGAAATGAAATTAAAAAATAAAGCACCTTTTAAATGAACTTTTTGCAATCTCCTCATATTCAGTGATGTGCTGGAACAGACTCATTCTAGTTAGCTAATACCTCTTGTGGGCATCTGTGCCCATCTGTGATTGATGGCATAAAATGGGTAATTTCAAATAAGCCATGGTCTGCATTTCACACCACAGAAATTAGGAAATGCTATAAATTGGGCTTTAAAAATATGATTTTGTTTTTAGTAACACATTACTGCCCATATTGATGTATACCATTTGCTAGTAGGTAAGCAAGCAGTGTGAAAGTGAAAATATCTTTTCTCACCTTTCACTCTTTAGTAATTTGAGTCTCCTCTTGCATGGGTAAGATGTAGGGTTGGGCGGAGAATTAGAATTCTTAGATAAGGAACATCTAAATAACAAATGACTCTTAGTTTTAAATTATTTTTTCATAACTACAAACACTAAACTCCGTGCCATGGAGTCTGTTCCATTGCTGAGATCATCCAGTGGAAATTATTGATTTGCTTGTAATAAAGTATAAAGTTAGAACTGAGTCAACACCACAGAATGAAGGCCTATAAAACGCTACAAAGACAAGCTGTATTGTTAAGCTGACTCCTCATAACCTAGTTTTGCAAGATGTTCTTTATGCATAAAGTCAGCTATCCTTAAGTCAATACAAGATGTTACAGTGAAGAAATATATTTGTCATTGCTTTTGTTGTGTGAGTGTTCTGTAAACGCAAGACAGATTGCTCGTTTAAATAACCTATTCATAAAGTACTCCAATGATAACAGTAGTATATTGCATTGATAAGCCACACACAGTACATGTACTCTGATTAAACTTGATTTTTTCGGGCCAATTTAAATAAGTATGGCACATAGTGTTGGGAATCCAGGTACAAACTTAAGTGTGAATTTGTTGAGGCCTGATCATACGCAATTACAAAGACTACCTGGCAGGATCCAGGAGAAGGTGCTCTCCCCAAACAGTGAATGCTAATCGTTGAAAGGAGCAGCACCCCAGAACGCCTTCTCCTCCACTGCTATTCCCTGACCACCAAGCCATGCCTGTTGGTTTTCCTTTCTCATATATGTGATCTGGGCCCAAATGCCACCATAGAGACTTCTTGACAAGGACTCTTGATCTGATGGAGTAGTGGGCTACTTGTTGGGTTGCTAACATCAAGGTCAGCAGTTCAAAAGAGGAGGCTTTCTGCTCCTGTGGACCCACGGGGACATTCTACTCTGTTTTATGGAATGGCTATGAGTTGTAATTGACTTGAGGGTAGTGAGGGTGCTTGCTGTTGTTCTTCTAGTCTATGGAGCCCAATGGTACTGTCAGGTAAGCAGTGGACTGCTGACTACAAGCAGGGTCCGCAGTTCAAATCCACTGGCCTGCTCAACAAAGATTTAGCACTGCTGAAACCCAATATATGATCACCGAGTGTTTATGAACTCAATGGCAGTGGGTTTGATTTGGAATTTTGGTTGGTCTTGTTCAAGTCCCTCTACTGAAGTCTGTTTATCAGACAATGGAGAGAGAGGAGTTTAAAGACATTTCTCTCACTTTGTCACAATACTTTGTACTTTCCCACTAGTAGCCCTTCCCTCTTGTTATCTCTCTAGTTCGAGGGTTTATATTATAGTAGTCTTTTGTTTGAGTTTCCCTAGGCTTTGAGATTGGGCCCTATGTTCACATAGGTTTAACCTTTTGAAGTAATGGCTTGGCTGCTCCTGGTTGTAATTGGGTACCATGACACCTGACAGCTCAGCTCAGACCCTTGACACGTGCAGTAGACTGTACAATAGGTCATCCCTAAGGATCCGAGTTGGGAAAGATGTATCCCATAGAGTCATGGATTTAAATTCAGTAGTCATTTTTACAAAATATCTTAGTGTTATTGATTATTCAAGACTGTAGACTTTCCAAATTAATTGTATTAACCAACAATTAAAAAATTTTTTTAATTGAAAAAATAATATTTTATAAGATTAGACAGTCATGAGTCCATAAGCTATGTATCTAGATATAACATGAATTATTTTATTTCCACTTTTTTTGTTTGTTTTTGGCGTTGAATCATCCACTTTGGGTCATATGTAATATATAAGAAATTTTTTTACTGGTGAATCTTTTTATTATTATCAAAAGCCCTTTTTAAGAATTGTATATTAAAATAGTAGTACAGAATTAAATTCACCCACTCTCACATGTATTAAACCTTTTTCATCTTCTCTTGACAGAAACTTATATCAAAGTAGATGAGCAACAAGCACAACAACAAAAAAGCTAAATTCACATAATTGACAGAACAGGTCTAGACAGTGGTTCTGGGCCTCACATCCTACCTGATGAGCCTCGCAATCATTGGTCATGTTATGCATAAGGTTACCATAAATTGGAGCTGACTTGACAACAGCAATAATCGTGTAATGTTGCTCATCCCATAGGATGCTCAATTCATCGGCAGTGGGTCTTCAAGTATAACAAGTATCAGGCTGATGGCAAGGCAATCATTTAATACCTGAATCAACTGGTTGCTTTATTGAATTATATAATGAAAATACGTTCCATTTGTTGGAAACTTAAATGTATCTACATGGTGGAAGAACAGGTTTTGCCAACATTAAAGCTTCCCAGTCATCACCACAAAGAAACCAATAGATACCTGTCTATGCAGACAGTGTTTATCAGGTTCATATCTTTTGATCAGACTCATTTTGAAAACTCAAGAATGTTTGTGTAAATGATTAAAGGAGGCCTCACACAAAGAATCTCTTTGTTATGACAATATCATAAAATTAAAATATTTCGTTTATTTCTAACACAGCACTGGAAGAATCTCTTTGTTATGACAATATCATAAAATTAAAATATTTCGTTTATTTCTAACACAGCACTGGAAAAATCTGGAAAGCAAAAATGTTTTACTATTTCAGTAGTTTCATTATATACCATATATGTGTGTTTTGTTTTGTTGTATTGTACAACAGATTTTATATGATTTAATAGTGTCATTAATCCTAGGAAACTATTTCCATATGTTTTATTTTCTTGAAAAACAAAATGATACATGACTGGGCTAAATTTCTTAATTTTGTTTTCTTTTAGACTCCAAGAAGAGTTATGTGCTCCTTAATATTATAGAAATTTTAATCTGAGGTACCTGTTAGCTTATATAATATTTTGACTAGTCTCATCAAACAACTTTGGAACAACCAAAAAAAAAAAACCAAACCCATTGCTATCAAGTCAATTCTGACCCACAGTTTTGCCATACTATGTTTCTGAGGCTCTAAATCTCTATGGGAGTAGACAGTCTTGACTTTCTCCCTTGGAGTAACTAGTGTGTTTGAACTGCCAATGTTGTGGTTAGTAGTTGAAAGCTTACCCAATAGTGCCAACAGGGCTCCTTTGGAATATAGTGATTAATAAATATGTTTTGATTATTTCATGTTGTGGACATTTCTGTTACTTTGTTTATTTCTTTTAATATGCCTTTATCTTTTCTAGATTCTTTTATTCTTAATCACTTGTCTATTTTTTCTTTTGGGATCCCTTTTTTATTATATACATTTGCAGAAATAGATTCATTTTCTATTTTTACCTTCCTTGATAAAACATGTTTTACAATTTTTTTTGTACTTTCCTGAGTTTGCTCTCTAACATGATCAAATCCAGTTTGCAAAAAGTAAGCAATTTAAAATATATTCAAATAGGGTATTGTTTGGTGTTGATAGGATTGTCTTAAAATTTTGATCCAAATGCAGGATAAAATTATACCCACTTCTGAATTATCCATATGGTTAGCTTTCAATGACTAAGTCATTATTCAAAAATTGGCATTATGTAAAAAGGAAGTATGACCACATCAATGATGACCGGTGATTGTTAGGTTTTGTATTAACTTAGGTGGACCAGGATTCTCAGTGGTTTGGCAGTTAATACCTAGTAATCCCTCATGATGTGGCTTAACTCAATATAATCAATTCCATGTGATGGGATCTGCTATCAGTGGAAAATCAGTTATAAAAACATTAATGTGGAGAGCAATCCCTTACTCAGATCACAGCCCGGATGTAATTGTAAGGACATTTTCTTGGGTGCGGCCTACTTCCTATATAAATGGATGCTGTGGAAAAGCTTTTGCTTTTTGTGGGGTTTGGGTCTTATGTTTGGCTTATCAACTTCTGGCTCATTGGATGTGAACCAATAGCCCGCCATATTTTCTGCCTGCCCCGGGATCCATCAGCTCATGACAGCTCTCTGTAGAACTGATTTTGGATTAATTTTCTCTGCAACCACAGCCTGACCTATTGAATTTATATTTACCCACCAGCCATATGTCTTCTTACCAATTAGGCCCGGAAGCTATTCAAGACATAAGAAGTCTCTCGCTTAACATTTGACCAAAGACACATAGAACTGGCCTAGATTTGTGTTGGCCAGCTTCTACAACTGTGTCACTGTTTTAAACTTATCTAGAGACCCAGCCTAAAATATGACATAACTTCCAATCACATCATTACATAATTGGAAAAAATTATATTATTACATAACTGTCAAGCCACTGAAAATCATGGCCCAGCAAAGTTGACACATAACATTGGCCTTCATGAACTCTTGCCTCACACGTTGGTGTTTGTTCCCTCCAGATGTATGCTATCAAGGTGCACAATAGATAGCAGATTTTTCACTTTGGTTGTGAATGTGAAATGTCATGTCATGAGATAGTCAATGATTGAAGACTGATAAGAAGTGATAAGAAATAGAAAATGTTTCCCTCTGTTAATAAATTCAAATCATACAGTATCATACAAATACAAATATAACTAACACTTATATTTTAATAGCAAAAGGAAAAGATTCCTGATCACGATCTTCATATCACATTTATTCAAATTTATGGAAGTATAATTTTATTTAAATATATCAATAAAGGAAATTTGTATACCAGTATAACATGGGGGGTTGCTGTTGATTAAAACAATGTGTCAGATATAATTACTATATCTTATTCTTTACAGTCTACTATAGAGATAAATACTTAAGCAATGGTGCCAAATTTATTTACACATATGAATTTTTAAATTTAAAATAAAGCAAAAACTTTACAAGCAACATTGCCATTGGTTTTAGTCCAACTTCCAGTGCCCCCAGAGAACTGAGTAGAATTACCTCTTGGGCTTCCCAAAGCTGTACTCTCTGAAAACATGCTGCTAAACCTTTCCCCCGTGAGTGGCTGAGGGTTTGAACCAACAAGGGCTCCTGATTTTTCGGTTAAGTAACCCCAGTATGCAAATGCATAAACATCCCACAAATTCAAAAAATTGATATTTCTGATTATCAGTGTCTTTCCTTCCCAGGAATCAAAACAATGTCTGTTGAAAATTTTAAAAACCTAAATAAAACCATTGTAAAAAAATCTACATAATTCTAGGTCAACCTGAAAGAGAATAAGGGCACCCCTATAGCTTAGAGTTTCTGAGATTATAGGTGCTCATGAACAGAAAGCTGAAAACAATAAGCAATAACCCCAAAATCATTTTCTCTTATTGATTTTAATTAGAAATGTGTCTTCTGAGACACCTTCCCTACATCACAAGAAACCCTCAAATTCTAATTATTAAAGTTTATTCAAACTCAGCTGCCGGCCCTTGGTTTACAGTGAAAAGTGCAGGAAAACTATCTGAAGGCAGAAGCAAATGACCAAATAATCAATCCCGGATCCCAGACTCCCTGCTTTGGAGTGGATTCCAAATCCCAGTGACCTAGTAGAACACAGTAGACCTGTCCCTTTGGATTTGTGAAGTTTTGAGAAGAACGTATGGTGGTAGAGAGCCTTCTCTTGCTGGTGGGCTCCACAAGCACTGACCTTGTGGCAGCCGCCACTATGCCACCAGGGCACTAGTGTGAAGGAAGCAGGGGAGTGTTTTTTTTCTCGAGACTATTTTATTAGGAATGAATCCAGACACTGTAACATTCCATAGCTCAGTCACATCAGGCAGTGCTGTACAATTGCTACCAAGATCGGTTTCAAAACATTTTCTTCTGTCTTGAACTTCTCAATATCAGGTCCCTTTTACTCCCCATCCCCCAGTGCACCCCAAGAATTCTTACTTTAATTGTTAGCTCTATAGGCTCATCAATCCTGGCTTTTATATGCCAAAAAACAGAAAAAACTTGATAACAAAGATTCAAGGAACCTACCCACAATGACAAAATAAATCCATAATAAGCCCCAATATGAAGAAAAACACAGAAAATCTTGAAAACCACATCAAGCTTGTCTCAGAGGGTAGATCAAGTGGTAAGGTTTTAAGAGTTCGAGTCAGGTTTATCATTTTAATATGCTAAAGTCCTCTCTCCCATGCACTCTTTTTAGTAAGCAGCTTATTCCCATCCCCACCCGTATCTTTTGTGTTTCCTTAATGAAGGTGAGTAATTCACAGAGCTGTGATGTCAGAACTAGGATTAAGTGCGAGCCCAAAATCCATTCCTGGATTTTTATTTTTATCTGTCGTTGGCTCCTACTAGAGATAGCCTTGTTAATTTATGGTAGATAATCTTATCAATCATCAATCATTAAGCAGGTAATATTTTTAAATATCTCATATAAAATTTTTAATTAATTATACTATCAAAGTCAATAGGCATGGTAGCCTGCAGCCTTCATCAGGCCCGCAGAAACTCAGCGACTTTAATTTGCCTTCCAAGAGGTAGAATTTCACAGTGACCAAATCTACTCATTCTGCCTTTAGGGTTTTGGAAAAGGTGCTTTAGAAACTGACCTTAGAAATGCTTAGCCATCGAAGAGTGGAAAACGGGGAAAATAAACAAAACTGACAGCAAACTATCTCATAAGTTAATGATTATGTGGAAAGTGTTTAAAACACTGCGGGTTCGTAGTGTAAACTGTATATTCCAGTTACTCTTACTGTTTTATCCAAGTTCTGAGTGAGTAAGATATCTTTCTATCTAGGACAGTGGTTCTCAACCTGTGGGTCGTGGGCCCTTTGGGGGTCAAGTGATCCTTTCACAGGGGTCGCCCAATTCATAACAGTAGCAAAATTACAGTTATGGTTGGGGGTCACCACAACATGAGAAACTGTATTAAAGGGTCATGGCATTAGGAAGGTTGAGAACCACTGATCTAGAGGAAGCCTTTGTGTCAAATTATAAGTCTGTGGTAGAGGGAAAGAAGTCAGGGGGTAGTTGATTTCAGGCTAACATAGAAAAGGAACTGGCATGAAGTACAGTGATATCCATAAAGCCCAATCATTCATGGCCACCCAAACAATAAATAAGCCCAGAATTTTATCTTCTTGATCTTTTCTCTCTTTTTATTCAGATTGTTCTTAGAATCTAATGCTATAGGTCCATTTTCCATATAGCTTTGCTTCACACTTTGTGCTCTCAGTCTCCAAGCAGATACTCAAACAATGTTTAAATCTGGCATATAAGTTTGCAAATAAAATAACTCAGTTAAAAAAATTAGTTGATTCTCCATAGGTCATACACAAGTTGCACATCTAATCTCATATCACAGTCATCTAGTTAGACTTCTGATTCTTATTTAATATCCTTAAATCTGTTATAAGTCTCAAGTAGTAAAACTCATAGATTGAAACATGAGTATGCCTATTCATGTGTAGGATGTTAGGGTGCTACTATCTCAAACCAATCCAGAAAAGGAGTCAGTAAAAAAGAATGAGAAATGTGGATAGAATGTAGAAATTTTGAAAAATACTAATGCTAGAACTCACCAAACTCTTTAAGTAGACATCACAGGGCAATATTTACAATGCAAATACATAAGAAAAACCTCATTCCATCAAGTTGTAAGACGAATGTATTTTCATATTAGCTGTGCATATTCATACCTCTGCTGCATCTCTCACTGTCAACTCAACATGTTCTCGCTGAGAACGGAAACCCGAGGGGACAGCCTACAGTTGAGTTATTTCATTCTATTTCATTGCATAAAAAACCCCATTGTTCTATAATTCCAAATACCTCTTTATCTCCTCTCTAGCCCCTCTCCTTCCACCATCTCTACTTCATTTTCAGCCCTTTTCCTTTGGACTTGATTATCCCCTCCTCACCTTTTTATATTAATTGTCTTCCACCACAGTGAGGAAATTTCAAAATCTCCCCATGAAATGCAAGTATGAGGGCTTTATTAATATGATCTAACCTACATTTCCATCTCATAGTGACCCTGTAGGACAGAGTAGAATTATCTGGGTTTCTGAGCATGTAAATATTTATGGGAGTAGAAAGCCTCCTCGGTCCCCCATCAAGCAGCTGGTGGTTTCAAACTGCTTGTTTCAAATGGCTGAGCACGCGTAACCCCATTACTTTAGAACACACGTGATGAGAGTGAGTTGGGTCTTACTTTTTGGTTTTGTTGAGGTGGCTTAACCAACTTTACTGTTTCCTGTGTCCATCCCACCGTCACTTCGGCTCTGCCCAACTGCTGAGCTATCCTGTGAAAGCGTTACCATGTTTCCATATTCCCATGGTTTTATACATGCCATTCCCTTGCCTAAAATACCCCTTCCACCCTCCTCTCTTCCTCCATTCCTTAAAATGAGATCCAAGAATTACCTTTTCTAAATTCCTAATTTGTGAGTCTATGTCAGGAATAAATACTATTTTTCGTCTCTGTCTATTTACTTGTTTTAGGGGCTGAGATGGGAAGGAGCGTTGTTTTCTTCGTGGACCCTGTCTCTAGCTCCCTTCTTAGGGGAAGGCCATAACCCCAGCGTGGCCTATCCAGATAGCTCAGCTTCACTGGCAGGAGTTATTGATTTAAACCTGGTTTAGCCAGTCCAATCCGAGCTCGACTCTGGGGCTTTGCTTACTGTATTGACAGGAAAACTCTCTATTCTTTCTGGGACGACGGTGGGACTCGTGGGATTCTGGGTCAGGAAAGGCCATCTTCTTTGTCACATACAAAGCCTGTCTGCAGGAGACAAAGATGATGCTAAATCAAGAGGGAAAAGAATAAGATGGATAATGTCTAGCAGAGTTGAATCCCTTTTCTAAGCCCTGTGATCCCCAGAGGCCAGGCCTCCTACAGACTCCCTTTGATTGTGAGAGCTGCTATCTATCCAAACCCAATTCTTTATTTGCACAAGCATACTGGTGGTGGATTTCTGTCAGCGACAATCACCAGTCTTGGCTAATAAAATACCTATCCAGGTCCACATGCTATGAGAGCACTTAAATTCTATAATATGGAATTAAAAGATAATGGGATTTTTCGATAAGCTTTTTGGAGCTAAAATATATATTATTTATGTCTCAATTAATTTTGAACAATTTTTCTTTTTAAATGATGGGGCTACTTCATGTTTGATTATACAGAAAATTAGGACACTGAATAATATATAATGATTTATTAACATATATGATGGACTTATCCATTTTTTTGTGCATAAAGCAAATTTAAATTTACTTATATGATACTATCCATTTTGAAGAAATCATTTTTCCAAATTACTTTTTCAGAATGTTGTGAATTATTATACTTTATAGTTCCATAAAGTCATATAATTCAACTTTATCATTTTGAAGATTAAAGACATACGACTCCAAATAGTGAAATATCTCCAAGATCATGCAGTCTGCATATGACACTGATGATCACAATATTATGCTGGTATAAAGACAATGCATAGTTTAAAAGGAACATGCAAGTAGAAATAATTAGTTAAATTGAACATCATTACTCAATCATCTTTACCAATGCCATTACTTTCATTTACTTGGAGCTTTGCTTATTTAACCCTACTTTTATATATGTGTAGTAATGAGTTAGTATGAAATCCAGCTTTAAATTATTATAGAAACTTACTTGACATTTATAAGTTTATGTTAGCCCAACAGAGTTAAGTCAATAGACAAGGAAAATGTGCACCTGTCAATATAACACCCCAGGACACATAATTGATTCTTAAGCTTTCAATACTTGCCAGATGTCTGTATGGTCAGCATCCTACATAGGATTCTTCCAATATTAAAAATAAACAGTAAATATAAGTCTAAATCTACTTCTAGAATTTCTCGGGGCAGGCTTCTCACGTGATTCTTAATAAGAAATGAACTCTTTCAGAAATATGTTAGAATGATTTCATTATGAAGTAGTAAGTAATTCTAAATCAGATAATATGCCTTGCCATGTGAAATAAACTAATGTGGAATCAAAATGTGTAATATTTAAAAAGCAACATTCTACCTAGACTAATGGTAAATCTTAGGAAGACCCACATGGCCTATGCCATTTGATCCCAAGATAGATCTGTGACTTCCAATTCCCAAGCCTCCATTGACATTCCCCTCCAGCCACCTTCTCTTCCTTCCCGGTCTGTGACATCACCATGCATATCCACAGTTCACGTTCGCGTCTCTGAAATGTTCTGTACTCGATTATTTACATAGCTCACTCATGAGGGAATTTTAGTGATGATCCTATATAAAATTAGCTGCTCTAACATACTGTATTATCACATAACACATGTCATCATCATATTGTTTATTTCTTTATATTCTATATTCATTATTATATAAGGATATTTATAAGAATAAGGACATTTTCAGTGTTTTCTTTTCTTTCTTTCTTTCCGTTCTTATATCCTAAGACACTAATACACATACACACTTATCGCCATCAAGGCAATTCGGAACTCTTAACAGTATTAGGAAGACTCATCTTTCTCCAGTGCAACTGTTATTGGCTTAAACGCCTGACTTAGCAGCCCAATACATAACCCATCATGTCACCAGGAATGAATAAATAAATGAATGAAAGAATAGATACATGAATTAGTACTTAAAATCCATATCAAGCATTTAGGGAATATTTATTGTTTATAATAATTATCATCACCTCACTATTTTTATTACATATACTTTTATTATTTGGTCTAAATAAATGTTCTTGGAGTTGATATATGTGAATTTAAAATAAATATGACATATTACTGACTAAGTTTTCTTTTATATTAGTGAGCTTGAACATTCATCTTTGGCACTTTGAACCTTCAAATGAGATCACATCCCCAGCCAACAACTTTATTGCAATCTTGTGAGACACATAAAAAAACCCCACATTGTGCACAGATTTATGATCCACAGAAACTGGGAAAATAAATGAATAATGTTTTAATTTTCTCAATTTCTGTGCTAATTTGTTTTGCAGCAATAGATTACTAACAAAATTAAGTCATTTATGAGTTTATTGTAACATAGATTTACTCTTTTATAGCAATGCAGCAATTTTGAGTTAGATTTGACTTGATAACAACAGGTTTGGTTTTTAGAATGAGTTATTTCCAAAATGAATAATTCTTAATTCTTGAATGCAACATCACCCAAATATCAAACTGGAACATTTTTTTATAGTAATTTCATATTCTCAATACCAGGAGATGTTACAGAAATTATCCCAGTACATACTACAGATAATGAATATTTTTATTTAGTTATGGTACTTGGTAGGTCTCCAATACATTTTATTTTATGACTTCTAAAAGTAGTTACTTTTCTGTGGACTTTCCATTTCCTATCTCTTCATAGAGACTATTGGTTTATTCTATTCATTTTTATTCTTGGAACATCCGTAACATTTTTGTCTATATAATCTTTCACTAATTTTATGACAATTTTTTAATTTTGTTTTCTATATGACCTAATATATTCTTTTAATGAACTGAAATTTCTGCCTCTACAGAAGAATGTGAATTTTTCCACTTATACTTTATGTAACTAAGAACTTGTATTTTAAAAAGCAATGCCAAAAACTATCACTTTAGAGATTACTGTTATATATCAGTAAAATTACCTTTACAAACTTACATAATAGCTCATAAATAGAACAAGAAACCAAGAAGAACTTTTCTTAAAGGGAAGAAACTTGAGAGTTGCCAAGTCTTAAAAAAGTGAGTGACTAGAATGAATAAAATATGTTCATTTTTAATGGATGAAGACAGAAAAGTCTTTTAAGCATTTTAATATAGTTCCATAATAGAAATTATGCACTTTTTGGTTAATCCTATTAAGTTGCTATGCAACTAAATGTTTATTGTTTTATATCACACATTTTTATCTTATTGAAAGAATACTACCATCTTTCTTATCTCATCACATAATAAGATATATCTTTATGTATAACTACAAACTGTAGGTATAAGTGTGTCTTCAATATAATGCAACTCAAACTCTTAATAATTTGTCCTTGAAAAAAATTTACCATCAGAAATTAAGAAATAAGAAAGTGAAAACAAAACAAATGAATCATAAAACCAAAAAAATATAAAATTACTTTTTTATTTCAAGTTTTTTTCAACAGAGGAACTATCCACCAATTCAGTAGATGCATTATATTATAGTGATTCATATCCTCATTTCAGCCATGTTCAAGTGCTGGTTTAAAGCAAAATGAACTTGAAAGTTTTCCAAGCAAACAGTGGTTTAATAGAAATGTTATGTTTTCCAATGAAGCAGAATCACTGACTTTAAGTTACTGTACATATGGGCTAATATTCACTTTAATATTTACCTACCACATTGTTTTAAAACTCATTGAACACCTTTAAATAAGATCCCCTCCCCATTATCAATTATAGCCATATGTTTTTCAGCATTGTCTTGAGAGTTGGTAACTTTATATAAAACATTATCTAAGAAAGTCTCCTGACTCAGGTGTGAACTTGAAGCTTGGGTAGTTCACGCTTGTGTTTCAGTTTATAGTTAGCTCTCAGGATATCATTATATACTTATAAGACAGACCTTTTGGGTGATTATTATAATAAGTGGTCCCGCTGATTTTTATTTTTAATTTAATACAGAAATGGCATATGCTCTTTGTAGAAAATGTAGAATACACCATTAAGCGAAATTGAGACCATAAAACAAATTTACATAGGACTTTCATTAGAATATCTGAATTAATAGTTTATTTAGATCCTTCTAGTCTTTTATTCTGTATTATATTTATTTTAACCAGTATGTGCACATGTATCAGATTTCAAATGAGATGTGAAATCAAATTGAAAAAATATATGGTTGATGACCCTGTGCATGTTTCTTTCTCTTAATCTTTATTATGGAAGTGTGCATGTAGGCAAATAGGAGCACTTTAGAACAATACCATCCTATTAGTAGGAACCTTAAAGGCTCCGTGGTTATGTGCTGGGTTGCAAACTGTAAGGTTAGCAGTTTGTAACCACCCACCACTCCAAGAGAAAGTTGAAGCTTTCTACCCCGTCAAGAGGTCCAGTCTCGGGAATGCATGGGGCCAGTTCTACTCTGTCCTACGGGGTCATTATAAGTCAGTGTTAATTCAAAGGTAGTGAGTGAGAAATCCTATTCATAATTTACTATTATAAGAATAACAATATATAATGTTGAAGTGTCAATATATACCTTTAAAGCCTATACATAAATCTAGTCTTCAATTCTGTGTAAATGCAAATATCCTGAGGGTGAATCTTTGTCTATTGAATTAAAGGCAATTATAAATCAATTGGTTGTTTTTAAACTTTTTTTTATGAATTAGTTGAAAGTTCACAGAGCAGATCATCAGTTTTATATGTAGCAACTCAGACACGTTTAAACTCATCCCTCAATGAGACATCTTTTATCTCCCCCTCTCCCCCCATGTCCTATTTCAGTTCCTCTTCTTTCCTAACTTCTGACCTTTGTCCTTGAGTAATTGTTGCCCTTCTTATATGACATGGTGGATTAGTCTATCACAGGATTGACTTTAGTTGCAGACTAAGGATGACAAAAGCATAGCCTGGGAATCCCTCAAATTTCCCTCTGATCAGTGAGCCTGGTCTTTTCATGAGTTTTAGTGCGGTAAATACTGCACATCTAGTCTTAAATCGTTGCTTATTCTACCACAGTGGTAGGTTTCATTCACAGCCTGAAGGATGAAAAAGTCATTGATTTGGGAGTATCTTCTATCAGTAAATGTACTCTCAAGAAAGAAAGAAAGAAAGAAAGAAAGAAAGAAAGAAAGAAAGAAAGAAAGAAAGAAAGAA
>NW_022103898.1:44573556-44574812 GCF_000313985.2 Echinops telfairi | reverse complement strand
ATCAATCTTTCCTTTCTTTCCTCTTGTTAATGAACTTTGACTTTCTTAATGTATGGTGTTCTTGATGTCATCCCACAGTTTATCAGGTCTTTTGTCTTTAGTGCTTTAAACATCAAATTTTGAGGGACCTGTCAGAGGTTCAGGCCAGATTCAGAAAGGAAGTGGAACAAGGGATGTCATTGCTGATTTCAGTTGGATCTTGGCTGAAAGCAAAGAACACCAGAAATATGTTTAATTGTATTTTCTAGACTCTGTATAGGCATTTAGGTTTATCTATTACAGCAAATTCCCAGAAGACTGGGAATTCTGGAATACTTAATTATTTTCATGTGGAAACTCTACATGGGCTAAGAGGCAGTCATTCAGACAGAATAAGGGAACATTGCATGGTTTAAAGTCAGGTAAGGTGTGTGTCAGGGATTGTATCTCCTCGTAACACTCCTGTGTTCTGTATGTTGAGGAAATTAAGCCAAACCCACTGTCATGGAGTGGACTCCAACTCATGGCAGGACTTCCTCTACGGATCTAACATATAACCACTAGGCCACTGGTGCCCTAAATAGGAGGAATAGTAGTTGCATACTTATAAATAAAATACAAAATACCTTCCATTTATTTGGTCTCCTAGATTTTAGGTGTTCCAAACCATTAAGCACAGGCTACTGATCAAAACACTGGTTGTTTGATTCCACCCAGATACTCCTAAGCAGAAAGGCCTGGACACTTGCTGCTAAAGTATCACAACCATTGAATGTCCCCCGATGTATAGTTTTACTCTGAAGCTCATGGAATTGCTTTTAGTATGAATATACAGAGCTGTAATTGTTGCTTGTTTTCATGATATCGACCCCCTTTTGTTTTTTCACTCCAAAGATTGGGTCACTTGAACGAACTCCCACTTTCCACCATCCGTCCTCTCAGTCAGTTGCACTACGGCCTCCTCAACATTTCTAAGAGTAAACATTCACAGGGTTCTTCCTGATCAGCAAATCTGAAACTTTATTGTCAGTTTCCCTTGAACTGTGTTAGCATAGTTGGCTCAATTCTCCCTGTATGGTGTCACTTTTCTTGCTTGGATTTTTGATCTCATATCTCCTTTTTTTTTTTTTTTTAATAATCCCTTCCCAGGTCAAGTTATCCTAGTATTCGAATAGACACTGCTCTATATATATTCCCTAAATTCTAATGACTAAATTTGAATTGATGTTCTGCCAATTCTGTGAAATAAGCAGATAAGACTCTTGATTTTTTTTTTT
>NW_022103898.1:44570251-44572258 GCF_000313985.2 Echinops telfairi | reverse complement strand
TCTATAGGCTTTTCAAGACAGTTACCTTTCAGTAGGAGATACCTGAGGTGTCTCGGTTTAAACTGACAGCTTTCCAGCTAGGAGTCTACTCTTTAACCTTTTGCACTAGCCAGGGACTTAGTATGTATGATATTCTTGGAGGGGATTCCTAAATGTTTGTTGAATGGCTTTGGCTAAATGATATCTCCTGTTGAAGTACAAAGTAAAATCTTGCAAGCCTAAAGTTGAAAGAGGTTTCATGTATCAGGATATTTTAAAGAAAAACTGTCACACAAAACAATGAGGTAAGACAAGGGAAAGGAAAGGAAACATTAAAATTTGATTTTTAAAAAGACAACACCCATAAACAATACAAGATCTGATTCTGGTATAGGAGAGCCAGACTATCAGTTTTTGTTCCCTGCCTATCATGCTGAAAGGAAAAGAACTGCTGTGTCCTCATTTCAACATCTTTAAAACATAGGTAAATTTTTGTTGAACTATCTTCCATGTAAGTTATGATGGTGGGCTGATGTGAGGTTGGGAAATATTTTGATGTTTTTATAGTGGGAAGTTTCAAAATACTACTGCGTCCATTCAAAGTGAGTCACCATTCTATGTGCTATAAATATTGTATAGCTTTGTTTCTTCCAATATTTCAAAAATTTATTCTTGTGATTTCTTATTAGTCATGATTTTTGTTTTTAGATCATTTATTATATGTGATGTAATCTGCTCCTCATCTCTTGCCTCCTTGCTGAATGTGCTTCTTGAAGTTCAGGTCTATCCAAGTTCAACTTCCTCACCCTTCCCTAGGGTTGTATGCATTAAGTTTCAGACTAAAACCTAAGATGTCTTTATTATAATTAGAGCACAGTCAACTTCAATCTATGATAATGGGTTACTGGGAGAGCCTGGATAAACAAATTGGTTTGGAGATAGTTGCCCTGAGTGAACTCTCTCATGCTGTCCCTTGGGAGTGGCAGAAGGTAGGATAAGAGAAACTGGCAGGCTGACAACAAACAGTGACATCCCAGAAGGTAGCTCCACAGATGACCTCTGGGATGTAACTGTGTCATTCCTCATCTCTTACAGGAACTGAGAATATACTTTTTATGTGAAAGAATAAAAGAAGATGTATTTAATGGTGGCTCTAGTAATTAAGAAAATCTTATTTCCCTTTCATGACAACCTTGAAACCAAGAACACATTGTTTTGGATGACACAGTTGCATGAACACTTTCCCCCAAAAGAAAGACTACAGTGGTCCAAACTTCGAATTGAAAAAGTTACACTTACATGAGAGGCTCATCTGCAAGATGCCAATAAATCAGGAGCAGTCTGTATTACAAAATATATCACTACTGTAAAATATTGAGCAACAATGGAGCCATGTTTAAATCAGTGCTAAAAATAGAATCATGCATCTTTAAAAACTAACTACAAGCTTTTCTTTTTGTTGTTTGTTTTTGTCATTAGCTTTTTGGGGTTTTTATTTTTTGTTTTCTTTTGTTGCTTGGTTTTGCTCTCTCCTGTTTCTGTGCATGTTATTATCTCCACAGGTCTGTCTAAATAAGATAGGCTTGATGAACAATCTGGAGGAGAAAACAATCGGACTGACAGTTCTGGGGGTGGGGGAGGGGGGCATGAGACAGGGAGAAGTGGGAAGAAGGGAAGTGGTGTTAACAAACTCAGGGACCAGGGAACAACAAGTGTTCCAAATCGGTGGTGAGGAAGGTGGAGGAGGCCTGGTAGGGTGTGACCAAGGGTAATGTAACAGAGTAATTACTGAAACCCAAATGAAGGCAGAGCATGATAGTGGGACAGGAGAAAAGTCAAAGGAAATAGAGGAAATAGATTGGAGGCAAAGGGCATTTATAGAGGTCTAACTAAAGGCATGTACATATGCAGATATATTTATGTATGAGGATGGGGAAATAGATCTATGTGCATATATGTATAGGTTTAGTATTAAGGTAGCAGTTAGACATTGGGCCTCCACTCAAGTAGTTCCTCAATGCAAGAATA
>NW_022103898.1:44555855-44569446 GCF_000313985.2 Echinops telfairi | reverse complement strand
CTTGATACAATGGATGTGTGTGTGTATGGATTGTGATAAGGATTGTTTGAGCCCCCAGTAAAATGATTAAAAAAATAAAATTTTCCCATTATACATTTAGCAATAATCTCTCTTTGGAAACAGTTGCTAATTTCCCACTATTGGATACACAGATAACAATATATTTCTTGAAAAAATATTTCTTGAAATAAACGAGAATGTCTTCTAATTGTGAATTGAATTGTAAAATGACTGATATAATTTTAATTTCACTAATATCCGTTAAAAGCTCATCAAGATTGGTATTTCCGTAGTGGCTGAAGGTGGCGATATGCATAAGTTGGCGCCCCTGTCCATCAGTTACATCTGTGGTGATGCTGCGTCAATTGCAGAAGAACTCGGTCTTGGACTCAAGCTCTTCCAGGCCTAAAGGATATATTGTTATTAACACTTGCAATATATTGTTATTAACACTCCTTGCAAAGAAAGAAATGATGCTAAAAATATAGAGTTTAATTATATGCCAGTTGGGAAGCCTGGCAGTATCATGAGTTCTGTGTGGGGCCGCTGCTCACAAGGACCGCAGCTTGAAGCCATCAGTCACTACTCAGGGGAAAGCTGAGTCATTTTACTCCCAGAAAGATTTAGTCTTGGAAACCCATAGTCATCATTTTATTCTGTCCAATAGAGTTTCTATTTGCCAGAATTGACTCTAAGTGAATTTGGGGTTTTTGTTTGATTTTGGGGTAGAATTTATTTATTGTGTCAGACTGACATTAACTGAGAGACTGACATTAACACAGAAAGTGTAAACAACCCATTTTCCTAAAGATAACATGTGGAAAGAGAGGGGAGAAAGCACTACTTTAAGAGTTCTAAGGCTTTTAATTCTATATTTAACTATCCATGAAATATCAGCTCTGTGGGATTCAGCTTATGTATTCTAATATGCGGGGTTCCACTATAGGAATTATTAAATTCCTTCTAGACCCCAACTGGATTATGACTATGAAAAGAAGAGAGAATATTTGATAAATGCATGCATATACAACTAAATCATAAGAATTAGAGACATTGAATATGAAGGCTTTGGAACATGAAGAATCTAGGATGATTGCAAGCATTCCAGTTTGGATAACCATGTATCTATTTAACCCGGTCAGAGAGGCGGGTAACTAACTCTCCCCCAAAATGCAGAAAAAGTTAGAAGGAAGGAGTCGCCATGGCAACACTGATTGGGGAGGCTATAAACAATATATGTTTTTTTTTTACTTGACTTGTCTGTTCTTGTTCTAACCCTCCAGAAACAGTCTCTTGGCATTAGGCAGACAAATTCATTACTCATTTAGTATGGAGAAAGCATATTCTCTTCAAGCCTCATTTAATTTGTATCTACAAGAAATGATGATTAATAAGCATGGGCTCTAATTATGATTCCAAGAGAGTGAGTGAAAGGATACAGTAGTGACCACCCATGATTCTAACTAATAGTGGAATTAAGTGCAATAAGGTGGAGACAGAGACTTATGGAGCCAGTTTCAAATGAGCTTTCCTGGTGATGGAGAACCTTACAATAATGTTGTAAAGCCAATTTGCAATGACACATCACTGAGTCAGGGCCTTGTGAATTTAACTCTCCATATCATGGGCTCTAACTCCATCATATTTGGGAAGTTGCTTATCTGTGTCTGTATGCATGATAAACTAAAAAATAAGCATCTGAGGTTTTTTATAATCTGGACATTTTTCATTCCCAATCAGTGTAATTTCTTCTTTTAATTCTGTGTGTAATACAATAGCTATAGGTTTTCCTTCTTATGGTTGGTACTTTTGTCCCATGTACTCCCAACGTCCTCATTGCTAGAACAATCTTTTAAAATTATGACAGTAGGTCTATATCATATCTGATCTCTCCATCTGCACAGTATCCATTAAGTAATTTCTAAATGCCAAAATCCAGTCAGTTCAGTCATAAATAGTATATACACTATTTAGCATAAGTAGAGTTAAATAGTATCCTTTTGCTTATATATTTTTTTACTCATATTCAATTTTGATCTCTGCTCATTCTTTAACTTCCTTCCATTGCCCTTGTCTCTCAAATATACTTTGTTCCACAGGTAGACAAAGAATTGTCTTCTTTATGTTCCAAAAAACAGTATATTTGGGTTAAAAATGCAATTGAGATTTGAGGATAGCAGGTAACTGATAATCAGAAGCGGTAAATTCAAATTCTGAAATAAAATTTCATAATTTGTGTATAATTTCTCCCAAACGAAGACCAAAGGCATGATCTGAATCACAGAGTCGTTTTTCTTCTCTGGAATTTTTCTATTTTACATTTTTCCTGCTTCCAATCTGATTCTCTATTCCAATGTTTGTTCCTAGTTACTAATTTATAAAAGCATGATGAAGTGTTACATCTAGATGATGCCTTAACCCAAACAACACAAGCCAATGAGATGAACTATTACTTTTGTTATAAACTATTACTTTGCATAGAAATTTAATATTTTTCCTGATAAATAAATATAATGAGATTTCTAAAAAATCCTTTACTTAATTTAGAAATTAGCATTTTTGACATTGTCACTCTGATATTACCTGTTATAAAGTAAACTCTACAGACGTTATAGTAATAAGTGATTGCTCAAAACAGTTTGTAAAGAATAAACCCTGAATGCTATAACATTATTAGTCAGTGGCAAACATTTACCCCAATTATTTGCAGATTGCCTTTTTTTTAAAAGTTATAATCAGTAACTAGGTCTAAAATTTCCCATTAAGAGTTTCTATATATGTCTAATAACTTTTGAACATTGATAGTTATGACTAGATTACTTGACATGTTGGTTTTAAAAACAAATACTTATGACTTCAAGCTCTTTATTTTGAGATATATCACCAGATATAAAAAAAAACTACACCTCTTTTCTTGCTGACTAAAATGCAATTCTTTCACATAATTAAATTAAAGGTTGCTAGAATTTTATTTATTTATTTGATTTTGGTAAAAATTCAGTGAGATATTTTTGACAAATTGTCATTTGGTGTTTTAGAGTTAATTTTTGTGACATATGAATGGGAACCTCAAAAAAACAGATTTTTTTTCAAAGCTATATTTACATTTTTTTTTTTAGCAAAACAGCTTATCACCTTCAAAGTAATCTCCATTACACTTAATACATTGTCAATTCTGGGATTCCATTCTTGGAAGCATTTTTCAAACTCATCTGTTTGGATGACTAACAGCACCTCCCTCATTTTTTTCTTCACCTTTCCTACATCGTCAAATCTCTGTCCTTTCATGTCCCTTTTCATTCACAGAAACAAAAAGAAGTCACATGGAGCAAGGTCAGGCGAGTAAGGTGCGTGGGGTAGGAGAGGCATTGCTGGTTTTTGTCAAAAACTCATGCACTGACATGGCTGTGTGAGCAGGTGCATGGTCGTGGTGGCAGAATCACTCCCTCATCTGCCACAAATCAGGCCTTTTTTGGTCACACAGTGCTATGCTATCTTTTCAGAACCTCTAAATAGAAAACTTGAGTAGCCATCTGATCTGGTGGAAAAAACTCCCAATGCACTAAATGTTGACATTTCTGTCATTCGGGACGTTGACAGATGTCCAACATGAGATTTGTCATCATTCAACATTTCACCTTTTTAGAAATTAAAAAAAACACATGTATACTTGAATTTTTTCCCCATAGCATTGTCTTTGTAAACTGTGTTCAACATCACAACAGTTTCTGCGGCACTTTTCCAGGAAACAAAATTTCACAGCCACACTCTGTTCTCTTTTCCTCCTTCTATAATTGAAAGGGTCCAAGGGGCGGTTGTGTAATTGAGGGGTGAAATAAAAGAGACATCAGACAAGATAAAGCCTGTGAGTGCTCACCTCCGGGACCAGCAGGACCTCATTAGCCAGATCCCACACACAGAGAGAGAATATATTTCCAACCAAGGTTTATAAACACTCTAGGGGTGTGCCAGTCCCCCTAATTAGAGGTAACCACGTGTGTAAAAGGAAGAGGTTGTACAATACGCATATTTGTGACAGGAAGGCATACACATAACAAGATAGGTGGGCTCCGTAGTCAAGATGGCAGCCTAACCTTGGTCATCCCTTAATTGGCTTGCCCTCAGGTGTCTTTGGGCTCTCCTGCAGGGGAACAATCCATTATGCCTATCAGAAGACAGTAGGCCCTTCCAAGGGCAGGACAGACAGTAGAACCTGATTGCCTTAGACAGCTGACAGTCTTCAGACAGACAACCTTTAAACAGTTGACCTCTGAGTGTATAGTCCACCTTTGCAAACAGCACCTTAGGTTTGGCATATACTGTGGTACAACGTGGGGGATAACTTTTCTGTTTCCCACATTCTCTTAAATTGGCCATCACAAAAATGAGGTTCAGAAAAACTGCTTTCACAATTAAATTCACTGTGACCAGAAAGCACTTTCCCAGGCAATGCTAATGGGTGCCCTAACTCAGAACAAGTTGGTTGCCTAGCTGGAAAATTCATACTATGAAAAAGCCTAGCTTTTTTCCCTTGTAAGTTACTCACTCTACCTTCTCTGACCTTTAAGAATTCTGTGGCCGATTCTGAGATAACTGGACAATTTCTACTGCCTTTGATTGCATTGTCTGTCCTGTGAAAACATCCTTTTTGTAATATTCAATCACCCAGTACATTTAGAAGTTACTGGCCTTACGAAGATTTCAAAAACTTTGTTTTAATTTGTTGTCATCATCCAAGGAAGAATGCATGCATTGCTTATAAACTTTCTATTAAATTTCTTGTGATAGTGCTTCTAGAACTTCTTTTAAATATCTTGTGATAGTTCTATTTCAGACCTCCATTCCACCCGGGCTGCTCTAAAGGTGTAGTAGTTTAAAAGTTGGGCTATAAGTCCAGCAGTTGGAAACCACCAAAAACCTCAGGTGAGAAAGATAAGCCATTCTACTCCTGTCTGGGAAACCCACAGTGCAGTTGAGTGGCTGTGAGTTTTGAGTTTGAATTATTCCATAGACAAACTATTGGTTTCATTGCTGCCTTGTAGTAAAGTATATTAGATAGATTTTAATCAGTACCAAAAGTTATCTATTCATTCAACTAAGATGACAGTATAATTTACAGGTAGACATTGTAGATATTTCCCAAATAAAAACTAAAGCAGAATCTACTCTAATCTGGCCAACATAATAAAAAGCAATAAAATTAAGTTTCTAATTTCAGATCATCTTGGGCTTACAACCCTGGTTCCTTTGTCATCTTCAAAATGCTTGCTTCTTATATCCCTTCCGTTTGAGCTGGGTAAAGTATTTAGTTATGCCTCAGCTCTGCAAGAATTAATAAACCACAATGCTAATGTCATAGTTTCAGAACCACTGAAGAGCAAAAATACAAGGGTCACAATTTAGACTCCATCAGTCAAATTCTCCAGGGTGAGGTTCAGGAATCTCTTTTAAGCAAACACTCTTGTGATTCTATTGTGGAGATGGATTTGGCAGCTACTGCCAAAAGTCTGGTGCTCAAGTTTGCCTTAAAATTAAGTCTTTAGCCCCAAGGAACTTCCCTTCTTAGTCTACTTACTTTTGAATCCCAGTTATAAGTCCTGACCCCATATGAATATGAGTATAGTTACTTATATCCTTACTTAAATCCCAGTTATAAGTCCTGACCCCATGTGAATATGAATATAGTATAATAGTATCCAACTTTTGCATGTCGTATAACCCTCTGGGAGGTAACTTTAGAAAGGAATGGTGTAGGTGGACGCTAGCAAGGGGTACACCAAGGGACATAACAAAGACATCTAGCATTGAACTCTGTCCCTAAGATAATTTGGTTTCCTGTTCTACGAGCTGTACTGGAAACACTGAAAGCCATTAACAATCGCCATGCCACATAGCTTCAGCTACTAAGAGAGGGGTGACTCAGGGAAATTTCACTTGTGTGAAAGATGATGTTACCATGTAATTTAAGAGCTCAGGTTTGTTTCTGAGTGGGTATATAACTCTTCCTGCTGTCTTGTCTGGTGTATGACACAGGCTACTTAGGATGGGAAAATGTTCATAGAATTTTCAATGAAAACACGTACTTTCAATGTCTTTCCCTAGGAGGCAACAAGAACCACAACTTCTACTAACTTAAGATCAGAACTAGATAGTGCCTTGTGGCCCCTACCGCTCACTCTCAGTAGGATGACAATTGAAGGTCCTGGATAGAGTGGAAACAAAATGTAGACCAAAATCAAGATCATTAAAAAAAGACCAAACTTGCTGGGCTGGTAAATTCTGGTGGAACCTCTATGATGATGGCCTGGAGACACCCATGAAACCTGAAACTGGACATACTCCTAGAGATCAGCTTTTAGCCCAACATTACCTACTGCTGACATCAAGTTGATGACTCACAGGGTTCTGAGGCGGTACATCTTTAGGGAAGCAGACAACTTCCTTTCTCCTATAGGGAGCCTCGTGGGTTTGCACATCTCATCTGGTGTTTTGTCTGATGCTTACCTGACAGCACCAGGGCTCCTGAGGTAAACAACCGACAGACTTATAAACAATAGTACCCCCAAAAGAAAGGGCTCCCCAGAATAATGAGCCATACAAGATCAAGCAGGCTGCATTTGTCCAAAGTTCACAAGGCAGGAAGAGTGAGAAAAGATAGTCAAATGGAAATGGGGAACCCAGGGTATAATTGGGATGAGTGCTCTATATTGAGAGGATTGCAACTAATGTCACAAAATAAAATATAAGAAATTTCAATGAGATACTCATTCATTCTGTCAGCCTCCACCTGAGCCCCATGGAATGTTCTAAAATTTTAAAAAAAGAAACGAAATGTAACACATGCAACAGTGCATGTCTCATATCTTCACATATGCCAGTGTATGTGTGCAATAGAGTGCTTACAAAAAGAATGGGAAAGAGGCAGTGTTCATTTTCCGTAATAGCACTTAATCAAATTCCAAGGGTAGAGGTTTAGCTTCTTTTTTATTTACTAAAATAATTGTAGTCAATATTTAAAGATCATTGTTGGCACAGGAGGAGCCTTCTTGGCACAGCAGGTTAGTCATTGGGAGCTACCCCAAAGATGCAGTTGATAATTCAAGCCCACCAGCCACGGCAATCGAGAAAAGTTTCTGTTCCCATAAGGTTTTACAGTCTCACAAACTTATGGGACACTTCTGATCTGTCCTATTTACAGTCTCACAAACTTATGGGACACTTCTGATCTGTCCGATAAGGTTACTGTGAGTTGGAATCAATTTGATGGCAGTGTACTCATATGTTTGGTTTAATTGGTCCAAATGGTTAAATCCTGCACTGCTAACTGAGAGATTGTTTCCAATGCACCAGTGCCTGGGGGGTGGGGGAAGGGGGAGTAGGTGGTGGAGACCTGACAACTTACTTCTATAAAAATTACAGCCAAAAAATCTTATGGGGGTAGTTGGACTCTGCCACATGTGATTATTATGAGTCAAAATCAGCTACCCAGCACTTACCAACAACAGTTAGCATTTATAGAATACTACTGTTTTCTATGAGCTATGCTAGCCTTTTAGAAACATACCTAATTTTATGAACATTTACTGAATAATACGAGGTGCTGATCTTTGTTAGAGATTCTACACAGTGCCATTGAATTTACACACCAAGTCACTGTCCTTGAGTTGATGTCATTGAGTTGAGTTCAAAGCTACCCTCTAAACTGCCCCTGTGAGTTTCCAAGACTCTTAACTCTTTACGGGAGTAGAAAGTCCTGTCTTTCTCCGGAAGAGTAACTGGAGGTTTTGAACTGCTGTCCTTAAAGTTAGTAGTCCTACACATAATCACTGAGCCCAGAGCTCCTGAGTTTGTACATTATGGGATATATTAAAAAAAAAAAAGAGCTCCAGTTATGCAGTGGTAAAGTTCTCCACTGTTAACACAAAGTGGGAGGTTTAAACCTACCGGCTATTTTCCAAAAAAAGAAAAGACTTTTCCATAAAGATTGTAGCTTTTGAAACCCCCTGGGGCCAGTTTTACTGGCCTGTAGGGTACTATGAGTCCGAAAGGATGCTGTGGCCAGGAAGGAGATAAAGCAACACACCTAGATAGAAAACACACCTAGGGGATATCAAAATAAATAATTCACATTTCTATCTCCATCATCTCTATTTCCTGAATAGTTTTGTTTTTCTGTCCTAGAAGCACAAACATGGTCTTTTCTCATGGTTATGTGTTGTTTAACAAACATTCATCACTCTTTTGTCTGTCATGGTTGTAACCATAATCCTCAAACTCCACTCTAATTTAGATAAGAAAACTAAGAAGGGTGAAAAAGTGAAGTGATTCAGGTAAGGGTTGA
Organism: Echinops telfairi; assembly: GCF_000313985.2. Classification (NCBI taxonomy): domain Eukaryota; kingdom Metazoa; phylum Chordata; class Mammalia; order Afrosoricida; family Tenrecidae; genus Echinops; species Echinops telfairi. The sequence continues at coordinate 44,561,105 of NW_022103898.1, read as the reverse complement.
ACTGCTAACTTCAGGTTGTTGGTTCAAACCCTCTCCCAGAAAAAGATGAGGCCGCCTGCTCCCGTAAAGAGGTACAGACCCTACATTGTGTCACTATGTGTTGGAATGGACTCAATGCCAGTGGGTTTGCTTTGGGGTTTTATCAACTAGGGGCTACTTTAACCCTGCATGGGACACAATAGAGTAGAGGGTTATAAACAAAAAATAAGCACCTAATATTTTGGTGGGCATCTGTGTTTGATGCAAACGGTTAGCATACTCAGCTATAAACCAAAAGTTTAGAGGTTCAAGGCTACCTAGACATGCTTCTGTAGAAAGGACTGGTGACCTATTTTGTAGATTAGCTATTGAAAGGGAGATGGAGCAAAAAAAAAAAAAAAGAAAGGGAGATGGAGCAAATTTCTACTCTGACACTGATGAGGCCATTAGGAATCGGAGATGACTTAATGCCAGTTGGTTTCATCTTTGTATGAACAATGCAGGCGCACCTGCGTCTCACTGTGAGGAAAGCCTTCTCTGAACAAAGCAAGGTGCCCATCAGGATGTGCAGTAAGCAGCCCTGAGTGCGCACCATCCATCTCCACATGTATAACTAACCCCGGTGGTGTTTCTGAGGCGCGGACTTAGGTTGTTGGGGGCACCACCCTGTCTGTCAGTTTGTTGAGCTGTGAAGCCTTGCATATGGCTCTGGTTCCAGAGACAGTGCCACCAGAATTGTATCCCTGGTTGGAACAGCCATGTTATCCGTGTTTCCATTGGGGTTTCCAAATTAGGACAGACCAGGAAGAAAAACCTTACAAATCTACTTCCTCAAATCACTAGGAATCAGTTGCTAACAAAGTTTTTTGGGAAATGAGGGTAAAATTAACTAAAATATTTTTTACATTAGAGTGGATCTCATTGTAGAAAGCAAGATACCAAGCGATAAAAACATGCTGGATGTTTTACATGTGGTTACATGCTGGATGGCTGTTTCAGTTAATTTATTGCACTCATTTAAAAAATGATGTTTTTAGTTACTGATTCATAACAGGTTCATCAGTTCAAAAGCACTAGCTTCTATGAGGGAGAAAGAGAAGGCTTTCTACGCATGATAAGAGTTACCATCTCTGAATCCCACCGGGGCAGTTCTACCCGGTCTATAAAGTCACTATGAATCACAATCGACATGATGGGAATGAGTTTTTAGTTTTATTCATGACAAATTGAAAAAAATGTCTGAACCCTAGTAAAAAGTTTTGTTAGATAATATTTCCTATTTGTTTATATTATCGCTAATAAATGCCTGATACTAAAGAATTGGTATTAACTCAACATTGATGATTTCAATTGATATAAAATTTATTTCTAATGCAGTAAAGTAACACACCTAATAGTTAAGCAAGGTCACGTGAAAGTGTGCAATTATTCCTTTTATTATTCTAGGTTAGTTACAACTTGAAAAAGTGATATGTGTTTATATTGTCAAATTCAATTAATTAAACAAATTAGATAGTCTGAAAAGAAAGTTTAATACTTTTTTTATCTCCATCACTACATGTAGATTAAACTTTATTCCTGTCACTACAAAAATACATTTTTAATAAAATGGCTATGATACTACTGCTATAAAATTAAGCCACAGAAATAGATTTGCCAGTATAACAGTTTTAAATAAATATAAAAATAAATGTTTTAATAGATTACAACAGCTTCTACATACTAATGAAAAGTTATCCTTTTTTTAAAGACAAGATAAAATGGATACTTTATTTAGGACATCTCAAAGTTATTTTGTGTCTTTTTAACCTGAAACCCACTCTAAGTCATATTTTTTACATAATTACTTGAGACTAAAAATATCATAATTTACATCTTGAGGAAATTAAAAATAAAATCTCTTGTGTTGTGGTTTATTAGTGTTTCTGTGAATGAAAAAACAGTTAAATGTAACATGATTTCCTTCAAAATTAAAATGCTATGTTAATTTTTTCATGATACAAACAATTAATGATCCCACAAGAAATGCATAAGTGGGACTAGTGTTAATATTTCAAGTTTGCTAAAATGTACAAAATAAAGAAGCATGTTTCATCACATATAAAAATACAAAAACAAAAAGTTATAATCCTCTAAAATTTAGCAGTTAAATACCAACAATAATTACGAATAAAGAGATTACCTCACATGGGTACAGTCAATAAAGTAGATGATAAAGTAAGATAATGAAGGCACCTTATTACTAGGATGCTAACCGTTGATTGAAGTGTTCTTCTATAAGAAGTAAATGTACAGTATTTGTGAGTCCAAAATGATTAAGCTTAAAACAGATTGAATAAAATAACAAATGAATAGAATAGAATAATAGAAGGGAGCACATGAATAGGACTGAAGGAAAAAACAGGTAGTATTCTAGATTATGAAAAAATGAGGGGAAAACCAGGCATTCCTAATGAAAGATTGAGCAAAGCAGTCTCCGAAATGCTGTACCTCATACCTATTGCCATTCTGTTGATTCTGATATGATCCCATGTACAGAAGAGAACTCCCTAGACTTTCTGTGGCTGTAAATGTTTTCAGAGAAGAAAGCCTCATCTTTCTCCTGGGGAGCAGCTGGTGGGTTTGAACCACCAACTTTGTGATTGATTAGCAGTCCCTTGTTGAAACTGCTCTACCACTAGATCGACCTTTTGAAAGTGTAGGTCGTATTAAAGGAAACCTAATCAAAAGATTAGTTTTGGTGTCTTACATTGTACTCCAACAGCAGTTCCATAGTCAGCCTTTCAGGTTACTCAAGAATTTATAAACTATATAAAGTTTCTATAAATAAGTCAAAACTGTGTGTTTTCTAACATGTCCTATATTTATCTCAATTTCTCACCTCGCTTAATAAAAAATAGCTCGGTATCTTGATATAGACACTGTTTTAGTAGTCATATTTGTATTAATATAGTACATATTAATCATTGTAAATAAAGAATAATTTAATATTGTAAATGGCAAAAATATAAGTGCATTTGATAACTAAATACTAAAAACATACTTTTTCAAATCATGTTCTTTTAGAATACAACTTTTTCACATATTGTAGAAACAAATAAAAATGAACCCTTGGAATGCTTAACTTTGTAAAAGCAGAAGGTAATTTATAGTTTCTAAAATAAATTCTTTCCAATTCTGATTTGTCATTAGCACTTATTTTATGGGTATTATTCAAACGATAATAAGGTGAGCAAAAATGGAATTAAAACAAAAACAAAAAAACGTAAAAGGGACAAACACTCAAGCTGAGGGAGGAAAAAGCTAGAGAAAAAAAAATTCACCCTCAAGTAACAATATTGGAGGATTCTATGGGCAACAAATCAAATGATGCAGGAGCAACAAGTGTAGAAGGAGGAAATGCACAGTCACTGTGCCTAAACAAGAATCAGTAGACATCCAATCAGTTCGAGAGATAGCACATGATAAAAACTCAACCTAAGTTTAACCTGCACTGAAGACTTTGGCAGAAAATAAGAGCCTAGGATTTGATGAAATGCTAATTGCAATGTTTCCACAAATAGTTGCAATGTAGGAAGTGCATACTTGTCTATGTAAGAAATTTGAAAGACAACTAGCCAACTGACTGGAAAGAGATGATCTAACAGAATGAAGGACATGATGGGATAATAAGTAGCATTAATATCCCATGCAGGTAAAATTTGGTAGAAGATAATTTTAAGATCCAACATATATCATGGATCTCAGATGGAGCGTGGCTAAAAGCAGAGAACACCAGGCTTGTGTTTTATCAACTATGCAAAGGCATTTGACTATATGGTTTATAATTACTTATGAATAACATTGTGAAGATGGTATTCTGGAACACTTACCTGTGCTCATATGGAACCTGGACATAGGACAAGACAGTCATTTAGACAGAACAAGGTGATACAGTATAAAAATATTTTAAGTGTGAATCCGTCCACCGTACTTATTCAGTATATATGTTGGTCAAACAATTGAGACACTGGACTAGATGAAGAAGAAAGCATCCGAGTAGGAGAAAGATTCATTAACTACCTGGGGTATGAAGCTGACTTCTTTTCCTGCTGAAAGCAACGATGACTTGAATCATTTGCTGATGAAGTTCAAACACTACAGCCTTCGGTATAGATTGATCTCAGCACAAAACAAACATGTGTACAGCTGGGTCAGTAAGCATAATCAGGATAAAAGGAGAAGATATGGTGAATTTGTTAAAGATTTTACTTGGCCCCACACCCTGGAAGCAGCCATCAAGAAAAGCTACTACAAAAGACTCCTTTAAAGTGTTAACTTAAAAAATGTGTCACTTTGAGGAAAAAGGTGTATCTAACTCAACCCAGGATATTTTCAATTACATCATGCATGTGTGTGAAAAATGTATATGGAAAGCAAGTGTATTGTTTGCGTTTGAATGAAGGTGTTAGTGAAGAATCGTAACTGTACCATAAAGGGCTAGAAGCCCTCATATGATTCACTCCGCTGGTGAAATATGAGGCTTTCTGTTCCTAACCAGAGGTACAGTCTCAGGAAACCAACCAGGGCCGTTCTCCACATCCTATAGAGTCACTGTGAGTTAGAATTCACCAGAAGGCAATGAGCGGATTGCCAGAAGAACAAACAAATCTCTCTTAGAATAAGTACAGCCAAGATATTCCAAGGGAGATTTGGATGTTATCAAAAGGGACCGGTCCTTGTAAAAGGACATCATGTTTAGCAAAGTTGAGGGTCAACTGCAATGAAGAAAGGGCCACATGAGATAGTTTCACAGTGGCTGCAATAAGGAGTTTAATCATGGCAATGATTGGGAGGGTGGTGGGGGGCTGAGCAGCATCTCATTCTTCTATACATATGAGTACAGAACCAGAGCATTATGAGTCAGAACAAAATCATGGACATCTGAAATCAACAATGGCACCATATAAACCAATAAGTAATATATTTTAGTTGTTGTTTTATCACTAAAGATGAACGTGATCCCAAGAGATTTATTTCACTCTCCAAAAGCACATAGCAATGGGCTTATCAATGATGATCTCTTCTGAACTATTGAGAAGGTAAATTATTTTCTTCCTTTTAAAATAACACCTCTCAGTCCATGTGGATCCAATACTCCTTTAAAGTGGTTTAAAACTGTCTTACTAATATTTTAGGATGGAGTTTTAATTTTTTAAGAGTTTGCACAATAGAGGAAGTATTAAAAGACAATCTGAAGTGACCTATGGAAAAGAACTGAAAACCCAGAAA
>NW_022103898.1:44544681-44555208 GCF_000313985.2 Echinops telfairi | reverse complement strand
TTTTTTTCCACGTGAATTCACCTGTACACTCAGAAAATAAATGCTGATACTTATGGCATGCTGAGCTGTTTTTTTACCATATAAAAGATGCCAACAAGCATCCATTTAATTTTCATAGACAAAGTATACACAAGCAAGATTTCAACCTATGAATTTCTCACTCAAAAATATGATTTTTCATGGATCACTGGTTTCATTAGAAGATCAGCATAGTTAGAAAGGGAAAGCCCATGAATACCTTTTAATACATTTAGGTGTCTTTCTATTAATTGCTGTTTTTATGTCGTTATTGGTTCTTTCACATTTGTGCTCCAGTTTGATCAGTGGTTAGTATTTGCACATTTCCCCAAAGCAACCCTTACCACTCTCTCTAAACTTAAACAGATAAAGGGATTCAATAAGGAAGACTTATATGTTGTACATACTAAGTCTCTATTAAAAGAACAAAAATTTAGATTAATATGGGTACAGCAAAGTAGTTATCATGTACTTTGTAAATTTAAAAGTTTTAATATTTATGAAAAAAATATGACAGCACATTTATTTTTAGTTTTTCATATGTATAGTTTTAATATGTTGATTCTGATATTCAGGATTAGTTTTTAGTTTTAGAATTTCGTCTAAGTAGTATGAAAAATGGTATTCTCATCAAACTATTTCTCTTTTATACACCAGCAAGCTCTTTCAGCTGCGTTTCTAATAAACAGTTTACTGTTTGGGCTTATAATAGTCATACTGGAAATGTTCCTTTAAAAAAAAAATCTTGCATATTTTACTGGATTTTATTAACTAATGAATACATTTACATGAGTTAGCATTTTTGTTTCAAAAGGTGATATTCAACATTAAATTTCCAGGTAAGTGGACATTAAGAGCATTAAGGACGATCAGAAAAACAGTTATTGTTATTATGTTGCCAACAGCACTACATCCCGCACAGTGGGCTCAGAGTCCTGGCTGTGATTCGAGCTGATCCCAGTGTCTGAGTCTGTGTCATTGGTGTACACATGAAGCACTCTTTGAGTCAATGGAGCAACAGGGCCATCGCCCTTCCGAGTTTCCACCTCCTTCCCTCGGCCTTCCTTCCGCTGGCCTCCGTCTGTGTCGTCGACCTGAAGCGAGCTGAGCTCCTCGGCCAGGAGCTCATATTCTTTGGCTTTCATGTGAAGCAATGAGTCATTGTATTTAATCTCTTTCTGGATTCCACTCAGATGAGAGTGGATTTTCAAACCCGCTTTCATGCTTTTCTCCAAATCCCATTGAACACTTTCTAAATTGGAGCATTCCAGTTCACCTGCAGCTGCCCCTTCTGCATCTTCATTTAGCTCGAGGAAAACACTTTTCACCTCTTTTTCTATTTCAGTGGAGAGCTTATCAATGAGCATTCTGTAATATTTCAGTTGTTCTTCCAGTTGTGCAATTCCATCACTTTTGCTCAGTTCGTCTAGTATCTGACTTTCATCACACTGCAAGTCTAGTTTCTGTTCCACCTCACTGAAACTGGGCATTAAGTATGCATCCTGGACATAATTTTCTCCATCATTTTCTACACGATCAAGATGGAACTTAGCTTCACACTTTTCAATTTCTAGATCCAGTTCCTTCATTCTCTTGACTTGCTGATGAATAGTATGGTCCTGAGAAATAATCAAATGAATTAATGTCTCCATGTTATCTCGGTCTTGGGAAGCCATGTCTTGCTTAATTTTAGCCAGTTTCCTGAAGGTTTTTTTGACTATTCTTTTTTGCTTATCTGGTGGTAATGTCTTCATGTAATTTGCTGGGCTGAGTTCCCACTGCTTCTCTGTGTTCTGTACCAATTTAGCTTCGGCTGTCCGCCACAGGGGGACTGGAAGGAAAGCATCTGCTTTCACCAAAACAAATTGCATATTGGCCTGCTCATCTCCCCATGCCTTCCAAAGCTTCAGGATTCTTGTGAGTGGTGGGAGAACCCGTTCGGAGCCCCTCCACTTTTCTATGATACAATAATCACTGGGTTTTCCCAGAAGAAACCGCTTCTCTCCAAAAGTTGTTTCATGTTCCTCAAGCAAAGCCTGGATGACATCAGCAGAGGTGGTATGTTTAGTTAACCCACAGACAATCTTTTCTTCTTGGCAAACCCAAACCACAATTTCCTTCTCTTCTGAGTCCATGTCTTTAGTTGGAGATCTGAAAGAAAAACAAAGCACATGATGTTTCTGTCATCACTTGTGTTAAATCAGAACGATGGTTTAATATCCACTCTCTCACATTCTACTCTCCATGACAAATGCGGTTGGAGCTTAAAGCTACTGAAGAATCAAAAGTTTTAATGCAAAAAAGAAAGAAGTAAAAGTAAAAATAACGACAACAACCATTGAAATGATCTCAATTTGCATTGAAAAGATAGCCACAATATAACTATCATTAAAACTAAAAAAACCCAAATCGGGATCATAGAACCCTTTATAGATGTCCAGCCTGTCAGTCTTCATGGGAACAGACAGCTTCATTTTTCTCCCTTGGAGAAGCTGGTGGATTTGAATCATCTGCCAACCTTGCAGTTAGCAGCCAAGTGTTCATTCCACAGCACCACAAAAATTCTTTACAACTTAAAAAAATAGGCAATAATCAAAGAAGAGATGAGTAAGAGGAAATGGAATAAGACTCTTTATGCTGGATCCTTTTTCTGGAACATGAATGCCTAATTAGAAACAGTGAGATAGTATCAGAACTAGAATTCAAAACAGTCTACTATAGGAAATAATCATCCTTTCACGTTATTAAAAAGCACGTAGTGTGTGTCAATCATTTGTTAGATATGTCCAATGATGTTAAGGATACATCAGTGAATAAAGTTGAAAAGAAAACAAACCAGAAACAGTAACTAATATGACATCAGATAATGGCAATGTGATGAAAATAACTAAACTGGATGATGGGTGTGTTAGGCTGGGTGTCTAGAGAAACCAATCCAGTGATGAGCTTTTTATCAAAAAGTCGTCTTATATCCAAAGAAGGCCCAGTCCAACTTGAGTCCATCAGTCTGATGCTCGTCCAGAAGTCCCTCTTCAGACTCATGCGGCTGCACGCCGGTGACGCAGAGCGATGAAGGAGGAAGACCATAGGCCAGTGGGTGCAGAGTTGTGTGGCTCCAAGGCTGGTGGAAACATGATGGTGTCCAAACATCTTAGGATTGGACAGCTCATAAGGGGTTGTCCCTGGAGGCAAACTCCCAGCAGGTAGAAAGTGGCCGAGAGAGTGAGAGAGGGAAGTTTTTCTTCTTATAAGAAGATCACATCCCCACGGAGGAATCATCATGCAGTGACTTGATTGACAGGTTGGATTCCACCCCTACACTTTCATAAAAATTCAAGTTGACATAAAAGCATGTACCTACCACAATAGGACAGAGAAAGACCTGGAAGAAACGAGGTCTTTGGGTGTAGTACTTTGGAAAGGAGTTCATGAAAAAAGTGACATTTGGATAAAACTTAAAAACCAACTGCCATCAGGTCAATCCCAATTCATAGTGACCCCATAGGGTATAAAGAACTGTCCCACAGTGCATATTGCCAGATCCTTCTCCCATGGAGTAGATGGCTGGTTCAAAATGGTAACTATTTGGTAAATATCCAAGTGCTTAACCATTGTACCAGCAGGACATTTGAATAGGAACATGAATTACTATAACGAGGCTATCAGAGTCCTCAGAGTAAAGTTCTAGGAGAATGAGCTATAGTACAATGGTCATGAAGTCCATTGTATGAACAGAAAGACCCCGATGATAATGGAGTTGGGAGTTGCTGCCAGAGCAGGCAAGAGGATAAGTAATAGTTGATGAGATCAAGGAGAAGGCAGTAGCTTGTAGATAATGATAAAGTATTTGGATATTGTTCTAATTTCAATGGGAAGTCATTGGAAAGCTTTAAGCAGAGGAGAACATGTGATGTAACTTATGCTTTTATTATATCAGATCTTGTGTAAAGAACAGACTATAAAAACCCAAAATGAGAGGTAAAAGGCGGATCTGGAAGACTACTGCTTCAGTCTAGAGATGGGATCATTAGCTGGACCAGGGTCTTACATGTGGAGTTATTAAAAAGTGATCAAAACTGAGACATAGTTTTCCAAAAAGACTTGACAGGGAAAAAATCCAGAAAAAAAGGACCCTGACAGTAAATGAAGAACAACCCATAGTCTGTGGACCATTATGAACACGGGGACTTCATAAGGTCATATTTTCATGACTATAATGACCACCACGATGATAAATCAAGCTGTCCACATCTGTCATGAAGCTCCTTAAAGAATGTTCAGAACAAATTATATAAAGTGAATTATAGTACAGTATGATTTATGGAGACGTAAGACTTTTGAGTAGTAATCAGCTTGTTGTGAATGTTAAGTCACAGTTATTTATCACCTTGTTTATGTAACACTCTGAAAACAGGTGGCTACGTGGAGAACATACCAGAGCAATGTTCCCTGTCTTCTAGAGTCTGTTACCCCGTACAATATGCAGTGCTTATGGTTTAGTGACAACAATGACTAACCTTCTGCAATTATCTTTATCTTAAGAGAACTAATTACTGTACTTTGGTTATTGACTTTCCTGAGGTTATAAAGTGGTTACTGAGGATGTAGGGAAAAAAATTAATGACACTAAGCAACCTAACAGATTACTTCCTGTACCTAACAGAGTACCCAGTGCCATTTAAGTATTCAACTGTATTTAGCCAAATTTTATAAAAAATTACTAAAAAACACATCCTGAGTAATTTTTCTCTATGTAATCACTTGCATTTAGTGACTCAGTATTGAATACAGGGACACTTTCAAATGAATTTAATAATTTGCTTTTCTTAAAATGAATGTGATTTAAAGTAAAATTATTTTATATTATAATTAGTAGAGAAATAATATACAAATGGATTCTAAGTAATAAAATGCCAAAGTAATTAACATTAACTGCTAAGTTTGTTACAGCTATCTAGTACAAATTGAACATAAATAAATTCTTACCTTGATATATTTAAATCATAAATAAAAACTACTCAAATCCATGCAAAAATTTTATATAGCATGTAATTAATAATATATTAAACATGGACATCATGAAAGGCAAATCATATTCTGCATTTTCTGTATTAAATTATAATTAATTTTGAAAAGAACACTTTATGAATAATGTTTAAAAACATTTAATTTGAATATTTTATTATAAATTTTATCAAATAATGCCGATAGCTTTTATGTTAAAATTGAGGGCATGTTTAGTTTTACATTATTTCTAATATTTAGGGTTAAACTTTTAAAATTCTATTAAAAGTAACATCAACTAAAATAATAACTATGAACGCTAGTATGCATTAGCCACTTTTCTAAACTGTTATATATCCATTAACTCATTTAATTCTAACAATTCTTAAGGTCATATTTTCTGGGATGAAGAGCTATGTTGTTAAAATGGTCAGTTAATGATGGAGTGTGATCTGAAGCCAAACAAGAAAGCTGACACGGGTGTCTCAGAGTCTGAGTCAGAGCCACTACACTATAAAAATAAGGTTATAAATTTTATTATTTAAACTGATGGACTAAATTGAGGGAAAAATGTACAGAAATTATCCCCATCTGTTCTTATTAATCATTTTCTGATCTGATGTAGTTATTAGTAAAGACTTTCTGGAGAACCTTGGTGTTTCTTTTCCTTTTTATTTTTAATCGTTTTATTAGGGGCTCATACAACTCATATCACAATCCAAATATACATCAATTGTGTAAAGCACATTTGTACATTCATTGTCTTCATCATTCTCAAAACATTTCCTCTCCACTTAAGCCCCTGGCATTAGGTCCTCATTTTGCCCCTTCCTCCCCCTCCCCCGTCCCTCATGAGCCCTTGATAATTTATTAATTATTATTTTGTCATATCTTGCCCTGTCCAACGTCTCCCTTCACCCACTTTTCTGTTGTCCGTCCCCCAGGGAGGAGGTCACATATAGTTCCTTGTAATCGGTTCCTTCTTTCCAACCCACACTCCCTCTAACCTCCCAGTATCGCCACTCACACCACTGGTCCTGAAGGGCTCATCCGCCCTGGTGTTTCTTTCTCTTAAAATCATTTTATTGGCGGCTCATACAACTCTTATCACAACCCATCCATCCATCCACTGTGTCAAGCATATTTGTACATCCATTGCCTTCATCATTTTCAAAACATTTTAACCTTGGTATTTCTATTAACTAACAAAATTCTCATATTTTCAAAATCTTTTTCTATAATCTCCTTACCATGGTTCCCTTGGCTCCCTTTTCTGGCTGGCAAACACAGAGCCAAATCTATAGCTAAGGATAATCAAATCCCAAATCCACTGGCCATGAGTAGATTCCATCTCACAGGGACCCTCTCAGACAGAGTAGAAATGCCCAATGGAGGCCCACTGCCACCTTTCCACAGATCAGCTGTTGGCTTCAAACCACAACCCTTTTGGTTAGCCAGTGAGCACTTTAACCACTGTACTACCAGGGTTTCTTAAAGATGACCCATGACTTATAGCCCCTTATAATCCTATTTTACAGCTATCATGAGAAATGGGAAGAGAGCTACATAGTGGAAATCAGTGCTACATTATCTAAGTGAGCTAAAATCTAGCAGCTATTTTGGAGAGGCTAGAGTATAGAAGAACTTGCAATAAGGGAATTTATCTGTGCTTACAGGTCTTTAATAGCCATCAATTCATTTTCTCCCTTACTTTAATTTTTACCAAATTATTGCCTACACTCAATTATTTGTTTTAAGTGAAGGTCTTTGGCAGCTCAGTTCTATACCACAAGCTATTGACATTTGCATTTCAGACTGTGTTCTTCTTGTTATATTTATAATAAAGATGATAATAGCTTTCTTACAGAAAAAAAAAGAACTTGATCCTTCCAAAAAAAGAAATGGGACTAATTATGGTGAAGATCATGAAAGTGAAAGGAAACTACTTATATTACTATTCTATTATGCAAAGGGATTTATTTCATATTATTTATATTAATTCACAGTAGTTACCTTACTTATGGCAGAGTATGATATTTGTGTGATGTCATATGCTTATTTACCTCCAGTCCTCAGGATAAAAGAGAAAGATATCGTGCCCAGAACATTTACGTGAAAATTAGTGTTTCCTGATCATACCATGCATAGCTTCATAGTCTCAAAAAATAAATCAAGGTTTCATACGCAAAGGTGACTGGTCCCAAACATTCATAAACATTTTGAGAAAATTTTACAACCATCTTTTAAACTAAATCTTCAAACTTGTTTGACTGAGCAAGTTCAAAAGTAATGACCATTCATTATGAAATGTCAGCACTGAGTCTCTCACACCTAGAATATGCTTCATCATGTCTAAAGTCTGCTCTGTAGCAGGCATACGATTTTGAAAACTGTACTTATTTTATGTCTTTGATTGAGTTTCTATTCATTCATCAGACAAATATTTGCTTTCAGCAAGCAAGTGTGTGCCACCTGTCCATTGCAGTTTGTTAATAAGCCTTCTTCTGATCCTGATGCCACATTCTTCCTCATTTAAGCCAGCTGCTCTGAATATTTACTCACTCAGCCAGTAGAGATGGAGTAATATGGTGAGACGCTACAACCTTCACACACATCTCCTGATTTTAAATCATGCGACATCGTTTGTTCCATTTGTACCACTTCCTCTTGATCCATACACAGGTTCCACAGGAGCACCATGAAGTGTTCTGGAACTCTCTTTCTTCTCGGGATTATCCCTTGTGTACTATGATCCATACAGTCAAATGCCTTGACAGTCAATAAAACACAGGTAAACACCTTTCTGGTATTCTCTACTTTCAAACAAGATCCAGCTAAGACCAGCAATTATATCCCTTGCTCTACGTCCTCTTCTGAATCCGGCCTGAACCTCTAGCAGCTCTCTTTCAATGTACTGCTGCCACTGATTTTGGATAATCTTCAGCGAAATCTTACCTGCATATGAGTTGCTATTAAGTACTGTCACGTCATGTCAGTGCTGACTCACAGCCATCCTGTGTGCAACAGAAGGAAATACTGCCGGGCCTGTGCCACCCTCACTGCTGTCAAGCTGAGCCCACTGCTGCAGTGCCTGTGTCAACCCATCACCTTGAAGGGCTTCCTCTTGTTTTCTGCCCTTTCTCTTTATCACAAATGATGTCCTTTTCCAAGGATTGATCTCATCCAATAATATGTCCAATGTATTTGGGACAAGCATATGAGGTGGTTGAAAATAACCTGGCTTGGGTCAGGCACATCTTAGTCATTAAAATGACATCTTTGCACTTTAAGATCTTTGGTAGTAGATTTGTCAATTTTAGTCACAGGCTTATGCAAAATTAGTTATTGGAGGTAAATGACAAATGTAATATTTAAACAAAATGTTACCTTCCTTAATAATTTGAGAGTTTCCCAAATGCGTAAACATGAAGTGATCATATGACCCAGTAATTCTACTCTTCAGTAAATATGAGAGGGTTTCAAAAATGTTTGTGAAAAAATGGAATTAAAAGATAATGGAAATTGCCATGAACATTTAAAAGGCTTGTCCCATAAACTCAAGAGAAACTAAGACATGGCTTTTAAGAAATCTCATACATAAATATTTACAGCTAGATTATCTATGATGACTAAAAGGTAAAAACAACACAAATGTCCACTAAAATAAATTAATAAAGTATATACAGTAGACTTTTTCAGTCATAAGAAGGAAGTAAGTACTGATGAATGTTAAAACATGGGTGAAAATTGAAATAGTTATGATCATTGAAGAAGCAATTCACCAATGACCACCTATTGTGTCATTCCATTCATATGAATTATATGAAACAGAGAAATCGGTAGTGGTAGAAAGTAGATCAGTGGTTTCTAAGGAATGAGGGATTGCTGGGGGAGATGGTGATAGTTAAAAAAGTATGGGGTTTCTCTATGCAGTAATAACTAAGCTTAAAATATACTAAGCTTGTAAAGAAGAACCTGGGAGATGCAGGTGGCACAGCCTTGCTTTCTGGGAAGTGAAAAGGACCTGTGCCCTTTCTGATGAAGATCAGAAACTACAGGCTTCAGGATGGATTACAACTCACTGAAAAGAAAGCAAAGAATCTTTACAACTGGACCAATAACTATCAGGATATATACACACATTTTGATATTGTCAAGGATTTCATTTGACTTGAATTCACACTCAATGCCCAGGGAAGCTGCAGTCAACTCACAGCAATCAAGTCTGCTGCAAAAGGCCTCTTTTCAAGTGGTAAAGTACAAAGATGTCACTCGGAGGACTGAGATCTAGCCTGGCCTCAGCCATAGTCTTGTCAAGCACCACATAAGCACACCAAAGCTGGGCAATACACAGACGACTGAAACAGAACTGATACGTCGGGAGTCTGGTGTTTGTGAAGAATGTTGAATGTACCGTAGACTGCTACAAGAAGAAATCGGTTCTGGATGAAGCACAGCCAGATTGGTCCGAAGGGACAATCCAATAACGATGAGACTTTGTCTCTTTTACTTTGGGCATGCTATCAGGGGCTCTCAGTCCCCAGAGAAGGACCTCACGCTTGACACTGTCACAATGGGCCCAAACAACAACTTTAAGGATGGCCCAGGCCTCACCTGTGTTCCATTCTGTTGTCCGTATGTAGCTATGAGTTGAAGTAACTTCGATGGCCACTAACAAGAAAAGCAGAAGCGCCGTGGTGTAGTGGGTTAAGTAGTGACCCTAGGAAATCCTGGGAACAGCTCTACTCTTTCCTCTAGGATTGCACTCAAAGGCAGTGGATTGGTCAAGGGTGGAAGAGCAAAGAGATTGACAGCAAAGGATAAGATTAATGTGCAAGGGAATTCTAAGACAATTTTTTCCAGGTACTCTGGAAATAGCATCCAACCAGTAGACTTTGAGTTGGGAAGCTGTATAGGAATACCATCCTAACTAGAACCAAACTCACTGCCAGTGAGCTGGTTCTGACTCATGGCCACCTTATAGGACAGAGTAGAACTGTGGTTGCTCAGGTGGTAACCCACTTTCTCTCTTTAAAAATTCCTTTTCATCCACATTGCTACTGTATTATGTTATAGGCTACTTAGCGCTTCTTTACGATTTGCTGCAGAGAAAAGCACACGGGTCATGTGCTGATTCAGACAGTAGACTATACACATGCATGACCATACACAGACTTACAAACAAGGGAACAGCACGCACTCCTACTCTGGGGATGGCTCTATGCAGAAACCAAAGATGATGGGCGGTCATTGGACATGGGGGTGGGCTTTCTGGGATACAGAGGCTGGGGGAGTGGGAATGCTGTGCTTGAAAAAAGAGAATGAGAATGGTACCCTATATGAAGACTGTAATCAGGGTCCCCGGATTGCACATGCACAAGTCTTTTCATTCTCCTGGTGGGTGGCTGGTGCTTTCGAACTGCTAACCTATGGTTAAAAGCGAAACTGCAGCTCCGGGAGTGGGACATAGCTGATCAGAGCACACGGGAGCAGATGAAGGGGGAG
>NW_022103898.1:44538637-44542133 GCF_000313985.2 Echinops telfairi | reverse complement strand
ACTGATGAGGGCAATGAATGTACAAATGTGCTTTACACAATTGATGTATGTATGGATTGTGATAAGAGTTGTATGAGCCCCTAATAAAACGATTTTAAAAAAAAGCCCAACAAGCAAACACTACACCACCTGGGTTCCAATAGGTGTTTTTAATCGTAGTTTATAATTGAATTACTTATGAAATATACTCACTGAATCAAAGAGTGAAAATTTTATAACTCCTCTGTTATGTTAAAGATTTAAAATACTTATTAAAAATGTTTCAGAATAATGTAAGTAATACATTCACATTTCATTGATACCACTTTAAATGTAGATAATGGAGTTAATGAGAAAAAATATGATAATTGTTCAATTTTAATGTAGGCATGAAATCCACATGGCAGATTTGCGTCAAGTCAAAGCTCTGAAGCAGAGTATTTAACATTCTTAATATATTAAAATCTATGTATTTTCTGGAAACTACAATCAGTTATTCATATTGCTACATTTATCAAGGTAATTTACCTGACCTATATTTTAAGCAAGCCAAATGGTTAACAAATAAAAACTAAACATACTGTTTCACAGAATGCTAAGTAGAACTCCCCAAGTGTTGCTACTGAATAAATCACCACAGACAATACAATTTTAGAAATTAAAAATTAAATATATGCTGAAAATTGCACAAGCTACTGTTGTGTTTTGAATTTATTTAGTTTGCCTATATACAAACATGGCTCATAATCAAAGAGAAAATTCTCTTAATATCTAAATTACAACTCTCCGCAATTACTTATTTAACACCATCATCCATTACAATATTTTAGTCACTAGAAATTGAATTAAAAGTATTTTAGAACATTGACTAGAACAAATTATCTACTACTACATATTCTACATATACATAACTAATACATTATAATATATCTAGAAGTATGTAGTATATATTTATGATCTCTTTCATGCACATAGTATTTCTAATTATATATGTATCTTTCATAATTTATTGCTTTCATAATACTTGATATATTTAAGGTTCTCATAGAACTACTTTGCTTTTTTATGTAGCACACTTCTATTTGATTGATCTTAAAGTATAATGGTTTAGTACTATTCAGGAACATTACTGAATTTGATACAATATTGTTATATAAATACTTTCCTATCTCAATATTTTTTCACCTGTTTCAATGACTAAATTTCACTGTAAGACCAACAAAATATAATTGTTCAGTTAAAAAGGTACATTTTAAAACTAATTATTATAATCCTTGAATCACAGAGAAGCCAAAAATATTTTTAGTGTTCTCTTGCCTTATATTGTTATTGTTAGGTGCTGTTGAGCATGCTCTAAGTCGTCGTGACCCCAAGTAGAATAGAATGAGACCCAGTCAGGTCCTGCACCAGTCCCACAGGTGTTTCCTTGTCTGAGCCCATCATTGCAGGCGCTGTGTCAATGAATCGCATGACTGGTCACCCTCTTTCATAACTATCTAATGTTAATGACAATTGTATTAAAGACATTCACTTTATAAAAAATATGGATATAACTGATTACACTGGACAGCATACATTTTAATGCCCCAAAACATTAGGTTTGTTTCTTACTATATTTGACCCCCTGATTCAAAAAATGGCACTAGATTAACATATGCCATACAATACTCCGTATTCTGCTCACCCATAAAAAACTAGGATCTTGTAAGTAGAGGAAATGCTTGCTGGCTTTATTTAAAACTCTCATATTATACTAAATATTTAGGTCTAGTGATGCTTCTTATAGTGTCCTTTGATGCAAAGACATATTTGAACAATGAAAATTACCTGAACTAAGATTTATTTTCCCAAGTATCACTTCACTTTTATTAGCAACTGAATAGCAGGCAGTTCTAATTTGTTATCTTACAAAGGGAACAGAAATAAGAGTTACTGTAAAATAAATTAGGAGCCCCAATGGCATAGTGGGTTATGTGTTTGATTGCTCATGCCAAGGTCAGCCATTCGAGCCCACCAGCTGGTCTGTAAGGGAAAGATGAGACTTTCTGCTCCCATAAAGATGTACAGCCTCAGAAACCCACAGAGAAGTTCTACTCTGGCCTAGAAAGTCACTCTGAGTCCTAATTGATTGATTAATGTTGTTTGCTATAATCAGTAGAGATTCAAGTCTGAAGCCAAGCATGAGTCTTTCAGAACTCAAACTCCTTTATTAAAATTTTCCAATCTTCTTATATGGTGATACAACTTTTCCACTTGTGCCGAGAAATGCTTAGCAGTTAGAATTTTTCTTATAAAGAAGCTTAGAGTCAACCTCACCTTTGAAACATTACATACAAATTATGCACTTCTTTCTATATATTAAAATATGCTCTGAAATATTCACTACAGGTGCCAGCCCCAATCCTAACTACGTGGACAGCCTGCCCCTCCCCACAGAAGTATTCACTTCAGAGGACAGCACTGAAGCTACAGCTCAGGGAGAGGGACATGTCTGATCTGAGCACATGGGAGCAAATGAAGGGGGAGGAAGAGAGAGTGGAGCACATCTGGACCACCAAGCCCTGAGAACGATATTCCCACTCAGAGCAGCCAATGCACAGAGAGGATGATAGGGTCGGCCCCACTATGAGACACAATGTCCCTCACTGACCCACAGCATTATGGGGGACAACACTGGAGACACAATGTGGCAATTGCCCCCGATCTGACCCCACCACACTGAGGTGAAACACCAAGGGCGTGCAACAGCACAGCAAGGGGAGCAGAGCAACGAAGTCCCCAGGGAGTACCAAAAATAAACTTTGGGGTCAGGGCATGGCACCCCATCAGACTGGACAGGAAAACACTCCTAAAGGTAAACAAACAGACCTTGAACTACTTAAAGGTTTTGTTGTTGTTGTTGCTTTGTTTTGCTCTGTCTTGTATTTTGTGCATATTATTATCGCTACAGGTCTATCTAGATAAGATAGGTGGGATACACAATCTGGAGGACAAAACAATGGGACTGATGGTTCTGGAGGGATATGGGAGAGGGAGAGGCAGGGGAAAGGAGGTGGGTGTCAACAAACCCAGGGACAAGGGAAAAATTGATTGCGATGAGGGTGTAGGAGGCCTGGTAGGGCTTGATCAAGGGCAATGTAATCCAGAGGAATACTGAAACCCAAATGAAGGCTGAGCATGATATTAGAACAAGAGGAAAGTAAAAGGAAATAGAGGAAAGAACTAGGGAGCAAAGAGCATTTATATAGGTCTAAATACAGACATGTATATATGTAAATATATTTGTATAGGATGATGGGGAAATAGCTCTATGTGCATATATTTATAGGTCTAATATTAAGGGATAAGATGGACACTGGGCCTCTACTCAAGTAATCCCTCAATGCAAGAATACTTTGTTCTATTAATATGGCATTCCATGATGCCATGATGCCAGTCACCTTCTCAACACGATCACCGAAGACAAAGCATGTGCATAAGCAAATGTGGTGGAGAAAACTGATGGTGCCTGGCTATC
>NW_022103898.1:44528488-44536887 GCF_000313985.2 Echinops telfairi | reverse complement strand
AAAACAGGGAAAAAAGACCAAAGTGGATGTCAGAAGAGATTCTGAAACCTGCTCTAAAGTATAGACTAGCTAAAGCAAATGGAGAAAAATGATGAAGTAAAAGAGCAGAACAGAACATTTCAGTGAGCTACCTGATATAAAAAGGAATTATAGTGAAATATGCAATGACCTGAAGTTAGAAAGTCTAAAAAGTAGAACATGTGCTGGCATATCTCAAGTTGAAGGAACTAACGAGAAAGTGCAAGCCTCCAGGTGAAATACCGAGGGTATTGTGGGCAAAATATTCAGTGATGTAGGAAGCACTAAAAGAAGATGTTGTACACAGCGAAAGTATCAAAGAGAATTGGTCAGTGTCCGATCACTTCAAAACCTGGAGGCAATAGCATTGAAGGAATGAGTGCATACTGCACTGAAAGCATGAGCTAAAAACAAAGCCCCAGGAACAGCCAGAGGCCTAATGCAAATGTTCCAAGGAGGTGATATAACTGTGGCAGCATTATTAGAAGAGTTCTATATTTCTGCCCATTCCAAAGAAAGTCCGCCCAATGACAGGAGGAAACCATTAACATCGCACATGAGTAAAATTCTGTTGCAGATAATTAAAAACAGAAGGAGTCGTACTTGACAGAGCACTGTCAGAAATTCAAGCTGGATTCTGAAGGGGATGTGAAATGAGGGATTTTATTGCTAATGTCAGATGGATCTTAGCCAAACTTAGAGCATACAAGACAGGCAAAATTAGAGCATACTTCCATTTCATTGATGTAACAAACTATGTTACATTGAGACGAATGAAAATTCCAGAATGCTAAATTGCGCACATGAAAAACCTGTATATAAACCAAAAAGAAGTTGTTTGAACAAAACAAAGGAGATACTGCATGGTTTAAAATCAGGAAAGGTGAGCATCAGGGTTGTATCTTTTCCCTATATGTATTCAGTCCGTATGCTGAGTACATACTGTTGAGAAGTTATCCTATATGAAGGAGCCCTGGTGGTATAGTGGGTTTCATGCTGCACTGTTAGCTGCGGATCAGCACTTAACAGCTGCCCTGTGGGAGCAAGAGGAGGCACTCTGTTCCTTTCCTGGGTCAGTTCTACTCTGTGTTGCTAAGAGTTGCAATGGACTCAAGAGTAGGAAGCAAAACTATACTAAGAAGAATAAAGGATCATGTTTGGAGGAACGATTGTTGGGAATCTGCTACATGCAGTGGAAGGAGCGTTGGTGGCCTACTGGGCTGTGCATGGTACTGCTAACCGCAAGGTCAGCAGTTCTACACTATCTAGTGGTTCTGACAGAGAAAGATGAGGCGTCTGCTCCCCTAAAGATTTGCAGCACTGGAAACCCAAAGGGGCACTTCTGCTTAATCCCTTGGGGTCACTATGAATGAGAACCTGCTGCAAGGCAGTAGTTGTGTTTTGTTTGTTTTGTGTGGAGATACACCACTGGACTTGTTGAAACCAAGGAGGATTTGCAGCACCTCCTGATAAGAATCAGACTCTCGCCTTCAATTTGGCTTACAACTCAATACAAGGGTACCAAGATCCCTATAACTCAATATCATGATGAATGGATACAAGATTTGAATTGTCAATGGTTTATTTTATTTAGACTTACAATCAATGCCCCTGGATCAATAGGCAAGAAGTCAATACATTTATGACACTGGGCAAATTTGCCGCACAAGACCACTTTAAAGTGTTAAAGGGTGGACCAAGGTTCCCTTGACTCTCTCCCAGGGTATGTTCAATTGCCTCATATGCATATGAAAGTGAGACTACAGATAAGGACGGATACAGAAGACTTGATGCATTTCAAGTATAGTGTTTAAGAAGAAAATACCCCAGGGACTATGAGAATAACAAACAAAAGAGTCTAGGAAGAACTACAACCAGAATGTTCCTTAGGATCGTGGATGGTGAGACTTCATCTCACAAACTTCAGATATGTTATCAAGAAAGACCTGTTTGGGGAAAGGAGATCACACTTGTTCAAGGAAAACTCAAGTACACCGCCCTTGAGTCAAGTACCTCAGAGAAAGGAAGACCCTCAAAGATATGGATTAAGAAAGTTCCTGCCACTCTTGGCTGATACGTAGAAACTGCGAGGATACTACAGGATGGGGAAGTTTTTAGTTCTGTTGCACATAGGGGTGATGTAAATTGGAACCAACTCAAAGGCACCTAACAATAACAACAGCCACACAGTCAATTCTGACTCATATCAACCTGACAGGGCGAAACACGAAGCAGCAGTGTTTTGGAGGCTGGACCTCTTTGTGGGAGCAGACGGCTTCATGTTTCCCCTTTGGACCAGCTGGTGGACTCACACTGCTGATGTTACAGCTAGATGCCCAATGAGTAACCTATTGAACACTAAAGGGTAGATAAACTTAGTACCGAAAATTTAATTAAGCAAGTATTTTGCATTGCCTCCTACTCTCAAAACAAAGAAACAACTAATATGTTAATAATGAAGAATGGTTAAATGAACAGATGTTCTAAAACTCTGTAGATGAACAATAGGATGTGGTGGATAGATATTTATGGAAAATATTTGGAACTATGAATGCATTTTTCCATTGAATTGATGGCAGAATTCGTGTTTATTTCCTAGGTTGTTTGAGGGTGCAAAAGTGACCCCAATCTCGTGCATAATTTAAGGAAAATGTTTATTAAGTCTTAAAAGAGACAAAGACACAGAGACCTCATCCGGATGAGGAAGGGACCAGGCCAAACTGCCATGTGAAGGTTCAAAGGGGAATGCTAGTTAAATAAAGCACGGAACAAAGAAAACTGTCACAAAGTCATATTGGTGGCAGAGCAATACATCACAATTGCAGGTGGAATGGAAGGAGTAGGAACAAGACCATCAACAGGACACATATATTATGTTACATAGAAGGGTTTAAAAGTTTGGTTCTGAGCCTTCTGACCAAGGCAGGCTGGGTGAGACGGAGAGGGCATGGCTCATGACTATGAGACCCCCTGTCCCCAGTACAGTGACCTCCATCAAGGATACACTCGGGCAAGTTCCTAAGAGAGATTGCCCCTCTTTGGCTGGAGAGAGATAGAGGTAATTTAAATCCCAAGGCCCCTGTCTGAGGGTAAGATTATCTACATTCTTGGTTAATGAACAGAAAGACTTCACTGGGGGCTTAATTTCCAGGAGAACTCTGAAAGGGGATCTGGGGTGAACACTGCCATCCAGAGCCTTCTGCGAACCGAGGTACACAGAACTGACGCTCTAATACAAGGTCAGTGGAGCACACAGGTTATGTTATGAGCATACAGTAATCTAATACAGGTTACTGATACAATCCAGGCACTCTGTATAGAAGTGATTCTTGGTGAAATGTTTTTATTGCTTCATGTTACAAGCAAGACTTCATGCTTGGGAATCAGGGTTAGAACTTTCTGGATTCCTATTCCTGGAGATTTTGATAGATGCCTGCATCAGATGGGAGGTGAAAGAGATGTGAAACTACTGGGGAAAATATGAGGCCTGGCCAATTTTCATAGATTGGTCTCTGTTTCTGTTTTGTCATTACTTTTTTATTTTTTTGGTAACTGAAGAATCTCTCTTTCTAACCCAATTACCCCTTAGCATAGTGTTACTTATGTTACTTAGAGGAGTAGGGTGTGCCTGACCTAAATCATGATATTTTCAATTGCTTTATATGCATGTGAAAGTTGGACATTGAATAAATACCAATGAAGAAGTTATGCATTTGAATTATGGTGCTGATAAATAAGATTTGAAAATACTATGGAATGCCAAAAGAACAAACAAATCTGTCTTGGTAGTACAGCCAGAATGTTCTTCAGAAGTGAGGAAGGCTAGACTTTGTCACAGGGACTCCGGACCTGTTATCAGCAGAGACAAATCTTGGACATGGTGCTGGGTAGAGAGTCAGCAAAAAGAGCAAGACCCTTGAAGAGATGGAGTGACACATGGGCTGCAACAATGGGTTCAAACATAACAACAATTGTGAGGATGGCGCAGAGAGACGTGTTTCCATCTGCTGAACATCGGGTCGCTATGGGAGAGCACCAACTCAACAGCACTTAACAACAACAAACATAATTTTGTTCCCAGTAGATAATTGCAATACCTGGAGATATTTGGTTGTTATCTCAGGGTTTAGAGATACAGCAGCACTTAATGGATAAAATCCAGTTGTGTCAACACCTTACAGTGCATAGGGCAGCCCTCCATAGTAAAGAATTATCTGATACTAAATGTCAATAGAGTCACTGTTGAGAAATCCTGTTGTGAATTTACATCAAAATATGCTTTCATTACAGTCTCACTTTTACCTGTTTCCTTATCTTCTAAGGAATCTAAAAGTAAAATATATGAAAGCAAAACTAGCACCCACGGAGGCATTACAAATCTCAAGTAGAGGTGTCTAAAATAAATACTGATGAGACTTGACAATGCTATTTACTGGGATGGAATACAAATGTAACATTGTTTTTTGCTCTTTTTCACCCACAGCCAAATTTTGAACTTGTTATTATTAATGTTGTCCAGGAGAACTCCTTACTATTAACCTCAGGGATGGTCCTAAGGAGTATGGGCATTTACATCTAGATATTATAGAGGTTATAGTATCATAAACATCAGAATAAGGCTATTTATGGAAATATTAGTTTATTTCAAAGTAAAATGTATAGTCTATGCCTACTAATCTTGTATCTTCATTAAGGAAGTGTACATGAACTTCTAGTAAACAGTTATGAGGCATGGGCCTTAAGAGAAGACGATAAATTGTGAGATAACATGATTGAAATAATCAAAAAGACCAATGTACACTGATAGCAAGGTTGGGTCATTGCATCCCTACCCCTCAGCTCCCCAGCTTCTTTGCCATCTACTAAGTCAGGGACAGAAGCATCAAAGACCAACATGGGAAGGGTCATTTTTCTAGATGCTAGATTTGGGGAAGAGGATGCCAACACAGTATTTTCAGGATAAAAGTGAAACTCCTAGAGTTAACTGTAGGGAAAGAAAAAGTGGGGGGAGGATCTCTGATCTCCCCTCATCCGGGTTGTGATATACCAGGTCTAGATAGGTACCTTTCACACAGTAGTGTGAAAACCACATTCAGTATAATGTCCTCTTGTTGTGCTTGCTCAGAAGACACTTTTGTTACCTAATACTGTGCTGTAAGAATCACAAACCAATTCCCATACCATAAAACTCAAACCCAAACCAGCAGCCCTGTAGTCAATGAAAACTTTGAGGCCTTTTTTCAGAGGAGCCTCTGGATAGGTTTGAACTACCAACCTCTTGGTTAGTAGTTGAGCACTTTACTTTTGCATCACCTAGGGCTTCTAATTGGTACATATGCATTCATGGTTACTGAATACGAAACAAGGTTTATAATAGTCTCTATTTTCTGATTTTTAAGCAAGCCAGATAGTAACATAGCATTTTATTTACCATGCAGTAGGAAGTAAACACCTGTTAATGCTACTTGGCCAAAATCCTCATTTCATAGAGAAATGAAATTTATCTCACTGATTTTTTTTCATAAAATATGATCGATTCACTTAAAAGTTTTGATCAAAAGTCAAATCATCTATGTACTACTTGATTGTTTATACAGTACACATAAATATATCTATGTATCTATAAAGAGATACATAGATACATGTATCTATAAAGATAATATTAATTTTGTTTTCTTATCATGCTAGTTTTCTGTTCTAGGAAATGATCTTTTGAACCAGTCATGCAGGATAAGAAAACACAAACCATCCCATCCCTGCAGAGTAGAGCACACAATTCCCCTAAACAGAGAAGAGGGAAGAGAATGTGGAAAGAATGTGCACATTGGAGACGTCTGAGGGTTAAGTAAACTAAGCTCATAGTTCAGATTCCGGAAATTGATTATAATCAAACTGTAAATATTTAACATGTAGTGTTTACCAGATAAAATGCTGAAAAAATATCTAATCTCACTGGATATTCTAGTGCTTACTTTCCAGCACTACCTGTGTCTGGCAAATATCTAGACTCCTTATTAGTTTGCACTTTCCTTCTCTAAATGTTTGTTGAGCTATGCTGGTATGTGTGAATAGTACTAGACACCTGAAACAATTTCAAGTAAACACCTAAAAATACAAGGTGAGCATTTTTACCCCTGGTTCTCCTACTTTAAGCTATAATAAAACATAACTTTCATAAAAGAAGTTTGTTCTATTGGAAGCTTAATCTAAAATAGTCAACTCTCAGCATTAATGAAGACTAAATTACGTAAAGAGCATAACTTCTCAGCTTCCAGGTGGGAGACCTGGGTTAGATTTCTGACCAATGTACCTTGTGCACAGTCACCAGCTTTCTGCCAGTGGAGGCTCTCATTTTCTAAACTAGTGCACAGTTTTCAATGGCGCCTCCAGACTAAGAGGAACTAAGAAAGGAATGGAAATCTACTTCTAAAACTCAGCAAAGGAAAACCCTTTGGATCATACAAATACACGTGCAACCAATCACGGGGCTGGCACGGACAGAGTTTTTCCCCCCATGGTGCATGGGGCTGCCATGAGTCGGACAGACAATAAAGACAAATTCAAAACGAATCATTGACAAAGCACATGAATATATCAGGACTTAGCACAAGAGCAAATATTATTTTGTTAACATGAGACATTGGAAAACATTTTTAATATGAGAAATCTGCATAATCTGTATGAAAAGTATTCTATGTCCATTCTTCTGCCAGGTATGCAGGTGTCCTGGGGGCCCATTGCACTGCCCACTGCAGAGAAAACAGTGAGAAACCACGGCTGGAGGTAGACCAGGCAATCTCCTCCTGTAAAGGGTTAACAGCCTCAGAAACCCCAGGGAGCAGTTCTGCTCTGTCCTAGAGGGTCACTGTGATTTGAGTAGATAAAAATTAGTTGATTTGGTGGACCAAAGTTTGAAACATAAAATTTTTTTAGATATCCATTCACTTTTATAAGACTTGCTGCATAATTTATCTCTTCTCAAAATTTTTATACCATCTATTTCTTCTTCTGAAACTTTCAATTGGGTATATCAATCTTGCCACCTTGTGATGACCTACATTTGACCTCTACATTTCTCCATTGAAAGTCAAGAAAACCATTCACTTTTATAAGACTTGCTGCATAATTTATCTCTTCTCAAAATCTTTATACCATCTATTTCTTCTTCTGAAACTTTCCATTGGGTATATCAATCTTGCCACCTTGTGGTGACCTTCATTTGACCTCTACATTTCTCCAGTCAAGAAAACCAAGCTCCCTGCCATCACATTGATTCCAACTCATACTGGCCCTTTAGGACAAGTAGAACTGCCCCTGTGAGTTTCCATCTTTGTGCAATTTTGTGGAGGCACAAAGCCTCATCTTTATCTCTTAAAGTGGCTGGTGGGTTGGAACTGCTGACCTTATGATTAGCAGACCATTGCAAGGTGATCAGAGATCACCTAACTGCTAAACACAATGACTATTTTCAAAATTGATCTGACTTGACTTCTTTGTGACATTAACTCTCACTGACTAGAGTTAATGCTGACTCAGAGTGACCCCTCTATGGGTTTCTAAGATTGTAACTATTTACGGGAGTGCAAAACACAGTTGTTCTCCTGAGTAGCTTCCAGTGGTATCAAACTGCTGACCATGTGCATCACAGCCCCACATAGAACCACTAAACATGATTCTCACAGCCTCTGATTCTCCTATGTGTCCACTCCTTGTCCAACTGATGCAACTCTCATGGAGAGATAGGAGATTAAAGGAGTTCTCTGGTGGTCCTATCAGGTAAGCACTGGACTGCTAACTGCATGGTCAGCAGTTCAAACTGGCCAGATGTTTAACAGAGACTTTCTCTGCTGCTGGGAAGATTATCGCCTGGGAACTTCACTCAGTGGCAGTGGGTTTGGTTTGGTTTTCGTAAATGAACTTGTGGCCTCGCTATGGCCAATAGCATGTCAAAGCTGTGCTATCCAAATTCTGGAAGCCGTAAGGAGCCTGCTGCTTCCCATTTCTTCCTCTGGGAATTATATGTATGTATGTATATATTTAAACAAAGGATCCTTCTTTATTATCTTTTATTAATAGAAGCATCACATGTTGGCCATAAGTAACAGGCAAAAGTGTTAATTACATGTTTCAGGTTTAGGATGAAAACTTGTAAAAAATAGTTTTGATATACAGCAAAGCTATTCAACACGCTAAAACCAACTGTTCTATTGTTTTTTAATCATTTTATTGGGGGCTCGTACAATTCTTATCACAATCCATACATACATCCATTGTGTCAAGCACATATATACATTTGTTGCCTTTATCATTCTCGAAATATTTGCCTTCTACTTTAGCCCTTAATATCGGCTGCTCATTTTCCCCCTCCTTCCCCCTCCCCC
>NW_022103898.1:44508712-44527350 GCF_000313985.2 Echinops telfairi | reverse complement strand
CCCTTGAGAAATCTAGTGATTGCTAGACTGGATTGAATTGCATCTGCTGTTCTCGTTTTGACGCTGGGCCTTTTCATAGCCTGTTTCTATAACCTATTACCCTTTTTTAGCCTTCGCCATTTTACTCTTACTCTGTTGCAAATGTTGCTTTCTCTGGGGCAACTCCATGACCTTCTCTGAATAACCCCTTTCCTAAGACCCCAAATAGATATGTGAGCCACTCTTGAGACTTCTTCCACAGAACCCTGAAATGTTGGTGAAGAATATTGAATTTACAATGGAGTGGCAGAAGACCAAACAAAGAAGTCTTGCAGATATTGCCACCAGAATGCTCCACAGAAGTAAGAAGGGCAAGACTTCATTTGCTATTTTGGATTTCAGCAGGAAGGGCCCATTGCTAGGGCAAGAGCTCATGCTCGGTAAAGAACAGCGAAAGTGGGAAAACCTTCAGTAAAATCAATTGATATAGTGCCTAGGCTCAATCATAGAAATGACTGTGATACTAGTGAAGGATAGAATACAGTTTCATTCTGCAGTAGACTTATGTTTCCTGAGTCAGAGTTAATTGGACAGCACATAAAAGCAACAATCTTGCATGATGTTTGCGTTTTTTGCTAGTTTGTCAGTCAGGTACTGAGCCGAGTCTTTCTTCTTCGAAGCCTCTCTGTGCCTAATATAAAATCTTTTAAGACAAATGCCCAAAGCTAAAGCCATTGCCATCAAGTGTGTTCCGATTCATAGCAACCCTATGGCATAGAGTAGAACTGCCCCACCGGAATTCCAAACCTGCATGCTTCACAGAAACAACCACACGTTACCTCTTCCTCTTGTCGAGTAGCTGCTGGATTCAAACTGTCAACCACTTTACCACTGGGCCACCGGAGATCCTTATGTGCTTACTTAGCACGGTAAGTGCTAAAGATGTCTTCTCTTTAGGAGGAGGGGAGCAAAGTAAATGAAGGAAACTTGACATTCAATCTAGACTAGGAGTATGCGCAGGAGTGTTTGAGGGCGACAGCTGCAATCTTGCCCGGCTTTATAACTAACATTTGATTGGAACATGGCCATGACGCTTCATGACAAATTGTCTATGGTTGTATGCACATCACAGTGACCCAGCTGAGTAATTTTCCTGTGCTAAAAGTCTACATTTTATTAATTTAAATAATTTGTTATTTATCTACCTTCGCTATCTAAACAACCATTCTGCACAAGGTTCTCTAGGCACGAAAAGGTGAACATAATGTGTGGTTTTTTAATAAAAATGTGTAATGTAGTACAAGTGACAGCTATATTCAAAAGTAATTTCAATTAGTAAATTTGATCACTCAAAGAATGCTCCCTGTGGTTTGAGTGGGTTGACATTGGGATTAGTCAGCCTGAAGGCCCCAAATTTGGAAACTGGAGTTTCGTCTTTCAAGTCTGTCTCATTCCAGGTGCAGCACATGGATTAATCAGCCGATGTGGATGTCAGGCGAGGTGAGAGTAGGCTGTATGAAAGCTGGCTTTCACAGCCCCCTCTCAGGTGCAGAGTGTCCAAACACCAGGTGGTTGTGGGTGGCATATTTGGAAAGCTGAAAGGCACCCTGAAGTTTTCACTCTTCAACCTGAAGTTCTTCCTTTGCCCAAATCATCTTTTACTTTTCTTAACTATTCCCAAAGATGGCATACCCTTACTACCAGTCACTTAGATCCCAAATCCTGGTTATCACTGATTCACTTTCCATCTGAATACTCTCTCTTGCCCCCATCTATTTAAATTTTAAATTCCAGTACATTCTATCTTCATAGTGGCTCTTTTATTATTTATTTATTTATTATTTATTTTTTAAATAAATGACAAAATCGTAACATTTAAGTCTTCTCTAAGTGGTCACTCACATTACTTCAATATTTTCTATACAATTCTTTTTTTAAACATAGTTCTGTGGCATATACGTCATATGTTTTACTCATTCAGCCCTATTAAGAATTGTGCAAACATTTCCACAACCAATTTCAGAACATTTTCTTCTGGTACTCATTGTTGTGAATTCCCCATCGCCGCCCCCAGCCCCCATCCTCCTTGCCATGACCCCTAGGCAATTATCAACCAATTAGAGTTTATATAGATTGATCTATCTTGGATTTCAGATATGGAAAATCATAGAAAACACAAGCAGGAAGCAAACAAACAACAACAAAAACATCTAGACAAAACATGGAAAAACTTCAAACAAAAAGGAAGCAGAAAACATTAAAGACTGAATGTGTCAAAAGGGAGAACATGTATGATAAGGTATCATATTTTAACCTAAGTACATCTGCCATAATGGAATTTCCAATGCTGTCAGAGAGCAAGGCTATTCACATCCAACTATGGTCAGACAGGATTCACAGGAGGCTCAATCCATGTGGGATGAAAATGGATTTTGGGCTTCTACTCTTATTCACAGCCATCTGAAAACTGGCTGTTCACAATTTAAGCCTTGATACCGTTCCCTCCTACAGTTATTATTTACAATCTTTCGATCACACAAGCTATATTGCTTCTGCCATATGGACTTAGTTGACAACTCACTTACATGGCTGCTTGTTTTTAAGACAAGTCTTCAAGACCCAATAGCTGGATATCACTTGGTTTCTTCCCCACTTTGCTAGGACAGCCCTGTCATCAATGATCTCTTCATGAGGGTGAGCATCAAGCAAGGCCATGTCATAAGAACAAATTTTTCTTAGATTGAGGACAGAATTTCTATACATCTCTTGATGCATATTAAACATGTTGTTTAATATGTTTGCACAGCTTTTTGTTGTTCACAGCTTTTTAATGGTTCCTCTGGCAAAACAACAATATGGTCTTCCAAAAGCTGCCTTGACACTGTGGTATCAAATAGCTTTTCCTCTTGTTTTTCCTTTATTAGCAATGCTTTTTGTTTTGTTTATCTATATTTATTGCTTCTCATTTAGGGCCCAATTCAAGAGGTACTTTGTGAAACTCAATTACAATAAACCATTAATTCCTCACGCATTCCCTTGAAAAGGCTGCTCTTTAATAAATGTATCTCTTTTATACAGGAAGTACCTAGATTATGAATGATTTCCATTCCCAAATTTGCTTTTAAGTCAAATGTATACTTAAAATGAAAGCGTTGGATATGGTTTGTATTTAAAATTAGTTAGGAAAATCCTTGCCTTTGTATACAGTAAACAGTTGTGTTAGGTTAGGGTGACTAGAGAAACAAATACGGTGACACATATATGTAAGAAAAAGTTTTATATCAAGAAGTACTTATATATCAGGAAAACATCCCAGCCCAGTCCAGATCAAGTCTATACACCGATACTAGTCCATAAGTCTGATACTAGTCCATAAATTCCTCCTCAGACTCACACAGCAATGATGGATAATGCAGGAAGATCACAGACCAGTGGGAGGGAAGTCTTGTGGATCCAGTGCTGGTGGAAGCATCTCCAGGGATAACACAGGTCTCTGAGTTGCTCGCCAGCAGGAAGATGAAGCAGAGGGAGAGGGAGAGCAGCTTTCAGAGAGCCTCTTGTCTCAGTATCACTCCAATCAAGCAGTGACCTGATTGACACGCTAAACTCTGCCAAATGATTCTAAGGGACACATCTTGACACCAAAAAAGCTATCACAGTCCACCCCTTGCCAACTTGGCTCTTGTACACAATTTTTAAAACAAGGACAACAGTAAAGTCATATTTGTGCCTAACAGGATTAAACTAAAATGCATACAGCTCAAAATGTGCTAGCCTCATTTAAACCTAATATTCTATAAGTGAAAAAAATAAAAACATGCTATACTTAACAATTACAGTTATGTGAACACTCACACCATAATCCTATAATCCTATCAATATATTCCCCCGCCCATGAATTATTAATAAAGTTTATTACCAAAAGTCCACTGTAGCTTCTTAAGTGTTTACAACTTTTTTTCCTTCAAAAGGGAATGTGGCTATGATATGCCTATCCCGTGGGAATACCCATAGCTTTTCAATAGTATCTCTCAAAGCTTCCACTAATGTGTGAGGTCTTATATGCAGAATGCAAAATGGTATTTTACTATGAGAAATTGTGGTTTTCCCAAATTAATATTCTATTTGATCGTATGCCCCTTCAATTAACCATAACTGCAGTGTGTGGGAATGGAAGAAGTCAGAGGAAATGAAAGCAATTAGACTAAGAAGTTGTTGAGTTGGGTATAAAATATCTATTATTGGTGGAGAGCCAGAAACATTCACTTGTATAGTATTTAAATAGGTCTTAGACAGAAATTTCCTATAAATTATATCCTATTATTAATGAGCACAAAAGTTTGGAGAAGTTGGACAGCTATCTGTGTTAATGGAATTAAAATGAAAATACCCACAAAATTATGGGATCACTCAAATTTATGAACTGATAAACTACTGAGTTTAATATGATAATTAGAATTAACAACAATTACATAATTAGAATTAACAGCACATGCTAACACTGAGCCCGTTATACAAACACATCGTTAAATTGTTTCTAAATGCTTCTTTGTGTAATTTCAATTGGAAATGCTTTTTTGTTTTTTTCCTAGCAACCCATCCAAAATGATAGATTCTTGCCACGCTGACCACATGACTGCCTATTTCTTGGAATCGTCTCTTGATTACCTTAACTGAGTCAGTCTAGGCTTTGTGTGATTCAGCCCCTCCTACCTCTTTTTGTACATTCCCTTCTCTTGTCCAGGCCTGTCGCTTAACTGTGAGAGCTTAATGAATGCTATCTAATTATAATGATGCTCCTTTTATTTTAGTTTACCTCCTTATAGTCTTTTCATTTATTAGGAGAATGTAAATAATTTCATGGAAAATTTCCATTGCCTTTAAATTCAGAATCTTCATGATCTCGTTGAAGCCTCCTGGTGTGCCTCAACTTAGAAAAAGCTAACATTCACTCTGCACTGAGTCTACTGCAGAATAACCCTTATTCAATCCTAAGAGGTTATGCTCTGATTTTCTTAATTGTATTAGATAGATTGTGATTTTATGTACTCTGTCAAAGATAGTTTCCAATGGAATGATGATTTTTTTAAAAAAGAGTATACACATGAGATATTTAGTCTTTGTGTTATTCGGCCAATTAGGAAATCAATCTCTTGAAAATGAGGTTGTATCTTTGTACACCTTGTAGAGTACCATATAGAATTTACTAGTGATAAAGGAATAAAATTTAAAAACCGTTACTCATAGGATTCACGTATTATTATTTTTTTAAATTTTAGACATGCTTACCAAATTCTAACGTCGGTAATTATCAGAGAGTAGTATTATATAGGGACTAAACATATCACTTTATAAGTGGAAATGAACAAATTTAATTTTCATAATAATGTTC
This sequence comes from Echinops telfairi, assembly GCF_000313985.2. Classification (NCBI taxonomy): domain Eukaryota; kingdom Metazoa; phylum Chordata; class Mammalia; order Afrosoricida; family Tenrecidae; genus Echinops; species Echinops telfairi. The sequence continues at coordinate 44,521,979 of NW_022103898.1, read as the reverse complement.
ATCTGTAGACAATTGGACATCCCCCTACAGAGGAGTCACAGGGAAGAAATGAGCCAATCAGGGTGCAGTATAGCACCGATGAAACACAGAACTTTCCTCTAGTTCTTTGGTGCTTCCTTCCCCCCACTATCATGACCTCAATTTTACCTTACAAATCTGAGTAGACCAGAGCATGCACACTGCTACAGATAAGAGCCTGCAACACAGGGAATCCAGGATAGATAAACCCCTCAGGGCCAACAATGAGAGTAGAAATACCAGGAGGATTAGGGGAGGGTGGGGGCAGAAAGGGGCAATGGATCACAAGGATCAACTTAGAATCTCCTCTCAGGGGGACAAACAATGGAAAAGTGGGTGAGGGGCGATAGAGGACAATGTAAGATATGAAAATAATAATCTATAACTTATGAAGGGTTCGTAAGGGAGGGTGGATGGGGGAGGGAGGGGGAAGAAATGGGGAACTGATATCAGAGGCTCAAGTGGGAAGAGAAGGCTTTGAAAACGATGATGGCGGCATATGTGCAAATGTGCTTGACACACTGGATGAATGTATGGATTGTGATTAGAGATGTAAGAGCCCCCATAAAAGTATTTAATTAAAAAATAATACAGTACTACCTTTTATGATAGAGGTTATGTGGCAATGCATTACATTTTATGTATAAAATTACCAAGAACTCTTTTATCATAATTCTATTTTTTGAGTTATCATCAAAAGTAAATAAGCAATACCATTATAATTAAATTCTACTCTACACAAGTTATTTTAGAATCACAAAACTTTAAAAATGAAAGGAACCCGAAATATTGAATTCAATGTCCCATATTATGAGATTAAAAATGGCACTAAAGTATTTAAATTATGTATACTTTCATTTAGCAAAAATCTGCAAGACATAGTTAAATGTTTCTTAACTACATAATGCTATAGTAATTGCAAAATAATTAATGGGCTATAATTTTGACTCAAAAGAGATGTAAGGATTAAACTTAAAAGCCGTCAGAATGAAATATTTCATTAAAACTAAAAGGAAGGGAGACATCAGACAGGGCAAGATATGACAAAGTAATAATTTATAAATTATCAAGGGTTCATGAGGGAAGGGGGAGCAGGGAGGGAGGGGTAAAAAGGGGAGCTGATGCCAGGGGCTTAAGTAGAGAGCAAATCTTTTGAGAATGAGGAGGGCAATGAATGTACAAATGTGCTTTACACAATTGATGTATGTATGGACTGTGATGAGTTGTATGAGCCCCTAATAAAATGATTAAAAATAAATAAATGAAAGGTAGTCTGTACATTCATTTATAATTACACCCAGTGATTTAGAGCCTACTGTGTACCTTAGAAGACCAAAAAGACAGCAGTGGTAATAAGGACATTTTATTTCGTCACAGGAAAGATTTCTAAGTCTGAATGTTGAAATGTCAAAATATCACAATTTGATGCTATAAATATACTTCATAGCATTTTGAATCTAACAGGCTTACACAAGATGTAAATATTTATTGAGCACTTACTATGGACTTCACACTGTTTTAAATAATTTCTCTACAATCTGATTTAATGCAAATATTTGATGGCTTAGGATTGTTACAGATAAGAAAACTAAGTCCTAAATGGATTATGCAGAGGAACAATTAAGGGTGTGGTGTCGAATCCTGGCTGTACCACTAAATAATTGCTTAACATCTTGCATTTTAGATGTCTAATCTGTATAACTCAAAAAATAACGCATACTTTTAAACTAGTTGGTGTGTGAGAATCACATAGAACGGTATCTGGCACGCGGTGCTATGAAGAGTGTAGGCAGAGGTGGATGTCCCTGAAGTAATGAAGCCCAACGCATCAGTGAGGTCACCTTTTTACACGGTTTTCTTCCAAGATTTCATAGTGGCCTTAGGAAAATGTTGTTCATAATTGTGTATTATTTTCTTAAAAGAACATCTCTTATTATATAAACTGAATTTATACAATAGTATGTAATAATTACACATACTATTATTGTCATTGCTATATTAGAAAATAGGTAAATATTTGTAGTACAGCCCACAGTTAATAATGGCACAGATAAAACATAGCCTACAGTTTTGAAATTATAAAGCTAGTATTTCAAGGAAAGATTTTAACCTATTTTTAATACATACTCTGTTTCATAAAATGTAATAACTTCATACAAAGAGTATACATCCTTTTTTCATAATTTTTTAAAAATCCCAATCATAGAAAAGAATTATATGCCAAAAATTGTCTCTCTCTCCCTTTCTGCTTCTCTCTCTTTTCTTCTTTTATAACATGCACAAAAGGAAAAATGCCCCATATTATACCGGGCATCCTGTAGCAACCACCCACCAAGACCCAAACTCAAGCCTACTGCCATCAAGTCAATTCTGACTCCCACCAATCCTATACAGAGTTTCCAAGGCTGTATAAAGGAACAGATAGCCTCATCATTCTCCCACAGAGCAACTTGTAGTTTTGAACTACTGACCTTGAGACTAGCATCCAAAGCTCACCCAACACCACTAGGGTTCCTTAACCATTCACCATCATCTACTTCCATAGTCTTTCTGCTAGACATACAGGGCTTGTGTTCAAAGGGGGGTGAGGGGAGTAAGAGCATCCCTAAGAAGAATGCTACCACCTGTTAGTTTGTCATACTGTGGTGGCATGTGTGTTGCTATGATGCCATTGGAATTTAAAATACCAGCAAGATAATATATGATGGAAAGGTTTCAGTAGAGCAGCTAGACTAAAACAGATTTAGGAAGAAATGCTTGGTATCTATTTCTGAGATTAGTCAATAGAAGGTCGTATGAACAAAATGGATAATTGTACCATAGAGTGCCGAAAGATGAGCCCTCTAGATTAGTTGTAATAATAGATTGAAACATACCAATATAAATCCTTTTTAACTATCATGAAGAAGTTTCAGGATCTGGAAACATTTTGCTCTGTTTTACATTAGGGCACCCTGACTCAGAACAGGTCCAGTGGCAACTAACAACAATACTGGAAAATGAAAATCTAACCACATTCATTGGTCTGTTTATTTCTACAAGCCTGGCAAGTCTCTATATGGCAGCTTTGTATCACCTGTGGCTCTTTTTCATTTCATAGCAAGGAGGAGCAGAGGTCTACCTTACATTTTCCAGTCCATTGTTTAGGTTACCCATACATCTTTTCAATAAACATTCACTTATCTACTATTCTGACCATTGTGTGAAGGACCAACTATATTTAGGAGATATTTGTAGAACTTATTTATTCAATAAATTAATTTAGATTGACCACCTTTTTTTCAATCAGGTAAACCTACAAAGTATAAGGTCTCTCTGAGTCAGAACTAACTTACCAGCACTCAAAATAACTATGCCTACAAACAGTAATTATCTAGACATGAGCATGGCAGTGAACATTGATCCTGTCCTCAACGATAATTTTGTTTTTTTATAGAAACATTATATCATCTTATTTATATAAACAGAGGTCATTCAAGTCTGTAGATGTAAATTTATGAAGGTAATTTTTCTGTGTCACTGTATTTGATACTTATTAATTATTCATATTCTTCAAGTATCCTGATAGCACTGCCAGTGCTAAACATCTTCCCAATGTTCCTTTTCATTTATAAAAAGTAACTAGTTGGCATTTATATTAGTTTGTTATAATTGCATGTGTACTCCTTTTATTTCTAAACAAGAATTATGCAAACTTTCCCTAGAATGTGCAAAGCAGGGTCAACAGTAATAGAATCACAACCTATTAAAACATAGTAAATAATTAACTCTTAAGAAAGCAGGAGTTCTGTGTTTTGCCAAAAGAATGTCATAAAAACTCCTTAAGCAAATATGCATTAAAGAACATTAAAACACAAAAGTATGCTGAACTCTTTCTCTGGCATATACACAGTGCAGATACCACAGTGCCTCGTTTCAGAAAGTCAATGTGCTAGAGACAAAGGGGCTCCTTGTCAAGGACTGGTACCCACATGTATCTGAAAGAGATCAACCTGTACCCTACTCTAATTTCCCCCCACCCATTTGTAAAACTAAACTAAAAAAAAAAGCATCAAAATAGAGCCATAGTTGTGTGGCTTATATAAGGCTCTTATCAGATGTCCTGGAACTACTTAACAGTTGATTAACATCGAAACTTTCTAAGAATTTCAGGCCAACTAAGAAAGGTTCAGTCTAAATAAAATTGTTGACCAGCATCAATCTCTTTTTCACTTTTCCTTACAAGCCCATAAAGAACTTTTCACCCTGACATGTGTCGTACATTAGTGTGGAAGAACATAATATAGTACCTTGTGCAGTGAAATGCAAGTTGGCTTGTGGCTTTCTGAGTGTTAACATTCAAGCTTTAACCCAGAGCTCCATTTCACCACTGCCACTATTCTCGGAACAGTTTTGCTAGAGAAAAAGCATTCCAGTCATTGTTCCTAATGGCCTGTCTGCTGCCAACTAATAGCTACTTAAGTTACCAGGCATCATAAGGGAAAATCTTTTTCAGGAACTCCTGGGAACTGAGAAGATTTAAATACTCAAATATTCAAATTTAAATACTCATTTCTTAATCTAATTAGGGAACATTTTAAATCTTTATTGAAACATTAAACAATATATGATCATTTTTCATTCTGCAGGATTGCTATCCACCTAATTACAAAGCATCTACATCCTTATTGCTAGCAACTTTTACCCTAATTACAAAATGTGATTCTTCCTTAGGATGAAGCAGTCACAGTATTATGAACTTATGCAGGCAATACAATGCCCCTGACTTAAAATAATTATTCCAGATGCATTCTTACTGACTCAAAAGCAAAATTTAAAAGACATTTTACATATCAATGATAGAACAGTAGAGTACAATGCTTCTAACAGATTCATTGGGCTCACATGTTATGGAGAATACTAATTTCAAATTGATATATGAGGATGGCTATTATCACCTGTGATTAATTTTTGAGCCCTTGGGCCTAAAGACACTGGAAAAAACAAGAGATGATGAAATAGTACTATAATAATTATTATAAAGGTTTTGTTAACTGGATTTGATATTTTCATATTCATTGTAACTTTTAAAAGAAAAATATTTATTCTTTCTGAAAAATATACATGGAACATTGGTTTACTATGAAACTCCTCTGCTTCTAGAAAGGTTCCTAAAAGGTCATGGTAACTCTCTGCTTCATTTTTATTTTTAATTAAAACACTTAGGAACCAGTTCTCTAACCAAGTTGTTCAAAAGCTTCATCATGTCATTCCACTTTTCTGAATTTTTTAATGAGTTCCTGGTTGCTATTTAGGTACAATTTGTAAAAACAATTTTTATATTGAAAAAAGGATCAAATGTGCAGATGATTACATTAAAATTGAATTTATTCAAATATTTAAATATGTTATTCTAAAGTCAATTATTGAATGTTCATATGAACATCAAGACAATTGGTGCTTCCGTCATCATATGCATCTTTGGCTTTTAATATACGCCTATCTAGCTACTTTTAGAAAACACTCTAAAAAGTGATATGCGTTAAAACGGGATTGTTTGCCAAAAAGAAAACTGTCCACTCTAACATTTTCATTCTTTAGAGTGCACAGAAATCCGCTGAAGAAGATATCCATCCATCCTTGGAATTTAGGCACAGGTCATTCAATTGTCCTGAAACTGAAGTAGACACGCCGATCTGAAAAGTGTCTTCTTCCCGGTGTTAAAGTTCCTGTGCTTGTGAAAATCTCCAACAGTGCACGCGGTCAGGTGTCCTTCCCAATAGCCTCAGTGCTTATCCTGGAATCGCTTGAATGTTGTCCAGTTTGGTGACCTTCTCTTCTATTCTTTATACTCAAGCTTTATCACAATTGGGAACATCTATAAAAGCTAACTCTGATTCTTAACAAAAAATATGTCAATGACCCTATTTCCTTTTTATATGAAAGCTTGTATGACAAATACAATGATATTTTGTGACCAGATACCATGCTCAAAGTTTCACTAAAATGTTTTCCAGACTTTTGAACTAAATTCTCTTAACATTAGGAAAGATCATCTGGTGGGATAAGAATAACTTGGTTTCTAAATTTATATAACTGTTTGTCTCCCTGGCTTTGATTACAGTCAATGTTAAGCAATCCTAGATAAAGCATTTGCTTTAGAAATAGCTGATGTTACATATGGACAGAGTACAGAATAATTTTAACATTGGTGTGTTCTTAGCTTGAGAAAAGACTTTAATTCCAGTTTGGGGCCGTATGTAAACAACTATAATGCAACTCTACCACATATTCAGTACTGTCCGCAGAGTGAGACCAAAATAGTGACTAGGCAGACATGGACCTACACTCTTCTAGTTTTATTGCTTTTGTTTTCTTTCTGAATGTCTTTATGCCTCAACTTTAAATTTTCATTTTTGTCCATACAGCTTAAAAATTCTTATATTCATGCAGTCTGAAAATGCTTCTAGAACTAGCTCACAATGTTTAATCATAGATGATTAGATTTTACTTTAAGGGTCATGTCGTGCAGAAAAGTTCAGTAAAAAAACATTCTCAAAAGTGTATGTTCTCAAATCCCCAGTAGTCTTTTAGAAGTATGTATTTCTCCCCCCATGGAAATAAAATTTTACTCATTTTAATTGTTTAAGTTGAATATTACAAAGTATGCACACAGATTATTGAAATCCTCCCACTATTGACATTCTGCAATTTATCTTATAGTATATATTTGAGGACTGCATTGTTGTTTTGTTTTTTAAATCAGATAACTGTTTACCATCAGTCACATTTACAGGAAGAATTGTAATCTCCATAAGTCAGAGTAGAATTATTCAAATCCTGGTCCAGAACATGATAAACAAAATGGGTAAACTTCATGATGTTTAAATAGATAAACTCGATGGTGTAAATAAAGTTCACCTAGAGTTTCACCCATAAGAAGGTAAACAAAACAAAAAGACCTCCCACAGAATAATACTACATACTAGAAAAATAAATATACTTTAATTCTATTTCAGCATACTACGTACTTTGCTGTTTAATTTGAAAAACCTATATTTTTATGTCCTCAAATATCCATACATTGTGATTTACTTTGTTCTAAAGGCTGGAAAAATAGAAGTTGGTAAATGCTTCTCAGTTACTACAGAACCTCACAAATATCCTCACTACTACCACGTGTGCCAAAAAAAAAGCATCACCTTTAGAAGTACCATTTTATTTCCTTAGAGAAAGTTGAGATATCAAATGCTATTTTTATTATTCTTCTATCTGTCTATCATTTGACATATAAAATGTATTTTTTTAAAGGCTTGTATACTCATCTTCCTGAACCAAAGTTAGTTTTATGGGTAGTGTAAAAGTTGTAGTGTCAAAATTAAGTGATAAAAATGGAAATTGGACTTTGTGAGAGGAACTAAGTGGGGTGTATGCAAAGCTATATTGCACTGTTATTTTTCATAATAATAGAAGAATCCTTGAATTACTCAAAAACAAAAACACACAGCTAAAAGGAAATTATTCAAGAAATCAGAATAAAGACATAATTTGATTTATAAAGCTATGAACTTTTCCAAAATAATTGTCCTTTCTTTTTTTTTTTTTCTCTAGTTCTTTTTTTTTTTTTTAATCATTTTATTGGGGGCTCATACAATGCTTATCCATACACACATACGCTGTGTCAAGCGCATTTGCGCATTTGTTGCCATCATCATTCTCAAAACATCTGCTTTCCACTCGAGCCCCTATGCCATTGTATTTTTATTTTTATTTTTTTTAACATTTTATTAGGGGCTCATACAACTGTTATCCCAATCCATACACACATCAATTGTGTAAAGCGCATTTGTACATCGTTTCTCTAAACATTTTCTCTCCATTTAAACCCCCGACATTAGGTCCTCATTTTTCCCCTAAATGTACTTCAAAATTAGCCCTAAAGATTGACCATTTTAAAATGTAATATGAGCTTTTGTTTTTTGTTTATTTGTTTGATTTGGTCTTCTGAAATGTTATTTTGTACTGTCACCATTAAAACAAAGTTATTTTTGATAACTATCAGTAACCTTAAAAAAAGATACTCCAATAACTGTATTTTGCTAACATAGTTTTTTTAATTACCAAATTTGTGATACATTATTAAAATGTTAGCATATAAACTGGGGTTAAGAAGTTGTATGCTGTTTATTATTACTATTTTAGCTCCATAAGGAAATCATGAAATCATTTGAAATAAGCTAAAAATTTTAAGTGCCATTCACGCACTAAGTGGAGATTTTGCTAAAGTTATAGCACTTTATATTCCCAGGCAGACACTTTAAAGTGATTATTTCCTGTCACTCAATGTTGTACTTGCAAAATCTCCACTTTCTAAAGAACAGGAATGATGGAGCAGCGGAACAGCAACTATGTTAAGTAACCATCCTAACAACGTAAGGCCACATCTAAAACCATCCTCACATAATTTGGTTTAAAAGTGCAACATCTGAGATATTAGTAAAGTACTTAATAGGTCTGAAACACACATATGGGCTCAAGAAAAATCTGTGTGTGGGAATGCTTTACCAAAAAATCCCCCAAACACTAAGGGATTGCAGACTTGAAAAAGCAAGTGCAAGTAAAACAGTAAGAAGAAAAAAAGGAGAAGAGCTACCATATTTTTGTTCCTGAAACCACTTAAATTTCAAAAGATTTTCCAGCTAACCCGTTCAAACCAAATCTTTACAGAGTACTTTCACTTTGGGAACTTTCCAGATTTTAGGAATGCCCTTTCCTCAGAAGAGCCAAAGCATTGTTTCCGGATGTCTCAGCATCTGTATTGTTCATTCTAATTAGTGCCTCTGAAGTCTAGCTATATCTTCATCAAGTTTTTAACTCTTCCTGTAACATACTCAGTAAAGTTTTCTATCAAGCAAAACGAAACCTGCCTCCCGACGACTTTACCATGTGTAGAGCGACCAAAGGGGCAATCGGTGGGGGTGCTAGCTGTGGAACCAAGCTTGGCAAAGAAAGAAACCAGGAGTCAAAATGACCACGTTTGCTTTACCTGACCCCCAGCTATCAAAGATACTGTAACAACATCCTCATCAGCTGTAGAGTCATTCATAAGAGTCCTAACCCCCAGGGTCTGTTCCCCCCAAGAGTAGTTTTCATCCGGATCAAACTGCAAGGACACTCACTTTCACATATTGACTCCCGAGTACACACACTCAAACACACAAGCACCGAAAGACTTTACCTGTTCTTATGCCGAGTCTTTAGCAAGTTTTTTCCAAAGGGAGCCATGATCTGCTTTGCAGGCTAATTCCAGGACTTTATCTCAAAGTGCTGGGGGTGAAATCGAGGCACGGGCCGGCTACTTGGTTTTAAGGACGGTCTGGACGTTTCCCCTTCACCTCCTCGGATGTTCCGGGCTTTGAGCGCAGTCGCAGCCAGTTAAGAGAGTTGCAGGAGGTTGTGCAACTGCTGCCTAACTTTGAACTGCGGGATCGCTGTGGCTGCTGCACCTTTGGAGACCTGCCCAGACTCAGCCTCAGCCTGGAAGAAGGCGTTTGGAAGCAGGAAAAGAAAAAAAAAGAGAGCGAGAGAGCGAGAGGAAGGGAGGGGGTACCCTATTGTGTTTTGTAGTTATTTGCAGAGTTTCTAAACGTTAACAACTGCCAACCCCACGGGCAAAGTAATACCCACGGAATGGGAATTTCACTCGATGTGGAAACCCCGCTCCCCTGCCTTCCACACCCAACCACACAAGGTGAATTGAACACACATAAAAGGATTAAAAGTAACTGACCCCGCCTCCCAGCCAGTTCCAGTTTGTGGAGAGTAATCTGATCATGGCAAGCGAGAGTGAGGGCCAAGAATTCTTTGCCTTGCGATAAGACACACAAAATCCCCGCTGGGGTGTCAGGGTTTGAAAATATATTGGGTGGAGCGCAGTTGGAGATCGGATCAAGAAGGGCTCACGGACGACTTGGAATTTTAAACCCGGAGTTCATGACCTGAAGAGCTACCCAACCCCCAGCCCATTTCCGCAACAGCTCCACTCTCAAGTTCATTTCCCTGAAGTTCGAGGACCTGAAGGACCAAATGGTTCCGAGGCTGACTGGCCACAACACCGCGATTGGAACCGGCTGCAGTTTAGTGTGGAACTCCGCCGGCAGCATCCTGTCACTAACTAGTCGCTTCGGGGACTTGGGAGGAAAGGGCAAACTTTGCATCAGTGCTCCAAACCCTGTCCACTGGTAACGGGAGCCGAGATGCGCCTAGAGGACAAGGTGGAACTCAAGTGAGGGGTGGAGTCACGGTCTCAGGACCCGGCAGCCATGCGTAGAGCGAGCAGATGCGGGGTGCTGCGCCCAGCGCTGCGCGCACCGGACCCCAGGGCTCAGAGGCGCCCTGAGAAGCCTCAGCCTCCTGTAGAGCCTGGAGCGCCAAGGAATTTCCCAGGACGTTTGTTCCCGGGTTTCTCCCGCTCGGCCCCGCCCTCTGCAGACAGAGAGGGGGGAACCCAAGAAACCAAGGAACTACTCTTCAGATCAATAGTTCTCTGGGCCTCAGCGAAGAATGTGAAGAAACTGGGAAGGACTCACATTTTCCCTAGGAGCTCCCAACCTCAACCTTTCAGAGAAAAGAAAGAAAATAGAAAAGTTCTCAAAGGCTTCTCTGCTTCTTAGATGCAATACTTAGTGGTTTATACAGCCATCTAAACTTTTCAGAAAGAAATGGATTTTTTTCTTTTTTATTGTTTACTACATATATATTCTCTAGTTATCTGTATTGTATATGGATGTATATAACATTGTGTAATATATAAGATATATATGCATGTGTGTATATGTATGCGTGTATTTGCTGTTGTTGTAGGTATGTATTTGTATAGATCCCCAAAATCTTCCTAAATCAGTGTTAGCCCATGTTGCAATTCAGTTTCCTTTTGCCTATTTCTTTGAAATAAAATATTTTTTAAAATCTGTGAAGTTGAATATGTGGCCAGTGGTACCTTTAAAATAGCAAAAATCATAGTTTCAAATTTTATTCTCTATGCTTGGGGAACCCAGGTGGTAGTCTGGTTAAGCCTCGAACAGTTCATTGAGCGTTGTCTGCCTTAGAACTTAGAAAAGTGTCTGAAATGGGACCCAGGGGCTCAAGTGGCACAGACCTAACAATCTGCTTTGGTGAAGAGGACGGCAGCGAAGGGACCCTGTACGACAGCTCTACTCTGCCACACAGGGTTGCTATGTCCTGGGACCAACTGAGTGGCAACCAACGACATGCTTATGGATACATATAAATGTCACAGGAAACATTCATTGCATGAACTGCATTTTTAGTTCTTGATTCTACTTTACAAGCATTTACCAAAAAAGATTTAAACTACTATGGAAAGCTTCCCAGATAATTCTCAAAATACAATCCCCTAAAGCTATGCAGTTTTCTTCTTAAGATAATGATTACAGTCCATTTGCAAAGAATTTTACATTTACAATATCCTTGTAATGTTCCTATAGTCTTGGTTTTCCACCCTTATTAACATTATTTGTGTATACATAGTATGACATATATTATTTACATGTATGTAGTATTTTTCAACAGAAGAGGTTTATTGGAAAAAGAGGAAACAGTATTAGACCTTTATTAGCATAATCTTATGTTGAATTTCAGGTTAGCTCAAATGGGTCTCATTTATGATGTTATTATTTTCACATAAAACATACTACTAATATTGTTCATGACAAGCTCTTTGATGACTCAGAATTAAACAGGAAGGGTTAATGTCACTCATATATTAAAAGCTTTCAGGAATCAAAAACAAAGACATTAGTATTCCAAAAGGAAATAAACAGAAGACAAAGTTAAAACAAAACTAGTCAGGTTTTTCAAAGTCAACTTCCGTAGTTTCTAAATACTCTATCAGGTAAACCGGAACAAAAAATTATTTTGCATCTCCAAATTGGCAGATTTTTAAATTGACGATGATTAACTATGTCAGTATGATGGTCACATGTATTTCACCTGAGTAGTACAAATGGGTATGATCATTTTAGAAATGAATTTGGCTATATCCTTGAATTTTTTAAAAATCTAAAATATTTATCCAAGTTTTGTTCCTACTAATCTATCCTATGAAACAAGGTTTCACAAAAGATCAGCAAATTGGGGGGAGAAAGATGTGGCTGTCTGTCTGTGGATCAGTGACTGCTGGTGGAAGTCTACAGGGCGGTGCTAGTCTGTCCTCCAGTCTAGGGTCACTGAATTGGAAAGGACTCAATGGCAGCGGACTTTGGGGTTCGGTTTCGGTTCTTGTTGTTGATGGTTTCTGTTTGTTTGTTTAGTCTTCATGAAAGCAGTTATCGAGCACTGTCTTCCTTAGAGCTGCTGGGTGGGGTGGAATCACCACCTCCAGGTTAGACAGGAGCCAAGCACAAGTCTGTGTTCCAGGAGAACCTTAGAGCTGCTGGGTGGGGTGGAATCACCACCTGTAGGTTAGACAGGAGTCAAGCACAAGTCTGTGTTCCAGGAGAACCTTGGCTTTCTCTTCCTATCGCTGTCGTCACTGTCGGGAAGCTGGCACTTTGGCGTCTTCACACCCCTTTTGCTTTTGAGTTAAACTTCTCCACGGGGTCTTCTATGGATACACATTACTAGGTCTTTTCTTTCTTGAGGCAAGTGGCTGGATGGGTTCGAACAGCCAACCTTTGGACAAGCAGTCTATCTCAAGTTCCTGGTGCCACTAGGTGCCTTTATTTTCCTATTGGTGACATTTGGCTTTCTTGCCAATAATTGTATGTCAAAAATATTTGGGATTACTTTATGCATAGACAGAATGGAGGGCAAGATCTTGCCATAGCCTCTTATCTTTTACATCAATACTTGTTTCTACTCTAATATAGTATAACACTTTCCTCTCTAAAGGAGGAATAGGCTAAATGGTAAACATTTAAAATATCAACAATTCTTTAAAGCCCTAGCTTTCTAAAATACCAGTACCACGCTCATCCCCAATCCATTCTAATCCCTCCCAAATCTAAACACAAACTCTGTAGACTGGCATTCAAGGCCCTTTGTTATCTGAATTTTCTGACTTCTAGCTCTGGATCATACTACTTCCTTCAGAGGAGGACAATATACTCAGGAGCACGGCTTTTAAAGTTACCTAGTGTCTGGCTGTTGGACTGTGAACCAAAAGGTTAGCACGTGGAAACTACCAGTTGCTCCCTTGGACACAGATGAGGCTTTCTACTCCTGTAAAGAGCTACAGTAGCAGAATCCG
>NW_022103898.1:44505504-44508536 GCF_000313985.2 Echinops telfairi | reverse complement strand
AACATATATCAACATCACAATTCCACGTCTCCCCTGTAGAGCGAGCTTGAGTAACTTACTTAACCTCTCTGAGCCTCTGCTTCAAACTAATAAATTCAATGCATTTAATATTACATTCTAATTTACTTCTTGAATGTAAATTTAAGAGGAATTGACTTTTTTATAATATTATCTTATGTGGATGTGCCCTATTCTTATTACTAGAATTTTATTTTTCACATTTTGATGATTAAATTGGCTTATTGATATAATTACCAGATGTATTGATGCTCTTAAAAGCTAGTTTTACCCAGCCCTGCATAATAAGAATGGCACAAATGAGGTTACAGATCCTAGATTATATATAGGCACTTGACTATTAGCCAATTTGTCATTACTTCCATGAAAATCTAAGAGGAATTAAAATAATAAACAGTTTGTTATAATCAGTGTTTATGTGATTAGGCAATTTATTCTCAACCAAGGGAGGAAAAAACCCTCAAAATAATATAGTATTGAATGCATGTTTTGTTTGAACAGTAGAAAAAATTCAGATATAATTAGAACTGGTCCCATGGAGGTGCAGGGGGGACAAGAACTTGGGTGAAACTCTTGGGACAACCAGACATTTAAAAAAGGCAATTGTATGAGCCCCAATAAATTGATTAATTAAAAAAAAAAAAAAGGCAATAGGCAGAACAAACCTGTTTTTAACAAAAGGAAGAATCTACTGCCCCCTTCCCCCCAAGGGGGAAAAACCAAAATGAAATAATAAGAACCTAGTGAAGAAGCAGTTAGACTAAATTCCAGAGTTCTTCACCATTTTCCTTCCAGTGCACACCTGTTTTGTGCAGGTCTTTCATGCCTTGAGTATGCTCCGGGTAAGGAAACAGCATACCTAAAACTTTAAGTGTGTGGCTTTTCTCACAATAGATTTTAAATAATGGAAGTTGGTGATGTCACGGGCTGTGAGATAACCTCATTAACGGGCTTTAAGCATTGAAGAAATAATTATTTATCTGGAGTGGTTTAATTAAAGCCCAGTAAGCACAGATTTCAATTCTCTCTAGGATTCTGATGTTTTGATTCTCAAATATATACATATTTAGAATGCCACTCCTAAGTTTTTGTGGTTGATAGAATCAGGTGTCTCATTAGTCATCTTGCTTCAATAGGCAGTTTCAAGCTTTTAATTAATTAAAAGTCAGTATTTAAATAGCTGTTTGGTTGGGTGTTGGCCAGATAGCTGTGACCCAAATAAAAGACTAAATGTCTTCACTTGGTCGCCATGGCTTTTAACTCTAATGACGTTAAGTGACAAATCCATGTGAGAATCCATGTGAGGGTGGTTCCTACTAGACCTTGCTCAACTTCAAAGAAAGTATTATGAAACACAGGTGTTACAAAAAAATCAAATGTGTGTCTCTCAGTTGATGCGGTTGCTTTTGTTTTGAGGTGCCGTCAAGTTGAACCGGGCTATACACAACCAAGCGAGACCAGGCCCAGCCCGAGCCCTCCTCACAGGGATTTTGCAGGGATTTTGTTTATCCTATGGACAGTCTTTGTTGACAAATCACCCTACCAAGCACACCATTGGTCTCCAGGGACAGCTCCTGCCTGATAACATATCCAAATCACTTGAGAGGAATTCTCATTATCCTTACACTTAAGGAACATTGTGTTTGTGCACTTTCTGAAACAGATTTGTCTATTCGTCTGGAAGTCGAATATTCTTCACCAATACCATGACTCTAAGCCCCTGGTTCTTCTTTGGTCTTCTTTATTCATCGCCCAGGTTTTGCACGGATATGTTGTTGAATGCCATTCAGTCGCCTCCAATCAATAGCGAGCGTATGTACAACAGAAGGAAACACTGCATGGTCTTGCACTATCCTCACAATTGTTCCTACCTCTGGGCACATTGATTCGGCCACTGTGTCAATCCACCTTGTCCAGGGCCTTCCTCTTTTTCACTGCCCTTCCATTTTACCCAACATGATGTCATTCTCCAGGGACTGGTCTCTCCTGACAATATGTCCCAAGGCATAGGTATGACAAAGTCTTGTTGTCCTTTCCTCTAAGGAATACTCTGGCCTTACTTCTTCCAACATGTATCGGGTTTGTCCTTTTAGCAACTCATGGTACTTCAAATAATTTTCTCCAGCACCAAAATACAAATGCATCTATTCTTCTATGGTCTTCCTGACTCAATGTCCAACTGTCAAATGCATATAAGGCCATGGGGAATACTATGGTTTGGGTCAGGTGCACTGTAGTCCTCAAAATAACATCCTTGTTCTTTAATATTCTAAAGAGCTCTTGTGCAGAATATATCTTTGGATCTTTTGACTGCTGCTTTCATGAGCATTGATTGTGGATCCAAGCAAGACAAAATCCTTGACAACTTCAAACTTTTCTCCATTTATTAAGATGTTACCTATTGGTTTAGTTGTGAGGATTTTGGTCTTCCTTACATTGAGTTGTAATAATCCACACTGAAGGCTACGATCCTTGGTCTTCATCAGAAAGTGCTTCAATTCTTCACTTTCAACAAACAAGGTTGTGTCATCAGCTGTTCTGGATCCTGAATCTGGATCATCGACATCTGGATTTTAGACTTGAGTCTGCCAACCCTGGGAGCATTTAGTAGCCTACATCTGACCGGGCATTCTCTGCAGACACAAACCTGACTTGGTCATCTTGGATTCATCAGTCTTTGCAGTCTCTGCACTGTGGTCTCCTGATTCATCTTCCTGATTTTTCAGCCCCCTCAGTGACATGAGTCAGGAGAAGCCTCTGGTTTAACATTTGGCATGCACATTTGAACCCTATTGAATCTATCCACTTCTACAATTATGTGAGTGCTTTTCTTGATATATGTTTCTCTCTCTCTCTCTCTCTCTCTCTCTCTATATATATATATACACACACACACACACACACATATACAGAGAATTTAAATATATATGTATGTGCATATATATGTGTCTGTGTATGTATGTGTGTATATATGTGTGTGTGTATACATACATATATATGTGTGTGTATACATA
>NW_022103898.1:44502942-44505404 GCF_000313985.2 Echinops telfairi | reverse complement strand
GTACTAAACAGGATTTGTCGACATGCAACCATTTCATGTGTGTGTGTGTGTGTGTGTGTGTGTGTGTATATATATATACAGAGAGAGAGAGAGAAACATATAAATGTTATGCTGGGTGTCCTAAGCAGTAAACTGGTCTACTTATAGATTATACACAGGTATAATCTCTACTGAAGGTTGTATTATTTGATCTCCATCAATAAGTGCTTCTTGTTCTTTTTTCTTTCAGTAAGCAAGGTTATGAGTCCTGCATATCAAAGGTTGATGATAAGCCTTCCTCCAATCTTGATTCAGATAAGGTGTCCTCCTTGATATAGCCAAACTTCTCAGATTATTTTCCTGCCTACAGATTGAATAAATGTGGTGAAAAGATGTGATACTGATGTATACATTTCCTAATTTTATGCCTTGTAGATCCCATGATCCTATAAGAAAAATTGCTTTTTAGTCTATACTTATCTTCCTGAGAAGCACAATAAGCATTTTGAAATTCCCATTTTTTGTAATTTGTCATTCATAATGTGTTATGGTTCACTGTTGAATGCATTTGTATAAGCAGTTCAATATCCATCTACCTGATAGAGAAAATGATACCAAAACAAAACAAAAACCCAACTTACTGTCATCGAGTCAGTACTGACTCATAGTGATCCCATAATAGGATAGGGTAGAAATTCCCCTGGGGGTTTAAGAGACTGTAACAGTTTGCAGGAATAAAAAGCCTGGTCTTTCACTCCCTGGTGGTTTCAAACTCCTTACCTTGCAGATCACAGGCCAATGCTTAACCACAACACCACCAAAACTCCATAAAAATGATAGAATTGTGACATTATATTGTAGTGCTTTAGCTTTCACAAAGTAATTTGCATCTGCTGTCTTATTTTATCCCTGGTGGTCATCAAAAATGAAATATTATCTCAATCTTATGGTGAATAAAACTGAATGTTAAAACCCAAACTCACTGCCATTGAGTCCAATCTGACTCATGACACCCCTGTAGGGAAGGGTAGAATTGCCCTTGTGGATTTTCTAAGACTGTAACTCTTATTGGGAGTAGAAAACCTCTCTTTCTTCCATGGAGCAGCTGGTGATTTTGAACTGCTGACCTCACAGTTAGCAGCCCTATGAGTAACTATTACATTATCAGGGCCCCTACTGATAGAGACAGAATGATTTAATTATTAACCAAAGTAGATGCCGCAAAGTAGAATTTAAAAGATTTTAGAGTTAATAAGAAACCTAGATAGCCATATTCCAAATATCTCATTATATTAGTGATGAACACAAATCTCAAGGGAAAATATACAGGTTATGTTTTAATGATATATTAGCATGTAGTCCTTAAGTCTATAAAGCTATAGCACATAGCTTATTTAAAATTAACATATAAAATAGAATATTTGCAAACTAGGGATTTAAACTATCACTTGTCTGACATATATTGTCATACTGTGGTGGTTTGTGTGTTGCTACAATTCTGGGAGCTATGTCACTGGTATTTCAAATGTCAGCAGAGCCACCCAAAATGAAAAGGCTTAAGTGAGCTTCCAGACTAAGAACACACAACAAAGAAGAAAGTGGCTCTCCTCTTTGGAGGAAAGAGGCCCTGAAAATCTTCAAAACATTGTCAGATACTTACAGCCGAATCCAGGAAACAATATTGTCACAGACAATGACTAAGCATGTACCCCTCAGGTCCAAAGGCACTGGAAATGTGACTGAGGAGGAGGGCATGATGAAGTGAATATAGTAAAGTCAGTAGGAATGGAGTCCTAGAGATCTTGATTTGCTGGTTGGACACAGCTCGACTTGAGAAGAAACAGCTGCAAAATCTACCAATAATAAGAACTTGGAAAGTACAAAGTATAAATGAAGGAAAATTGGAAGTGGTCAAGTATGAAATGGAAAGCATAAAGATCAATATGCTAGGCATTAGAGAGCTGAAGTGGACTGTGTTGACCATTTTGAATCAATTTAATATTTGGTGAAGGACACAATCAAGAAGAATGAGGTTGTATTCATTGTTTAAAAGAACAGATCAAGATCATCTTGAAGTACAATACTGTCTGTGATAGAACCATATCTATGTGCCATCCAGGAAGTCAAATCAATACTGTTGTTACTCAAATGCATGTACCAACCACAATGGCGAGTGATGAAGAAATAGAAGAATTCTACTAATGTCTTCAGTCAGAAGTTGATCAAATATGCAGTCCGAGTGCTTTGATAACTATTGGTGATTGGAATGCAAAAGTTAGAAACAGAGGAAGGAATAGTAGTTGGAACATATGGTCTTGGTAATAAGAACAAAATGGGAGATAGAATAATAAAATTTTGCAAGTCCAACAATGTGTTAATAGAAAATATCATTCACAATACAAATGACAACTATATATACGGACTTCTCCAGATGGCATACCCAGAAATCAAACTGACTACATCTATGGGAAAAGAAGATGCAG
>NW_022103898.1:44496878-44502423 GCF_000313985.2 Echinops telfairi | reverse complement strand
GGCAAAATAGTAAATGATGCAAGAAGCATCAAAAGATGGAAATGACATACAGATTCACAGTACTAAACAGGATTTGTCGACATGCAACCATTTCAGGTAGTTGCATATAAGTAAGAACCATTGGTACTAAAAGAAGAAAGCTGCACTGAAAGCATTTGCCAAAAACAGGGCTCCAGGCATTAATGGAACTGAAATGCTTCTACAAGTTGATGAAGCATTAGAAGAACTTACTCCTCTATGTTAGGGAATTTGGAAGACAACTACTTCGCCAACTGACCATATGAGATCCATATTTGTACCCATTAGCAAAAAAAGTCACCCAACAGAATGTGGAAATCATAGAATAAAATCAATGATATTGGATGCAAATAAAATATTGCTTAAGCTCTTCCAACATTGGTTGCAGCAGTGCATTAGCAGGGATCTTCCAGGCCATATTTAGAGAGGATATGGCACAGGGGACATGACCATTGTTCATGTCAGATGAATTCTGAAATACCAGAAAGATGTTTACTTGATTATTCACTATGCCAAGACATTTGACTGTGTAAATCATAGCAAACTCTGGATAATCTTGAGAAAAATGGGAATTCCAGAACACTGAATTGTGTTTCTGTGGAACTTACACATGGATCAAGGGGAAGCTGTGGGGACAGAACAAAGGAACATGGCTTGAAATCAGGAGAAGTCAGTGTCAGGGTACCAGTCTTTCGCCATAGTTATTTCACCAGTATGTTGAGCACGTAATCAGAGGGGCTTGAGTACAGGAAGATGACTGTGACATCAGGATCGGAGGAAGGCTGCTTAAGAACCTTGAATGCGGAGGAAACACGCTGGTTGCTGAAAGTGAGGAGGACTTGACATTTGCTGATTGAGTTCAAGTATTTCCACCGTAAGCATGGATTACAACTCAATGTAAATTAGACTTAAATTCTCACAACTGGACCAATAGGTACCATTATGACAAATGAAGAAAAGAATGATGTCAAGACTTTTTTTTTGCTTTGCTCTACATTCAGTGCTTATGGCAATAGCAGTCAACAGTTCAAAAGTCGCACTGCTTTGGGTAATTCTGGTGCACGTGGCCTCTTTATAATATTGAAAAGTAAGGATGTCACTTTGAGGATCAAGGTGTGCCTGGCCCAAGTCATAGTATTTTCCATTGCCTCATATGCATGTAAATGTTGGAGAGTGAATAAGCAAGACCAAAGAAGAATCAATGTATTTGAATAGTAGTGCTGGAGAAGAATACAGAAAATATCATGGACTGTGAAAGGGACAAACAAATCTGTCTTGGAAGAAATGTGGCCAACGTACTCTTTAGAGGTAAGGATGGTGTGTTAGTCCAGGTAGACTAGAGAAACAAATTCATAGACACTTATATGTGTATAGGAAAGAGCTTTATATACAAAAGCAGTTGAATATTGAGAAAACATTCCAGACCTGGCCAGATCAAGTCCACAAGTCCTATATTAGCCCATATGTCCAATACCAATCTATAAAGTCCTCTTCAGACTCACGAAACATGCAATGATGCCCAATGCTCAAAAATCACAGGCCAGTGGGTGAGAAGTCTTGTGGTTCCAGTGGCGTTGTAAGCATCTTAGCACTGGCAGGAGTCTCCACATGGCTTCTCTGGCTCCAGAGGTCTGGCTCCTCCAGCCTCTCTCTATGTGTCTTCTCCACAGGAATGTCTAGCAGGGAGTGAGCCTGTGTCTAGCCTCCAGTGAGCTATTTATCTCCTTAGCTACTACCTGATTGACAGGCTAGACTCCACCCCTTCACTCTGAATCCTCAAAGTGGCACGAGATTATGCAACTACCACAGATGGTGAGACTTGGATACGTCCTCAGGAGAGACTGATAAAGAGGAGGGGCAGTGAGAAGGAGGAAGGCCATCAGTAATATGGATCGACTCCGTGACGGCAACAGTGGACGTAGGCACAGGAACAATTCTGAGGATAGCGCAGGACTGGCCAGTGTCTCATTCTGCTGTGCAGAGTGTCTCTATGGGTCAGAACCAACTATGGTATTTAACAACAACAACCATGATAAAGACTAAACACACTTACAGGCTAATCTAATGAAAACCTCACGTTAGTGCTAAGAATTTTGAGTCCAGAAGAGAGTAAGTAGCTTGTGAATATCCACAAGGTTTGCCATACAATTTTCCTGATTCAGTATTCTTTTTCTAATGATTTCCCTGTTGCATGTTCCATTCAGCATTTATTTAAATGCATTTTAATTACTTGGGTTAAAATAAACAGGTTTAAATGACTTACAAATTATAGTCCATAATTTATAATGAAAGAAAATTATTTTAATTTGGGAAAAATAATTTTTATCAACTCATGAACTAAAAACTAAAATTTTTTAAATTCAAAACACTACTTTAACAAATGAGAGATAGGCATGGAAAGAAATGCTGATACTATTTGTCTCTAATCAAGATAAAAGATACCACTTCAAATTGTTGAGATTTTTTCAGTTAATATGGCCCTCCTAGCCATAATTTCATATGTGATGTTTTATAATTCTAGAGTACATACCTATGGCTATAATTCTATTTTGGAGGGAATTCATTCCTATATTAATGGACAGGATTAAGGTGGGATTAAGGCCTGACCTTAATAGAGTGTGTTAACCAAATCATACCATTCGTTTCCTTAGGAGTATGGTCTGTTAAAAGTACCTCCATCAAAGCCATGTGTCTATGTGTAAGAGCCATCTAAGACAGAGAGAAATCCAGGACCAGCAGTAGAAGAGCACACTGGAGATCTCTGTCTAAAATGGTGGAGGCAGAGACAGAGGCAGCAGCAGAGACTGTGGTACGGAGACTGTCAGACAGAGCAAAGAATCTAGGCCAAGACCAGAGGACAAGGCAAGAAAATCATGAGAGAACAGAGGAGCAGTGTCAAAACTATGGGGCTGTGAGAAGAAAAGCCAGGTGGGGTTCTTGGTCCCAGAGGTAGAAGACAAGAGACCACATACTGGTGTGCTTGTAGGAATCTGAGCTTATGAGGCAGCATTTCTCTATCCAGGGACCCACGGTGACACAACATTCAAACTCTTGACTGATAACTGATCATTTTAATTCACTCGTGGCTCTGCAGAGGAAAAGAACTGGAAATCTGTTCATTTGAGATTACAACCTGTGGGACACTTCTGCTCTGTGTTACAGGGTCACTGAGTTTGAAATTACTCAGCAATACTCAACACCAGTACTAGATCTGACCTTTTGGATCTAATTTTACAGAACTAAGTTTTGAGTGTGTAATGGAAATGAAGGCAGCTAAAAGGTTCAGAATGAAAGTAAACTGTTCCCATTTAGAAGGTTTTCCTTCTTGTTATTTTCTAAAAGTAGGATTGCTTTTCAATAGGTGTGAGAGCGGTGAATGAAAAGGGAAAGGTGGTATCAGACTTCTACTTTATTATTGAAGATCATTTTATTGGGGGTTCTTCCAGCTTTTATAAAAATCCACACATCAATTGTATCAAGCATATTTGTACATATGTTACTATCATTAATTTATAAGCATTCACTTTCTATTTGAACCCTTGGTATCGGCTCCTCTTCTTTCCCTCCTACACCCCTGGTGACCCCTTGATAAATGGTACATTATGATTATTTTCATATCTTTCACTGACTGCTGTCTCCCTTCTCCCACAGAGTCTGCTGTTCATCCCTTGGGGGGTAGGGCTGGGGGGTTATGCATTGATCACTGCTCCCTGATCTTCTCCTCCTTCCCCCTACCCTTCTGGTATCACTACTCCCATTTCTCTTCCTGAGGGGTTTATCTGACCTGGATTCTGTGTATCAGGAGGTCTTAACTTTACCAGTGTACATGATCTGGTCTAGCCAGAGTTTAAAAGCAGGACTGGGGTTATGATGATGGGGGAGTTAGGAAGCCTCAAAGAACCAGAGGAATATTGTATGTTTCATCAGTATATACTGCACATTGGTTGACTCACCTGTTCCTTGTGTCCCTTCTGTGAGGGGATGTCCCATTGGATAGAGATTGGTTTGGGTCTCTGCTCTGACCCCCCTCATTTTCAGCCATATTTTTTATTGTTTGTTTGTTAGGGGTCTTCTGATGCCTGTTACCTGATACCAGCAACACTTCATGATCGCCCAGGCTGGTGTGCTTCTTCCATGTGGGTTTGTTGCTTCTCTGCTAGATGGTCACTTGGTTAACTTCAAAACTTTAAGATCACCGATATTATAACTTTTGATGTCTGAGTACCATCTGCTTTCTTCATCACATTTGCCAGTGCACCCATTTTGTCTTCAGCGGTCTTGCAGGGAAGGTGAACATCACATAATACCAGGTTGTTAGAAGAAAGTGTTCTTGGGTTGAGGGAGGGCTTGAGAAGAGGCCCAAAGTCCATCCACTATCTCAGAGTATTGACACATAAATATATGTACATAGGCCAAAACCTCAATTTTAATGAATTAATATATTTACATTGTACACACCAATGTTTATACCTCTATCCATAGCTATGCTTCCTAGATCTTTCCTCTGTTTCCTTTTACCTTCTTCCTGCCCCACCATCACAATCAGCCTCTTAGTAATTCCTCTCAGCTAGATTGCTGTTGCATCAACAATCCCAGGATCTCTATGTCCTCCTCATTATTGATTTTAATTCCCTTGTTGTTACTCTATCTATAGGACTGTTTGCTCACTGCTCCCTTCCCCCACGCCTTCCTCCCCACAAGTACTTCCAGAACCATTGGTCCTGTTGCTTTCTCCTTGTGCTTGCTTCCCATGCCTCTCTTACATAGGGAGGCAAACCATCAACAATGGAGACAAGACAACAAGAAAATAAAAGATTGAATAAAAAGGGAGAGAAAAAAATAACTAGCTGAAAAAGCATACATAAATCCAGGTCTGTCTGCTGACCTTTATGACTATCTCCCCACCATTCCTGGTGGGACCCTGGGAACTGCTCCTCCTAGACTGGTCTGTTTGGGGAGCTCCTCAGGGGCTTTGTGGCTTTGCTTTGCTCCCTAGGCTAATCTGTTATGTTCCCTCCTTGGTTCACCCCACTGTGGGGGTTCAGGTCATACTTACTCCCTGCTGTGTGCTCTGAGCATTGTTCTCTGTCTTGGTAAGCTCCAGTGAGGGGACATCACGTCTAGAGCTGTTGTTGGCTCTACAGTCCACTCTGTTCCTTAGCAGCTCCATGTAGGTGTGTTGTCCTTAAGGCTTGGTGTGCTGATATGGGGTACAGACCTTCACTCTCTCTTTTTCCTTCTTGGTTTGCTTCCATGTGAGCATGCAAGGCCGGCCCTTCTCTGCGTTGTCCTCTGTAGCACATACCATATATACTCAAGTATAATCCGAGTTGTTCAGCACATTTTTAATGCAATTTTTGTGGCAAAATTAGGTGCCTCGGCTGACATTCTGGTTGGCTTATACTCGAGTATATGGTACTTCTTTTATTTATTTATTTTTACCATTTTTATTGGGGACTCATGCAGCTCTTATCACAATCCATACATACATACACCCATTGTGTCAAGCACATTTGTACATATGTTG
>NW_022103898.1:44487705-44495419 GCF_000313985.2 Echinops telfairi | reverse complement strand
CTGGCCTCACAGTCTATTTTTGGTATTCCCTAGGGACTTCATTGCTCTGCTCCCCTCGCAGTTCTGTTGCACACCCTTAGTGTTTCACCTCAGTGTGTTGGGGTCACATTGGGTACAATTCCAGCACTGTGTCTCTAGTGTTGTTCCCCAGAGCGCTATGGATCAGTGAGGGACATCTTGTCTCCTGGTGGGGCATTGGCTGCTCTGAGCAGGGATATCGTTCTCAAGACTTGGTGGGTCAGGATGTGCTCCACTCTTTCTTCCTCCCCCTTCCTTTGCTTCTGTGTAAGCTGATCAGATGTGTCACTCTCCTTGAGCTGTAGCTTCAGTTCTATCCTCTGAAGTGAATTCTTCTGGGGGTGGGGAGTGGTGTCCATGTCATTGGGATTGAGGCCAGCCCCTCAGACCTCTCTATTGGTTCCTGGCTTCATGACAGTATGTTGCATTCATGCCTTGGCACACTGGGTTGAAGTCTGGTCCCTCTTTCTCTGTGAGATATAAACAGCACCTTCCCCTTGGGTGGGTTAGTGCCCTGTTCCCATGATACCCATGTCTTCCCCACCCCACCTTTTTAGTTGGCTACCATATGTAACCCTTGTTTTGGGTCTGACCCCGGCCAAACTATCTGGGCCTCATCCCAGGAATGTATGTATATAGTAGCTTTTTCCCTATGTTCCTTTTGCATTTTTAATCTTATCTCAGCAGGCTCAGGTTGTACTTGTCCTTTTGTACTTGACTTACTTCACTTAGCATAATTTCCTCCAGTTCTTTCCATGCAGTGACATGCTTTCTAGGGATGAGTAGTACTCCCTTGTATGTCTGTACTACAGTTTTTTAATCCATATGTCTGTTGATGAACATTTAGCTTGTTTCCAACTCCTTGCAATGTAACTCGTACTTCTAAGGAGTGAGTCAGTTTGGCGCCTATTTGGGCTGACCTTGCAGCCCACAATGTTTATGGGTTGCTCCATGTGGTTATGGTGCCCTCAAGTTTGGCCCATTGTGGTGGGGTTTCTGGTGGAGACATAAACAGCATCCTACCTGTGGTAGTTACATACTCTGTTGCCAATTAGAGACTGAAGAGTGAAGGGGTGACAATTTGCTTGTCAATCCAGTTGCAGCTTGATGACCTCATTTGGAGGCACTAAGGAGATAAATAGCTCACTTGAAGCAGAACGCACACATTCCGTGGGAAACATTTCTGTTGACAAGACACATGGTGCTATGCTAGTGCCCTGGAACTGGAGAAGCCACGTGGAGAACCGCGCCAGCGCTGAGTTGCTTATACCACCACTAGATCCACAAGAATTTGCAACCACTGCCCTGTGATCTTTCTGCATTCAACGTCATTGCATGGATTTCGTGAGTCTGAAGAGGACTTTATAGATTGGTATGGGACATATGGACTAATATCAGAGTTATGCCCCCCCCCCAACTTTCCTCTTCTTTGTGTTGGAATGGCATGTATATCCTTGGATGTGACCTGTCCTCCACCAGACTGTCTGGACCTCAACCTGTATCATGTGAGATAAGTGGCTCTTCTTCTATACCTACTGTGTTGATTATATTTACCTCAGTAGACTCATGTTGTACTTGTTCTTTTGTGATTAGCTAACTTCCCATAGCATTATTTCCTCCAACTCTTTCCTCCATGAGATGACGTGCTTCATGGGATCATCAGTGCTTTTTAGTGATTCACGCTGCTTCATTGTGTCCATTGTGTGTGTATGACCCAATTGTCTATTGATGGAAATTTAAGTTGTTTCAAACTCTTTGCAATTGTGAATTGTGCTGCAATAAACATTGGCGTGCAGATGACTGGTCATGGTCTTTCTTACCTTTTCTGAGTATATGCCAGTAGAGGAATTGCTCGGTTGTAAGGTAACTCAATTTCCATTTGCTTTAAATATCGCCAGATCAGTTTCCACAGTGGCTGTACGTATCTACAAAACCACCAACATTGGAGGAGAGTTCCTATCTCACTACATCACTTCCAACATTTGTTGCTCTCTGATTTTCTCCTTTAGGCTATCCTCAATGATGTTATATATATAACAACTATCTCATAGTTGTTTTAATTTGCATTTCTCTGATGGCTGAAGATCAGGTGCATTTTTTCATATGTTTATTGGCCATGTGGGTCTCCTCCCTAGTGAAACTTCTGTTCAGATCTTTTGCCCACTTCTTCAGGGGGTTAGCTGTCTTCTTCTTTTCGCAGTCTAGGAGGGTACCATAGATTTTAATAATACGCCTTTTGTCTGTTGTGTCATTGCTAAAAATCCTCTCCCAGTTGGTGGGTTATTTTGTTACTCTTGGTGAAGTACTTTGACAGACACAGATATTTTATCCTTAGTATATCCCTTCATATGTATGTGTACCCGTCCCTATTTCAGTTAGCCCATGGCAGGGTTCTTAGGTTTGTACTGATACCTTCCTTGATGCTACTGATAGTTTGGAGTGTTATTTCTAGGTCTGTGATCTACCTTGAGTTTGTTCTTGTGCATGGGGTAAAGTCAGGGTTTTGGGTCATTTTTCTACAGGTAGATATCCGTTGTTTCCAGCACCACTTATTAAAGAATGCATCCACCTCCCTTGTCTATATTCTGATTGTTTTATTTCTGGGTTTTGTGTTCTTTTCCATTAGCCTGAGTGTCTGTCATTATTCCAGTACCACACTGTTTTGACCACTGTGGCTCTATAGTAGGCATTGAAGTCAGGGAAGGGGAGCCTTCTAACTTTGTCCTTATTCTTGAGAAGTTCTCTGATAATTTTGGGCTTCTTCCCTCTCCATATGAAATTGGTGGTCATTTTTTCTAATTCTTTGAAGAAGGTTGTTGGTATTTGAATCAGGATAGTATTAAACTTATATAGTGCATTGGGTAACATTGACCTATTTACTATATTGAGTTTTCTGATCCATGAGCATGAGATAGTCTTCCATTTGTGGAGGTTGCTTTGGTTTCCTATAGCAGGGTTCTGTAGTTTTCCTTGTCTAAGTCTTCTATGTTGTTGTTGTTAGATATTTCCCTAGATATTTCAGTTTGTTCTTGGTTATTCGAAGGGTACAGCTTTCTTGATTTCCTTTCCTGTGGTCTTGTCTGATGTATAAAGCAAACCAATAGACTTCAGTTTGTTGATCTTGTATTCTGCCACTCTTCCGTATTACTCTATTGCTGCAAGTTCTCCCAGATTTCTTCTTGAGGTAGCATTTACTTCAGTAATTGATGGGATTAAAAGGAAAATATAATGATATTAGCAACCTGTGTGACCAAATCTTGTATACTGAAATATGTAATGAAGCCCTAATAACTTCAATTTAAAATGGTCATGAATGTCAACAGGTAAATTTACATAACATTAAAGAAGCTTAATGTAGAGACGTTAAATTGTGTCCACAACTCTTTGATGTTCTTTCCTTAAAAAGAGAAACTTTATTTTCTGTCTCTTAAGTGTAGACTGGAGTTAGTGAATCACCTCTAATGAGTAGAAGTGGGCTGGATTTAGTGATATGCTTCTAACAAATAATGGAAGATATCATGGTGTATTATTACTTTTAGTATTAGATAGTAGGCAGATTGCGACTTCTGTGAGTGTCTTATTTTGGGACAGTTCATATTGTGAACACCATATGGGGAAGCCCACAAGGGGAAGAACTGAAATTCCCTTCTGGTTTCCACATGTATGAACTTATATGTATTCTGGAGTTATTGAAGCAGTAAATAATATTTTGACTGAAATTTCATGAATGGTTCTGAAACAAAATTACCCAGATAAGTTGTTCCAGAACTCTGGACCATCGATAACTATGTAAGTTATACATGATGCTTGAAGCTGCTAAGGTTTTGTTTTTATTAACAGTTTTATTGACATATAATTTAAATATTACACCATTCAATAGTCTAAACTTATAAAAAAGATTTGTGCAATAATCGCTGCAATAAATTTTAGAACACTTTCTTCTTCATTGTACTTATTATTAACTACCCATTTCCCCCAAACCTGTCCTGCCATAGCCCCAAGAATTTCTTAATCTATAATCTCTATAGACAAACTGATCCAAGATTTTATATAAAGAAAAATATACAGAAAGAAAAGAAATCCAATATCAATAACAAAATAAAACAGAAGCAAAACTTAGCTGAAAAGATAACAGAAAATAATAAAAACAAAAAATAGGTTGAAATGAGTCAAAAGGTAGAAGAAAGGGCATTAAATTTCAACCAAGCTACACCTGCATTAGTCCTTTCAGATGCACTCTATCTGATAACAAGGTCATTCTTATTCCTGGTCAGTGGTCTGGGGGATTCACTTGAGGCTTAATCAACTCAGGGACCCTCAAAATGGATTTTAGGCTTTCACTGTCATCCATAGCCCTCTGCAAACTGGGTGCACAGAACTTAAGTTATTGTTACCTCCTCTAGTAGCCTTTGGCGAAGCTCTAATGCTGTGCTCTCCTCCAGTACCCTGGACTTATTACGTACAACCCATGGATCCCACTGGTTTCTGGGCTTCTGCCATGTGGATTTAGCCGGCCCTCACTTAGACAAGCCATCAAGCCTCCAGATGACATTCTTTCTAAGAACTTGGCACCATTTGGTTTCTTCATCACACTTTGCTATAGCACCTCTATCTCCAGGGGTCCCTTTTAGGGGGCAAGTACCAAGTAGGATCACATCATAGGAACCAATTGTTTTTTGACTAAGGCTATGATTATGTGTGAATTCAAAATCCATTCACATACCTATAATATATATGCCCTAAGTTCACTTTAGAGACAACATAATGCTTCTATGGGGAAACAATATAAATCATCTCCATGGTGCATATGGTAACTCTACTAATATCATAAGTGTTATAGAATTTCAAATTCTGTTGACTTAAATCAACACCCATCAACCATTCACTTTATTGGTTTGTTCTCCCTCTCTTACCCTTTCCCCTCTGGCAAACTGCAGAGGGGGTTCCCTTTGTCATGTTTTCCTATATTTTAAAAAAATTACAGGAAGAAATTTCCTGCCCAACAAATCTCAATACAAACATTGATATCTAAACAATTCATATATCATATCTGGGTATATTGTACTTTCTCTATGTCTATAGCAGATTGGTTGAGAGCTTGGGCAATTAACCAGTTTCTATATAAATAAAACTTAGCTCAGCCACTTAGTAATTATTTATGCCTTAGTTTTTTTCTATATAAAATAGGATTCTAATGATATTACTTCATAAAAATTCTGTGATAAAGAATGGTGCAATAAAGATATTATTAATACATAGAATATTAGATTGCCAGAGCCTATGGCCAGAAGTTCTTCTGTCCATTTAATGGTCTTTGTACTAATTTAACTCTCACAAAAAAACTCTTAATTACAATTAGATTGCCCATAGAGAAACAATGTCTTGCCCAGAGGATGTAAGAGAAGACACAGATAGAGATGTTAGTATAAACTAAGAATCTTCTATTCGAATTATTGTACTTTATCTCCAGTGAATTTTGACATTATGAGTCAGTTTTTTAGAAATTGATTTTTCCTCCCAGTAAGACAAAATCAGTGTTCTGTACCATAAGCCACAAGACATTGAATAAGGTAGATGCCAACCCAAGAGAATTTGGAATATTCTAGGAAAATGGAATATTCTTTTTTTATTTTAAGTATGTGGTTTTTGGCTCTCTTATTGTTCTGTTCCTGATGGTTACTTCTTTTTGGCAAAAAGTATGTGTTCTAAAAATGTTAATTGAAGGAATGAATGAATGAATTAGGTAAATTAAAACTATGTTTATATCTACCAACTTCTCCACAAGAAGGAGGAAGTTGTGGAAATCTGCTTCCTTAGAGTTGATAGTCTTTGGAATATTGTGCAGCAGCTCTACCCTACCCTGTAGGGCTGTTATAAGTTGTAATTCACTCGACAATGGGTTTGAATTAAAATAAAATAACCCTCAAACTCACTGCCATTGAGTTGATTCCAATTTGCTCCTTGTTAATTAAATTCCAACTACTAAATAGTTTGCTATGGTTTGTTTATTTGTTTGCTTTTTAATAATTATGGGGTTTGCAGGCAAAGGAAAAGTAACTAACTATTTGAGAGAACAACTTTCAATTAATTGAGAGTAAGAAGTTTCAATAAAGATATAGATAATTGAGGGCAGGAAATAGATATATTTTACACACATGTACACACACACCCTCTATTTCTCTCTGCTAGTTTTGGACATGAGAGAGTAATGAATTTCAGAGTATCATCCTGTCATAAAAATCAATAAACTAGGACAGAATATATGATGCAGCACACAAAAAATAATCTATATTTATGATTCCTCAGGGAAGGGTAATTTTTAAAATCTGTATCCCACTTTTATACTGAATTCCTATCAGGACACTTAGTCTCAAACTGAATCTCTAGACAATAAAAGCAAAAGGAGCCCTAGAATAAATCAGAAGTCTTGTTGGTCAAAGGAAACAGAAGCTCAATTCTGGAGCTGCTGCTACTGCTACAATATAAGGGATAGAGTTACGCAAAGAAGAAACCACAAAAATCTACATATGTGTCTTCAGGACTTTGGACAAATAAAGAGCAGCACAATACAAGCAGAAATCCTGGTGGCACAATGATTTAATGCCCAGCTGTCTAACCTCACACACTAGCTCAGAGGGAGAAAACTCGATAGGGCTGTTTTACTTTGCCACACGGTGTCACCACATGCCAGAATCAACTCAACAGCTCCCAACCACAGGAGAAGCTTAACCAATGAAGTAGTTGTTAGGACACGGCGACCAGCACAGATGTTCTAGAAGCAACAAAATTCAGCAAGAAATCAAGTATTTGAAGAGCGAGGATGAAGAAAACTCAGAAAGATTATCAAACACAAACCCAAACTCACCACTATTGAGTTGATTCCAACTCCCGGCTACTCTATAGGACAAGGTAAAACCACCCATGTGGGTTTCCAAGACTGTAACTCTTCAAGGGAATAGGAAGCTTCGTCTTTCTCTCACAGAGCAGATGGTGGTTTTGAACTGCTGATCTTGCGGATCAGAGTTGGCATGTAACCACTAGACCAATACAGCTCATTTTTAAAGATAAAGGTCATGGTGGTGGTGATGGGTGACCTTCAAAGATAATCTCCAGCACAGCAATAACATGATCACTTGTTGGAAAATATGAATTTCTCACATGGATTTGACCTGTTCCTGTTGCTGAATCTGAGTTCTCACATTCTAACTGCAAGGGCTATGCCGCAGCTTGTTGCCATCCCCTGGAGGGTCTTCCTTTTTTTAAAATGACTTTACACTTTACCTTTCTACTTTATACTTTTTAAAAAATAACTTTACACTTTACCCAATATGTTATCCTTCTCTAGGAACTGGTCAGTTTTGACAATTGTCCACAGGGTTTGAGAAAAAGTCTTGCCATTCTTGTGTCGAAGGAACACTCTGGCTGTGCTTCTTCCAGACAGTTATTCGTTCTTCTGCCAGTCCACATGCTACCTACAGTATTCTTCGTCCAAATGGGTACATGCTTCCTTGAACTTCCTCATTCATTGTCCAGCTTTTGCTTGTAGAGTAGGTGATCAAAACTATGGCATAGATCAGAGGCATGGCTTGGTGCTTAAAGTCATGCGTTTGCTTTTTTAGTATTTTCCAGAGATCTTTTACAATAGATGTTCCAAATGCTATATATTGTTTGAATTTTTGATTGATGCTTGATTGTG
>NW_022103898.1:44484342-44486281 GCF_000313985.2 Echinops telfairi | reverse complement strand
GCCAAAAAAGATTTTAAAGATTAGCTTATCAAACCCACTCATGGCTGCCGTGGAAGACAGTCCTCTTACTTTGCTTCTCAAAGATCCCAACCTGGAACACCGTACTGAGTAGTTCTACTTTGTTCACATGGAACCACCATTAGTTGGGGTCAACTTGACATCCACTATTCAGAGCACTAGAGATCCTATGGACAATAAATAGATAATAGGGAAATATCATGAGTGAAGTAATATCAATAAGTTGCAATATTAAAGTATTCTGTGGACAAAAATAGTAAATGATGTGGGAAGCAACAAAAAAAGATAGAAAGACTACAGAGTCCCTGTACCAAAAAGACTTGTTTGCTGTTCAGACACTGCAGGAAATAGCAGCTAATAAGACATGGTACTGAAGAAAGAAACCCAAGCTTCACTAAAGACACTGAGAAAAACAAGTCTCCAGGAATTGACAGAATACAAATTGTTATAATGCAGCAAATGGATACAATATTAGAAGGAAGCACTGAATGGAGTATGCTAAGAAATATGAAAGATCAGTGACCAGACAAATTAACATAAGATTTAAACATTTGTTCTCGCTTCAAAGACAGGTGATATAAAGAAATGTGAAATAATCGAATCAAATAATTAATGTAATGAAGAATCAAAATTTTGCTGGAGATAATTCAAAAACAGGTATAACCACAGATGGTCAGGTTATCGCCAAATAATTGAATTCGGAAGAGGACATGCTGTTAGATGACATCCTGTCAGCTCTGACTCACAGTGTCCCTAGATGTACAGCAGACGGAGACAATGCCAGACCTGCACCATCCTCAAAACTGTTGTTCTACCTGAGCCCATTGTTGCTGCCACTGTGCCAGTTGATCTCCTCAAGGGCTTTACTCCTTTTCCCTGACCCTCTTCTTTAGAAAGGTTGATATATTTTGTAGGCATGGTCTTTCCTGATAATTTGTCCTAAGCGTATAAGACGAAGTCTGAGCCTCCTTGCTACTGAAGAGCATTCTAGCTATACTTCCTTCAAGACCGATTTGCTTGTTCTTCTGGTCAGCCATGGCACGTTCCGTATTCTCTGACCACATAATTCAAATGCATCAGTTCATCTGTAGTCTTGTTTATTTGTTGTGCAGTTTCCACGTGCATCCGAGGTTACACAAATGTCATGGCACAAGTCAGGCACACGCTTCAAAATGACATCTTTGCTCTTTAGCACATATGTAGCAAGTCTTATGCAGAGGAGACATAGAATGTCGTTAATGTCGGGAGGATCTAGCTGAAGCAGAAGAAATAAAACAACACCAAACTCACTGCCCCTGAGTCGATACTCACTCACAGCGACCGTGCAGGACAGGGTAGAACTGCCCTTGTGAGTTTAGAGACTGTAACTCTTTGTGGAGGAGAAAGAACTGTCTCTTCCCACTGAGAAGCTGGTCATTTGGAACTAGGAACCTTGTGACTAGCAGCACAGTGCATAACACTGTACCACCAGAGAATACCAGAGAGTGGTTTACTGTACTTGTTAACAAACCTTCCTCCAACTCTGATATCACATTCTTCCTCACATAATGATTTGCTCGGCATACAGATTGAATAAGAATGGTGACCGGATAGAGCCCTGATGCCTTCCCTGACTTTAAAACGTGCTCTGTTCCTATAACTGCCTCTGGATCCATGTGCAAGTTCCTTATGAGCACCAGGAAGGGTTCTGAATTCCAGTTTTCTCAAGGTTATCCACAGTTTAGTATGGTCGACATAGTCGCCTGTGTGGACCTATGGAAGCAGCGTTCATATCATTTGTGGTATTCTCTGGTGGTGTAGTGGTTACGCATTGTGCTGCTAATTGCAAGGTTAGTAGAAGCTTACTGAGGCAATTTGTCAAACTGGAATTTACAATACTGAAAGACAAAGTGCTATGTATGAATTTTAAAATTAAACTATA
>NW_022103898.1:44482927-44484065 GCF_000313985.2 Echinops telfairi | reverse complement strand
ACAGCAAGGCAGGTCACCAACAGTCAGCCAGATGACAGGGTCCAACAGTCCCCAGCTCAAGAGATGTAAATTCCAATGGTGTGGCAAGGCAGGTCTTGAAGGAACCTCAAATTACAGTGAGACAGTCCACGGGTTAGGTGTCCCACAGGTAGTGTTTCTTGCAAATTGAGGCATAGAACAAACATTGCAGCCGCACACTGGTCCGATGATCAGCAAGCAAGAGACAAGAAAGGTGAGGTTCACTGAGCCATTTATCTCTCTGCACTTCAATTAATCCCACATGTATTTATTGGCCAGGTTGGCACAATGAACATTAACTATCTCCCTTGGTGTCTTGGTTTCTAGACCTGTTCCTATTTTTCAGAGAGCATGGATTCACAAAATGGCACTGTGTACACCACAGCAGCTCTAGTTTCTTAGACACGGTGTTCCACAATGTTTTCAGCTACTGAGTTAGATCATTTATTTTTTATTATCCTAGTTTTAAAAATGAGACTACTTCAGGATAATTACAAATCATGGGATCAGACTAAAAAGGTAAGAAATATCTGAAGGAGAATTAGATATTAGGGGACTTCCAAGGAAAGCTAGTTGGTTGCACATCGAGCTGCCAATTGAAGGTCAGTGGTTCAAACCCACCAGACTCTATGCAGCCTTCAGTACATTTAAAGATTTGGAAACCCAAAGGAGCAGTTATTATCTGTCCTGTCGGGTCATTATGAGTGAGAATCAATTAGATGGCAATGAGTTTTTCTTTTTCGTATGGGAGGTGGTGCAAAGTCAGAACCCAGCTTGAGAACAGGGGCAAAAGAAAACAGAGAACCGAAAGGCACGTTTATGGAAAGTGCAAGGGAAAATTACAGTGTTGAAAATGTAAGACTTCGTAGCAATTTTCTTAACTATTTGAAAGTTCTGAATATTTCTTCTTCTAATTATGCTGTAAATATTTTAGAACATATTTTAATATATTGAAGTCAACGGACAACTAATGTAAAATATTTCAGGGGTGAGGTTGACTCCAAGATTCTGTATAAGAAAAATCCTAAATTTTAAGCATTTCTGTGTGCAGATGAAGAAGTTTTACTACCTTATAACAAGACTGGAATATGAGGGTTTACCAACCCCGCCTCCCCCCCCC
>NW_022103898.1:44480571-44481733 GCF_000313985.2 Echinops telfairi | reverse complement strand
CAGGGTGGACTTCTCCTGTGGGAGTCAGAGGCTGGACATCCTGCTGGGAGCAGAAAGTCTCATCTTTCCCTTGCAGAGTGATTGGTGGACTCTAACAGCTGACGTTGGGGTTAGAGGTCAAGCACGTAATCCACTAAGCCGTCAGAGTTCCGTATTTGTTGTACAATATAATTATTTTTCTAGTCCCTTTTCACATGACAAATTGGAAGTGACTCTATTCAGTTCCTAGTAAGATGAAATGATATTTGGAGAAAATTCTAAGTTCATGGAATTAGCATTGTTTGAATCAAAGGACACCATGTGAAGCATAACTTGACCTAAATATTTAGTATAACAAAAACTATTTTAAATAAAATCAGTGTCCACTTCCTCTGTCTCAGGAGGATATTATGTTGATTGAGGTTAGCCAAGCACAAAAGGTGGAGTAAAACATGAGTCCACTGAGGTAAGTTCAAACAGCAGGATGGGCACAAGGGAAAAGGCACCCAACCCACAATACCTGGGCTGAGAACCAGATAATTTGGGATGAGCCAGACCAAACCCAATGATCCATATGTTATCAAAAATGCAGATACCTGCTGTACCTAAAAGGCATCCCACCCCCACCCCCATATACCTTTAAGTCCCACAGAGGGGTAAGGGAAGAAAAACAATGGCAATGGGGTGGGGAGGGCAATCAGGGTACTAACCAACCCAAGGGGAGAGTATTGTTTATGTTTATATTGCCACAGGAAAGAGAAAGCAAGAGTAGACCACATTCTGGGTACCAACCCTGGAGAGCAATGTTCCTGCTCAGAGGAGCAGCTCATTCCCAGAGAGGTCTGCAGGGCTGGCCTCAGCTCAAGACATGACATCCCCTCCCTAGATGATAGGCTGCAGAGGAATGCCCTGAAGATGCAGCTGGGGAGAATGGGCAGTCTCACCACCTACATCAGGGCAAATCAAGAGAGGCGTGCAACAGACCAATGAAGCCACAAAGTCTGTGAAGTATCATAATCTTAGACTTCTTACTAGAGGGGCAGCACTTGGCACCCCAACCAGCAACTGGTTTGGGGTTACTCACAAGGGGACCCAACTGAATGTGTAAAGGCATAACCTGGAGGATGGAGGGGGTACACTAGACTGCTCCATCCCTGACTGCAGGAATAACAATGGGGACTTT
>NW_022103898.1:44464465-44476158 GCF_000313985.2 Echinops telfairi | reverse complement strand
AACAACAACAACAACAACCGTGTCTGGAATTCTCAGTAAAAGGAGGTAAAACTCCTCCATACCACACACACCTATACCAATGCACTAACAAATCATACC
Source organism: Echinops telfairi (assembly GCF_000313985.2). Taxonomy (NCBI): domain Eukaryota; kingdom Metazoa; phylum Chordata; class Mammalia; order Afrosoricida; family Tenrecidae; genus Echinops; species Echinops telfairi. The sequence continues at coordinate 44,476,059 of NW_022103898.1, read as the reverse complement.
AGAAACCTGTATTTTATCCTTCATGATTTGATTTTTACTAAAAGAGCTGTAGTAATAGAAATGTAACACATGAACACACTGTAGAGTTGTTACAGGACATAAAAGGGGGGAGGGAGAACCACCATTAGGGACACAGCTGGAAGTTTGCTTATGAAGAAATAGCTTAAAATTAGTTTGTTCTTGTTGTCACAGAGATATCAAGAATAGCAGATATTCTGGGACCATATCCCCAAGGGCAAAAAGGATGGTGATTTCAGTTTCACTCTCTAAGTTGGAGGTTCAAAATATATCCACCGTAATGCTCCACATGAGCACAGCAGACAAATCATTCCAAAATGGGATGATAACCACAGGTGTAGAGGCTAGAATTCAAGTAACCAAATAGAGGACTATGGCTAGAAGGGCCATATGTAGTAAGTAACTACACTTGAAGTTGTCAATCATTAAGTCAGTACCAGCTGGCTTGGGTTGCTTTATTAAATTTGTGTGTCTTTATTTTAAAGGCTGATTATAGCTTATATAATTATTTAAACTTTTTGCTAAATCCATCTTTATTGTGTGTTTTCCATTTTTCAGAAAGTGTGTTAAATTTAAAGAGTGAATAACACCGTTGAGGCTCATTTTCTTTAGTACAATTAGAAGCTGTAAAACAAAATGTAATAAGAGAATTTTAGATTAAAAATTAGAAAGCATTATTGAGAAGTTTAAGTAGACTTACATAAATGGAAAAAAACACTGTGTCAATAGGGTAGAATATTTGATATTTTGGAAAAATATGAGCTATTTCCACTTGATCTATAGATTTGTTGCAAAGTCAATAAAAATCAAGCTTTATAAAATATGAAGAAATAGTTCTTTATGTAAAAACTGTCCAAAAATGTGAACAGCTTAATGTAGTCAAGATAACTTGAACAAGTCCAAGTTGAAGAGCTTATACTTCATTAAGTGACACAAAGTTCATGTGTTAAGTGATACTCAACACATACATCTGTTAACTGAAAGGTTGGGAAGTCTCTCATAAGAAAGGCATGGCAATCTACTAACAAAATGTCAGTCAATTAAAAGTGTAGTAAACATAGCAGATGATACCTGGCTATCCAAAAGAATAGCAAATTGAGTATTTTCTTAAAAGTCTTGTCTTTGAATAAACAACCATCTCAGTGAGGTCACACATTGTAAGTTCACACAAAAGACATACACCAGCCTGTGTGATCCAAGGATTATAAATAATAAAATCCAAATCCAAAGGATGGACTGGTATTCAAGCTGAAATTCTGAATACTCAGTTTGCAGAAGGTTATGGGTGACCGTATAAGCCCACAATCGATTTGCAGGATACCCACATGGATAAAGCCTCCAGTGAATTTCCTCTGACTGTAGGCCAGGGACGTGAATAACCTTCTATCAGACAGAGAGCATTGCAAAGGTGATGGTGGCAGATGTAGTTAAAAATATCACACCTTATCTTTTGATTTCCCTTTTGAGTTATTTTAAAGTGGTTTCAGTTTTTAATAGTCTCTGCTTTCTTTTTGATTCAGGTTTTTTTATGTTTGTCCAGTAATTCTTATTGGTTTAGTTTATTTGTTTATTTGCTTCCAGTTTATATTTTCTATGATTTTCTGTATAGGAAATCCAAGATAAGTAGATCTAGACTCTAGATTCTGGAGATACAGTCACGGGATTGATAAGTGACTAAAGGCATGGTGGGGAAGGATGCAGGGAGAAGGTAAGCTAACAATAGTGAGTATTAGAAGAAAATATTCTAAAATTGATTGTGACGATTATTGCATAAATCTTCTAAAATGATTGAATGATTAAATTGTATGTCACGTGAAGTATATGCCAATAAAACTATTTTTTAAAAATCTATGGAACATAACTTTCTTCTGACATCCATTAGGTTGCCATCAGAATCAATTTAATCCACCAGTTAAAGGTAGATACAATAAAATGGAAGTGTGAGAGTGACCTAAGGATAGAAATAAGTCAAGGAAAGAGTAGAACAAAATATATATCATCAATTAATTTTCCAAAGCTGTACCCAAAATGTTAAGAAAGCAAAAAAAATGTCTCTTCAAGAAATGATAGAGACAACTGAATATCAATATTAAAATTATAAAGTGTGACCCTTACTTCACACCATGCATAAAAATTAATTAAACATTTTTATATATCTAACCTCACACTCAAAATGAAACAGCTACAAACGTCAATTATAAGAGGGACCTGCAGGTATGAATCTAGAAAAAGTGAGTTATCCAAAGTGAAATGGAACACACGAATACTAATAGCTTAAGCATTAGTTAACTGAAATGGACTGGTGCTGGCCATTTTAAATTGAATAAGCAGATGATCTACTATTCTGGACATTCCAGAGTGATTAATTGTGCATATGTGGAAACTGTACTTGGACCAAGAGCCGCTGACTCTAGCAAAACCAGGGGATATTAAGTGGTTTGATATCAGGAAAGATTTACATTGGGGTGTATCTTTTCCGCACCTTATTCTGTGTGCATACTGAGCCGGTGTTCTGAGCAACTGAGCTAAGGGCAGAGGAAACAGCACCAGGAATGGAGTAAAGCTCACTAACAGCCTGGCGTCTACAGATGGTTTTCTTCCTTGCTGAAGTAAGAGGGACTTGAAGCACTTCCTGGTGAAGATCAAACACTGCTGTCTTCAGTGTGGATTGTAGCTTAAGTTAAGGAAAACAAAAAATATCTACAAAGGGACCAATAAACAACATCATGATAAATGGAGTAAAAATGAAGCTAGAAAAGAGTTCATTTGACTCAGATCCACAATCAACGCCCAGAGAAGTAGCAGTCAAGAAATAAAATTACACATTGCATTGGAAAACTCTGCTGAAACAACGTCTTTAATGTGTTAAAGCATGGACATCTCATTTTGACGATGAAGATGTGCCTGCCATAAGCCAGGGTATTTTTTATTTGCCTCATATGCTTGTGAAAGTTAGATAATGCTAAGAAAACTGGAGCAGAATCAATGCACTTGAATCATAATGTGGTGAGAAATACTCAATATACCACGAACTGCTAGAGAATTGAACAAACTTTCCTGGGAGAGGTAAAATTGGAATGCACCTTAAAAGTGAGGCTGACAAGATCTCATCTCAGCTATCTGGGACATGGTATCAGAAAGGAGCAGCCCCTGGACAAAGGAAACACGTTTCATAAAGTGGAGGGTGCGTGAGACTAAGGATGATCTTCAATTAGATGGAACTACACAGTGACCTGCATCAATGCACTCAAACAGAGCAAAGATTATGAAGATGGCATTGGCCTGAACAAGGTTTCCTCATGTGGCAAAGGGTTGTTACAAGTCAGAACCAGATCAACAATACCTGCCAGCTACAACAGTGCCATGAATGACAATTTGAAGAGGAATGATGTCGCATTCACAGTTTAAATAAACAAACATTTCAAATATTTCCTGAAATGCATATAACCGCTCAATGACACAGTAACTTTAATACACCTATTCAGGAGACAGAAGCAACTCCAATGCCAAAGATGATGAAATAGGAAAATTTTACCAACTTCTGTCATCTTAAATTGATAAAGAATGCAATCAAGCTGCATGGATTATTACTCATGATTTGAATGAAAAAACTGAAAATAAAAACACTCCAAAATAACAAGATCAGGATTTGGAAAATATAACATGGGTGACATACATGAATCTGGAGATTGCCTGGTAGAATTTTGGAAGACCAACAACTTATTCACTACTAATACCCCTTCTCAACAACATGAATGGTGCTGGTCAGGCAGACCCGACCAGATGGAAGGAGAAGGGTTAATTAACCACATCTGTGGAAAGGGATGATGTAGAAGCTCAATATCATCAGTCAGAACAAGGCCAGAGGCCAATTGAAGAATGTATCATACATTTCTTATAAACAAGCTCAGCTCAAAATTGAAGAAAAATTTTAAAAGTCCATGGAAACATAGTCCTGACTATGTCCCATCTGTTCATGCTAACCCTGTGTATAGACTGAGCAGTAGTAGTCTTTTGAACAGAGCCAGGGGATATTAGCAGGTTTGAAGTAAGGGAAAATGTGTGCCAGCGGTATAATCTTGTACTACACTATTCCGGCTGAAGGCTGGGCAGATAATTACGGTTGTATGACTACACGGAGAACTGTGCCTCAGTTGTGAAGGGAGACGCCTTGTCAGCCTACCATCTGGACATGATGCAAACTTACGTGCTGACAGCTAAGGGAATCTGAAACGCCGCTGAAGATCAAAGATGGCAGTGTTTAGTGTAGAACAGTTTAACATTAAAAATAAAACAAAAAACCTGAACCAATAATGAATATCATAAATAGGACAACACTGAAATTTCTAAGGATTTCATTTTAATTAGAATCACAATAAATGTCCATAGAAGTGGCAGTACAGAGAGAGAGAGAGAGAGAGAGAGAGAGAAAACAGAAAGAAAAGAAGCAAAATGGTATATTGCATTGGACAAATTTGCTGCTAAAATGTTGTTTAGGATTTAAAATCACAGAAGAAACTTTAAAGGCTAAAGCACATCTGATCTAATTCATTGTGCTTTACTTCCTTCACATGCATGTAAAAGCTGGAAAATGAGTAAGAAACATCAAGAAATTTTTATAGCATTTAAAGATGCTACTGAATATCCATTGCAGTGATGTGAAACTATTGGGTACAGCTCTTCTATCTAGTCTTTGAACTCCTCATCCGCCGACTCATAGCGATTCCATGTACTCCTAGCGATTCTATGTACCACAGAACAAAAGAGCTATTGGTCCTGCATCATTTTGAGAATTGCTGTTACGTTTGAACTCATTTTGTAGCCACTGCATCAATTCATCTTGTGTAGGGTCTTGTGTTTTGCTGCTCATCTACTAGACCAAGCATGGATGGATGACCTATCCCAGGGACTGATCATTCCTGATAACGTCCCTAATTTATGAGACAAATTCTTACCGTTCTTGCTTCTAAAGATCATTCTGGCTATACTTCTTTTAAGACAGATTGGTGTGCTTCCTCTATGTGAGCTTAAGAGCTAAATGGTCACTTGTTTATCTTCTAGCCTTTAAGATCCCAGATGCTTTATCTTTTGATAGCCGGGCTCCATCAGTTTTCTTCGCCACTTTTGCTTATGCGCCCATTTTGCTTTCAGAGGGTGAGCATTGCAGAATGCTGGGTTATTAGAACCCTGGGTTCTTGCGTGAGGAAGTACTTGAGTAGAGGCCCGATGTCCAACTGCTGCCTTAATACTTAACATATAATTATATGCACATAGATCTATTTCCCTATTGTTAAATATAAATATATTTACATATATTTATGTAAATATTGGCTGTATTTAGACCTCTATAAATGTCCTTTGCCTTCTAATTCTTTCCTCTACTTCCTTTTACTTTCCTCTTGTCCCACTATCGTGTTCTGCCTTCATTTGGGTTTCAGTAATTCCTCTCAGCTCCACTGCCAGTAATCAAGCCCCACCAAGCATCCTTTACCCTCCTCACCATCAATTTTAGATCACTTGTTGTTCCCTTGTCCCTGGATTTGTTGACACCTCCCTTTCTTTTCCTCGCCTCCCTCTCTCCCATGTCCACCCCCCCCCAAAAAAAAGTCAGTCCTGTTGTTTTCTCATCCAGATGGTTTATCCTGCCTATCTTATCTATATAGGCATGTAGAGACAATGATAAGCACAAAAAACAAGACAGAGCAAAACAAAACAACAACAAAAACAATGACAAAAGAAGAAAAGCCAATAAATTGTTTGTGTGTTGACCTTTAGGAGTGTTTTCCAGTTGAGTCCGAAGGAATGCCACACCCTGGCCCCAAAGTCTACTTTTGGTATGATCCAGGGACCTCATTGCTTCGCTCTCCTTATTGCTCTGTTGCCGGCCCTTAGTGTTTTGTCCTGGTGTGTGGGGCCAGATCAGGCAATTCCCTCACTGTGTCTCCAGTATTGTCCCCTGAAGTGCTATGGGTCAATGAGGGACATTCTGTCTCATGGTGTGGCCAGTCCTATGGTTCTCTCTATGCATTGGCTGCTCTAAGCAGAAATATCATCCTGGGGGCTTAGTGGGCGAGGATATGTTCCACTCTCTCTTTTTTAATATTCTAAAGAAGACTTGTGCAGCAGATTTACCTACTGCAATATATCTTTTACTCTTGACTGCTGCTTCCATTGAGTATTATTGTGGATCCAAACAAGACAAAATCCTTAAAACTTTAATCTTTTCTCCATTGATCATGATGTTATCTATTGGTCCAGTTGTAAGGATTTTTATTTTCTTTGCATTTAGTTTTAATCCACACTGAAGATTGCAATCCTTATCTTCATCCACAATTGCTTCAAGTACTATTTACTTTCAGTAAGCAAGGTTATGTCATCTGCATATCACAGATAGTTAAAAAGCCTTCTTCCAATCCTGATGCCATATTCTTCTTCATACACTCCAACTTCTCTGATTATTTACTGAACATGCAGACTGAATAAGTGTGGTGAGAGGATACAACCCTGACACACACCTTTCCTGATTTAAACCCATGCAGTATTCCCATGTTCGGTTCACATACGTGCTTCTTGACTCATGTATAAGTTGTGCAGAAGCACAATGCAATGTTCTGCAATGCCTATTCTTCCCAAGGCTATTCATAGTTTGTTTTGATCCACACAGAGTCAATGAAACACAAGTAAACCTATTTCTGGTATTTTCTGCTTTGAGTCAAGATCCATCTTACATCAGCAATAATATCCCTTGTCCACATATTCTTCTCAATCAGGCCGGAATCTCTGGAAGCTCCTTGCTGAGGTACTGCTATAACCATCGTTGGATGATCTTCAGGGGAAAAAAGTACTTGAATGTGATGTTAGTGATATTGATATATAGATGAGCATCATGTGTGTCACCTTTCTTTGGAATGGGTACAAATATGCATCTCCTCTAGTCAGTTGGCAAAGTAGCTGTCTTTCAAATTTTCTGGCTTAGATAAGTAGGTGCTCACAGTCCTTTATTAGCTTGTTGTAACATTTCAGTTGGTATTCCATCAATTTCTGGAGCCTTGCTCCTGGCTGATGCTTTCAATGCAACTTGAACTTCTTCCATAAGCATAATTGGTTCTTCCTCTTATGCTACCTTCTAAAATGGTTGAATGTTGACCATTTCTTTTTGGCACAGTTATTCTGTGTATTCTTTCCTTCTTCTCTTGATACATCCTTCATTGTTCAATATTTTCCCATAGAATCTTTCAGTAGTGTGACTCAAAGCTTGAATTTTCTTGATTTATTTCAATGACAGATATGCTTAGAGTGTTCTATCTTTTTGGCTTTCTTACTCTAAGACCTTGCACTTTTTATTATAAAATTTGACTTTGATGAAAAAACTATAAACAACAGGTAAACACTGAATAAACAGCTGAACAAACACTGTACACATATATACACACACAATACAGGAGTTGATATGATGCATCATTATTTACCAATAATAATAATTCACTAGGAGACAGCAGTTCTCATCATTAAAATATTAAAATGTTACGAAAACAACAGCCAGTGAAAACAAGGATATTGTTGGAGCGTGAGTTAGTTTATTGTGCCAACCAGGCCAAAAACACATGTGGGATTAATTGAAGGGCGGAGGGATAAATGGCTTGGTGAGCCTCGCCTTTCGAGTTCTTGGGTCTCTTGCTTTGTGATGGTCGGACCAGGGTTCAGCTGCCTTAGTTCCCAGCTTCGACGTGCAAGGCTGAATTCCTGCAAGACATCCCCAAGGAGAAGCCACATGGACCTACCCCAATGGAGCCCTGGATGCTGGATCAGCCATGTGGAGACCCCTGTCAGCACTGAGATGCTTACTCATTCACTGACTCCGCTTTCCTCCTGCAGTCAGCGTCATTGCATCTACTTTGTGAGATGGAGGAGGACTTTCTGGATTGGTGTTGGACATATGGGTTAATGGGTTAGCATTGGACTTGTGGGCTTGGGCAGCACTGGGTTGGGATGTTTTCTTGATGCACACATAACCATTATATCAAATTCTCTCTCATATATGAGGTTCTGTGGATTTGTTTCTCCAAAGTACCCAGACTAACACATTATGGTACCTTGGGAGTGGGGTACTGGAGAAACAAATCATAAGATGGAGAGGAAATGTTTGTTTGACCTCTCCCTCATAGTACTTTTTCTTCTTTGTCTAGCCAGAGGTCAGAAAAGCCACACTATTTACTGGGTTGTTTCTGGGAAGTAGGAAAATAGAAAGTTTGTAAGTCCACTTGCTCCAGCCATTAAAAAATTGATCTTTAGATGGGTTTAGTCTATGCCTGCAAATAAAGCTTTGAAAATATATGCCCCACCCAGTGCTTTGGAGTACTTAGGAACCAGTAGTCTTTGTCAGAAGCTGGAAAAAATCTGGAACCATGAAGAAAACTCCTCTCTGGGACTGAATGTTAAAGGGAGCCCGAGAGCAGGCTGAAATGCTTGTTAGGTGACCACCTGGATCTACTTGTTGAGTGGAAGTGGGAGAAATGCAGCAATAAAGAGACGGGTTGAGTTTGGCCACTGACACCTGTGGACTTGGTTTACAGGGAAAAAAAGATGAGTGGGTTGACTGGTCTAAGGTTCATGATCCAGCCTGAGGGGGCTAGGCTTGTTGAGTTGGTGAGAGCCCATGGTCTAAAGGCAAGGCGACCAATGGGCACCCTGTGGAGGCTGAGTGAGGCAGCCCACATTGAGTTGACCAGAACCCGACCAGCTGGAGATTTTTGAGCCTTTGAACTGGTGCATATTGTTGCTGACTTTACGGGTGGCCTGTCCGGATTTGACTTTGCTTATGGATGCAGACTTCACAAGGTTCCAACTGGAATGAAGATTCTTCATGTTGAAAAATATGATTATCTTCTTAGAGAACAGGGTTGATATAATTGGGCAGTATATAAATTGTATACCCAAAATTGGGAGAGATAAAGGCATGAAGTGGTTGGCTTACAAACTTTCATAGGTGGGGGGAAAATTCACAGGATTATAGGGTTAAGGTTGTAGGTGTTACTTAATTGCAATTGTGAAGCTAAAGAATTATGTACAGGTGCCAGGTTGGCAAGCGGTGGATTGAGTTAGTTTATTGTGCCAACCTGGCCAATAAACATATGTGGGATTAATTGAAGGGCTTGGGCAGCACTGGGTTGGGATGTTTTCTTGATGTGCACTTAACCTTTATATAAAACTCTCTCTCATACATGAGTTTCTGTGGATTTGTTTCTCCAAAGTACCCAGACTAATACAGAGGGATGTTAAGACAGTGCAACCACCCAGGAACTAGCAGTTTCTTATTAAATTGTATACACATATACCTTTGTATACAAGAGTTCCATTCCAAAATATTTATCTAGAACTTACAAAATATTTATGTCTAGAGATTATATGTGAATATTCAATAGATATTTAATCATATATATCTAACTGAGAGAAACCCAAATTTCCATCCCAGAGGAGAATAGATAAGCAAATTGTGGTGTCTTCATACAATAGAATACACACAGCAATAAAGAGGTACAATTGCTCACAGGTGAAATAACTTGCCAATCTCATAAACATTATCCCAAGTGAAAGCAGAGAGTCACAAAAAAAGTATATAATATTTTGATTCTATTTATATGAAAATCAAGAACAGGCTAAATTACACATTTATCTTTGAGATCAGAAAGATTAGCTATGTATATGCAGTCTATGTTGTGCTGGAAATGGTCAATAATTTTGGAGATTTGACTGACAATAAATGTATATATTTGCCAGAATACATCAAAATTTGCACTTAATATAAATGTTTTTCTTAATTTATGTTAAACATCTATGAAATAAAAATAAACCAAGAATGTGTGACACAATTTTGTACTAACACAAAAAGACCTCAATATTAGATCTCAAGAAGGAAAAAACAACACAAAAGAGAGACTGGAGAAGATGCACATTGAAGTAAGAAGATAGGTTTTGTGAATTGTAAATATTTTACAGAAAGATTCGCTTATGTTAACACAAAATTGAAAGAAAAAAGAGGGGGAGGCGAAGAAGAGAATAGGCGGGGTGTGTCAACTGATATTTATTGAGTGCTTGTTAAATAACACACTTTGTGATGTAGGTGTCCCATGTAGCAACAAATATCTGAAATATCATCTTTTAGAGATTGCTTATTATTTTTATTTGCAAATGATGAAAGAAACACGCCTTTTTGATAAAAACATTCTAAAGTCACAAATGTAGAAAGTGATAGAAATATGATGTAAAGCAGAAGCTAGCAGAAATATAGATCTTGGTTTAATTTGTCACCTGAGGTTGTGAAAAAATTGGAGTTAAATGTTTGCAGTTAAGATTTCATATCCATAGAAACATGCATTCCTGAAAGTTTGGTTTTCTACCACCCTGAATCTGTGCTTCCTTATTGGGGGAAGGAGGTCATCCAAAGTTCAGTAGCAAGAACAGGGGTCCCTAATATAGTATTTGAAGGGCACATGTTTTTTGCCTGGCTTCTAGGTTTGGATGTCCTTTGATGATTTCCATCACACAGGAGGAACAAATGAGCACCTGAGTAGAGAATCCACGATCTAGCAGCAAAAGGATTTGTCCTTATAAGAAGAGCAGACACACACTTTGCAAAAATTAATAGATTAAATAACAGCATAAAGAGAAAAAAAGAGGCTTTGACAAAAGGAAAACCCGCTGTATAGTAACTAATAGCCTGGATGTGTTCCACCTATTGTAAAGGTATGTCCTAATAATCAATATTCCGAATAAATTAATAGCTCAAAGTAGTTCAACTGTTTCTGGAGAAGACCTCCTTTACCCTGGAAAAATAAAGGAGATCAGACGACAAGCAGTCAAAGTCAAGGTGATTAAGAGTTGGAAGATGGAGAACATTTGCACAATCCCTGGGCGAGTGTTTCTTTCTCTTTAACACGAAGGGATATGACTAATTGGTACCATCAGCCCTTTTTAGTTCTAGCATTCTTCCACTTACAGGTTTAGAACTTCATAAAAATGCGGTTCAGTAAGCTACTTTGCAGCTGGCATTTCTATTCTCTAGATACTACTGCCTCCACCCAGAGGACAAGGTGGGAAAGGCTTTCCCAGGTCCCTGCTTCCTCTCCAGGACTCCAGGGCAACTTTGCTCTTGCTTCTTGTCTGAACGTCCTTGTCTTTCCCGGGTAAAACCCATTCAGTGAATGCAAAGGCCATTTAGGTTCTGTACAGCCCTTGTAATAATAAGAAAAATCCTATTACTAAGAAGAGATGAAGACTATCTATCTATTTTAAATATGTGCAGCACATCTAAGCCTGAGAAAGAAGAAAACAATGGTTAAAATAATTAACTAGCAATAGTTTAAAACAGAATAAGATCCATTTTTTTGCTTTATATATACGTACACACCCTCGTTTATCGTGGTTAATCGGCTCTAGACCCTACCGTGATAAGTGAAATTCCGCGAAGTAGGATTCCTTATTTGTAAATCAAATATTTTCATAGTTAGAGCATAGAGGACATGAAAAAACACCCTTTAGTCACCATTACACTCGTATTACCCAATTTATTAAACGAA
>NW_022103898.1:44437719-44464087 GCF_000313985.2 Echinops telfairi | reverse complement strand
AGAAATTCAAAGGGACTTCATCTAGCCTTAAAACCCTAATTATATTTTTATGTTAGAAATATTAGCCTGTTCTTTTCTGGCATAGTATTTTTAGGATATTTTAATAGAAAATTACCATTGACTTGTAAATTGGGTCTGGTATTAATAGTTTAACAATCGTTAAAGCTGTTGCTTTAGAAATAGAAGTATTGTTCAGTCCTATCACAGCTCCACTTAGTAGGCACCTTTATCCTTATATTCTCTTCAGCTCATTTAAAAATTTAAAATATATATATATAATAGAACTAAAATAATCCTGGAAATCCAGCTTTAAAGAATAATACTTTAATTGAATTGAATTACTGTGGTAGTACCTATCATAGAAAAGCTAACTTCATGTTTAGTCTTTAGATTTCTCTCTCTCTCTCTCTCTCTCTCTCACACACACACACACACACACACACACACACACACACACACACACTTGCCATTGGCTCGATTGTGAACTGTGGTTTGCCCTGTGTCAGAGTACAAACGCAGCGCATAGGATTTTCAAGGCCTTGGCAGAGCTTTCTTCTGAGGTGTCTCAGGGGAGAATTTAACCACCAACCTTTTCATTGGTAGCCACGTGTATTAAATATTTGTACCAGCAAAGGACTCCAGACTGTTTTAGACATACCATAGATATTACCACAACTGTGTTTAGCCTTAAGATGCAATACTATTCATTTCAATCCTACTTCTGACAACTTGCAGATATCTATTTTTAATGTATAAATGGGCTCTTCAATTTGGAAGTACCAACACATTCATTTAGTACCTGCTTTCCTTAAAAGACAACTTACAAAATGTCAATTGCAATGAAAAATAATGTCGACGAGTCTTTATTTTTCCTACATCCTTATTCTGCTAGAAATCTATCAAGGAGAGCTTTGCTTCCTAAGTGATATCTCCTAGCTAGCCTAAGTGATCTCCTAACTATCACTGTTGACCGATGGTGTCTGAAGCCTTTGAGTCTGCGCTCTGCACAGTAGAACGCCACACTGCTGGTCCTGCCCCAGCCTCACAATCATTGCCATTTTGAGCCCATAGTTGTAGCCATTATGTCAACCTATCCAATTCAGAGTGTTCCCATTTTCCCTCCGAGGTGCTACTTTATCCTGCTCTAGGGACTGGTTCCTCCCGACAACTTGCCCAACACATGCGAGACTAAATCTCACAATCTTAGTCTCTAAGAAACATTCTGACTATAATCTTTCCAACTTAGAGTTCACCATTTTTCTGCCAGTCCATGGCATACTTAATACTCCTGGACAATTCCACAATTCAAGGCATCAATGTAATTCAGGTCTTCCTTATTCATTATCCAGTTTTAGCATTCATACAATGTGATTGAAAATATCATGGCTAAGGTCAGGTGCACTTTTATCTTCAAAGTGACATAATGGCTTTTACCATATTAGTTTGTTGGGGGATTTTTTGGTGGTGGTTTGTTTTTCCAAGCAGATATTCTAGGTGTATTACCAAAAAAAAAAAATCTGCAAAACTCCCCAACCCACTGCCACTGAGTACATTCCAGTGCATAGAAACCCGCACAAGGTTTCCACCTCCGGTGGGTGGCTAGTGTGTTTGACCTACTGCCCTGGAGGCAGTGGTACAACGCTGACTTAGCAGTGTCACCTTTTCTACACTTATTGTGATGTTTCTTATTGACCTAGTTATGAAAAAGTTTTCTTTTCTTTGGTTAAGATATAATTTCGAAGGTTGTAGTTTTTTATCTCTACCAATGTGTGCTTCAGCCTTTTCCTCTTCCACCAAGCAAGATTGTGCGGTCCACATATTGCAGCTTGTTAGAGCCTTCCTTCAGTCCTTACCATGTGCTTTTATTGTATGCTTTCTTTGATATTTTTATGACAGGTGTCAGTCTTGCAGGCATAGGTCTGCCTTTGTGAATGAGTGTTATTGAAAGTTTTACCCCCATCTCCAACCCTCATGGTTCTTGTAAATAGTGTCCAGTCAGTTAAGCTTTTTAACCTCTAAAGTCAACAACTCAGGTATTTCAATAGAAAAGCCATTCTATATAGGTGTAATTTCCTTTTGTCCACATGGTTTTACATTTTATATCATTGGCTAAATTAATGGTACTGTCAATATTATTACCTAATGTGCATGGGGGTGATTTATAATGTTCTCTTGTATAAAATGATAATGATATCTCTAAAGTGTATAAGAAATAAATATATGAACTTGTGTTAGTCTGGGTACTTTAGGGAAACAAATCCACAGAAACTCATGTCTAAGAGAGAGTTTTATATAAAGTTAAGTGCGCATCAAGAAAACATCCCAACCCAGTGCTGCCCAAGCCCACAAGTCCAACATTAGCCCATTAATCCATATGTCCAACACCAATCCACGAAGTCCTCCTCCATCTCACAAAACAGGCGCAATGATGCCGACTGCAGGAGAAAAGCCGAGTCAGTGAATGTGTAAGCATCTCAGCACTAGCAGGGGTCTCCACATGGCTGCTCCAGCACCCAGGGCTGCATTGGGGTAGGTCCATGTGGCTTCTCCTCAGGGATGTCTCCCAGGAAGTGAACTTTGCCAGCTAAAGCAGGGAATTGGCTAAGGCAGCTGCACCCTGCTCAGACCATCAGAAAGCAAGAGACCTGAGAACTAGAAAGGCGAGGCTCACCGAGCTATTTATCCCTCTGCCCTTCAATTAACCCCACATGTGTTTATCAGCCAGGTTGGCACAATAAACTAACTAACTCAGAACTCTAGATATATGAATGGATTTGGGGGATCACAATTAATTTTAGCCCTAACCTAAGAACAAGCCATTCTTATGAAATGGCCCTGCTCGGTCGGTACTTGCCCTCATGAAGAGATCCCTGACATTACTGGTGCCATACCAAAATGTGGTGAAGCAGTCAGATGGTGCCTGGCTTTCAGGAACAATAGTGTCTGGGGTCTCATAGGCTTCTCTTAAAACAAACAGTCATATAAGTGAAGACTCAACTAAGGCCACATGGGAGAAGCACACCAGCCTGTGTGATCCAGGGATTATAAATAATAGAAACCAGATTTGGTAGAGGGAGTGGCATCAGGGAATACTCTCTGAACACCTGGGTTGCTGAAGGCTATGGATGACAGTGGAAGCCCCAAATCCATTTGCAGGGTCCCCACATGGATTAAGCCTCAAATAAATTCCCTCTAACTATAGTCCAGGGCTCTGAATGGCCTTGCTATCAGACAGAGAGCAATGTAATGTTGAAAATGGCAGGTGGAGTTAGTTTAAAATGTAGGATTGTATCATATGATTTCCCCTTTGACCCATTTTAACACTGTTTCAGGTTTTAATATTTTCAGCTTTCTTTTCTGTTGAGGTTTTTCTATGTCTCTTTGTCGTTGTTTTGTGTGGTGTATGACTTTCTGTGTGTAAAAAACAGGCTAGGTAAACCTATAGAAATAGTAACTGGATTAATATTTACATAGGGACATGGTAAGGGAAGAGGGGTGAGGGGTGGGGAGTTAACAGCCATAAGTACAAGAGAGAAGAAAATGTTCTACAATTGATTCTGGTGATAATTTCACAACTCTTTTTAATAGGATTCAACTATTAAATTGTATGATATGTGAATTATATGTTAATAAAACAAATTTTTTAAAAGGGTCTTCCTTCAGGCCTGATGCCAGATTATTCCTCATGTCGTCTAGTTTCCCAACCTGTTTGCTTGTTACACAGATGGAATTTGTATGATGAAAGGATACAGCCCTGACACATTTTACCTTGCTTTGAAACATGCAGGATACCTCTGTTCTGGTCAAACAGCTTATGTCGGCCTAGGTACACAGTACATGTACATGAAACTGTCAGTTTCCTCTAGAGCGCAGACAATGGAGGAAAATACCTTTGTGAGAGTTGAGGTTACATAAGGTATCCATTGTTCATTCTAGGTCATTTTAAAAATCTATATTCTCTATCATAGTGACCCTGTGGAACAGAGTATAACAGCACCAAAGGTTTTTCTAGGCGGTACATTTTACAGAAGCAGACTGCAGGATCTTTCTCCCGTAAGTGGCTTTCTAATTGCTTATCATCTAGTTTGCAGCTGAGGGCTTAACCAGTGCACAGCCAAGCGTCCTGAGGAAGAGACAACTTCCTTGAAGCCACCAGGGAAGGTTGCTTGGCATTTCATTAATTCATCCAATTAGCAATGTTTACGAAATGTCTGCTATGGACAAACATTATTATACAGTCTTAGAATTTAATGAAAAAAGCTCACAATAGATCCTGCTTTAACTTATGGAAGAAAAAGAAATATATTTATATAAAAATAAAGAGACTGAATTGGGCAAGAGTAGGATGGATTTTGAAATAGATGACTGAGTAAAATTAGTCAGCAGTTAACAAAATATGTTGCATAATAAATGGTTCCAAATTTCAATTACTTAAAGGAAGTTCTTTTTTCCTAGTCATATGCCTTTGGCCATTAAATTAGTCAGGGTGACTCTACTTTAAGCTCCGAAATCTCAGCTGCAAGTCGGCTGTAAAGTCTGTGTTCCGCGCGTCTCGGTACAGGACCATCCTGCACGCTCGTTGCTCGCAGCCTGTCAGGAAGGCACAAGGACAAGCCCTGCTGTAAGCACAGTGTACTTGCAACCGCACGTGGCATCACCAACATGAAGCTCCGAAGCTTGAAGAAGTGCGTTCCACTCGTTCTGGGAGGGAGGGAGAGAATCACGTTTGCGGAACAAAGCTGAACATAACGGTCATGGAAAAAGTGAAGCATGTTCGATGAAAAGCCAGAGATCCGCATGATTCAAATAACGTCACAAAAGGAGACAATACCAGTTACCTGGGTATATGCGGAGGCAGACGCCCACTCCGGACATTAGAAACCAGAGCAAGGACCTTGTTCTAAAGATGGTAAGAGTGCAGCCGATGACTTTCGCAGGAC
The DNA here is from genome assembly GCF_000313985.2 of Echinops telfairi. NCBI lineage: Eukaryota > Metazoa > Chordata > Mammalia > Afrosoricida > Tenrecidae > Echinops > Echinops telfairi. The sequence goes on along the minus strand of NW_022103898.1, from coordinate 44,459,147 downwards.
TTTTAAGTGGAGAGGTGTGTCCAACCTGGAGTGCTGGAAGCGAGGAGGACTTGAAACACTGACCGATGGAGACCAAGGCCTGCAGCCCTCGTGTCGATTACACCTCAGTGAGAAGAACACGAAGAACCAAGAAAATATCAAGATAAACAGGAAAAAAATAGAAGCTGTCAAGGATTTCAATCAACCTAGAACCACAATCAATGTTCATATAAGCAGTAAACGTGTAGCCCAATGCTTAATGTGTTAAAACTCAAAGATGTCACTTTGAAGACTAACGGGTGCCTGACCCAAAGCCAAGGTAGTTTTTCAATTATTTTATTGGGGGCTCGTACTATTCCTATCACAATCCATTCATACATCCATTGTGTCAAGCACATTTGTTGCCCTCATCATTCTCAAAACATTTGCTTTGTACTTGAGCCCTTAATATCAGCTGCTCATTTTCCCCCACCCTCCTCCCTCCCCCTCCCTCATGAACCCTTCATAATTCATAAATTATTATTTTGTCATATCTTGCCCTGTCCAACGTCTCTCCCCACCCTCTTCTCTGCTGTCCATCCCCCAGGGAGGAGGCTATACATAGATTCTTGTAATCGGTTCCCCCTTTCTACCCCACATTCCCTCCACCCTCCAGGGATCGCCCCTCTCACCACTGGTCCTGAAGGAGTCATCTGTCCTGGATTCCCTGTGCTTCCAGTTGCCCAAGCCAAGGTATTTTCAACCATCTCACATTTGAGCTGCATGGACTTGATGGCAGCGAGTTTGGAGTACCCCCTGCGGGTTTCTGAGACTGCCAAGGAGTAGAAAGCCCAGCCTTTCTCCTGCCCTGTGGCTAGTGGTTTCCAACTACCGACCATGCTGATTGCAGCCCAGCTTGTCACCATGACACCACTTTGTGCTGAATATGAACGTTCGCTCCTTTTCCTGACTTCCCTGTCGATATGTCAAGGCTCAGTTTGGAAAGGACCTCTTTATAACCTAGGAGCTGCCTAGACTCTAGAAAACTCAGAGCCATTAAAGAAGAAGACAATTGGAAACGTTTTCTTTTCTTTAACATTGTAATTTTGGTCTTGTTCTTACAAGGACAGTGATCTGAGCACTGCCCAGAGTGGGTAGTGATTTTGTGGACATCTTCATTTTTTCTTAGACAGGAGAAAAAGAAAAGATAATGTGATGCCAGTGATAACTGGAGCTTACAGGACATTTAGTTAAATACGGTGAGTAATAAAAGTGTAAGTCCTAGGTAAAGCATGCGTTATAATCACAGCTTAAGTTGCAAAGCATGATGACAGAAATCCATCACCAATTTTCCCCCCAAAACTTAATGACTTATAAAGTTGCAAGATCAGAGGTAGGGAGAGCCCAGGGGCAATGAGCCAGGAGTTTGCATAGATCATGAGAGCTGCACAGGTAGGTTAGAAGATTGGGCATTTGAGTTTTATCTAAATCTCCAGGATCTGAGTTATTTGTATTTGTGGGTGATAGACTAGGTGTGTGGGTGGGCACCTGCGCATATCTATTTATATGTCTATAAAATGGACTTTAACTGGACAGAAAAATCAATTGGGTTTACAAAGAGATTGACAACACTGTTTATTCAGATGAATCACAGTTCCAACTCCAAACCAGAGAACTCATTGAGAGGAATGGAGTAAATCCACAATGTATCCTAAGCTCTCAGCTGATGGATGCATATCAGTCTACAGAGCTGCTTTTAAATGATTTTTTTTAAACTTGAATGCCCAAGTTAAGTAGGAAAACAGTAACTAGAATAAAGGTTAAGAAAATGAAAGCTTTTTCATTTTTAAATTTTAAAGTTTAAAATGAAAGCTACAACAGAAAGGCATGCCAAAATATAGAAAAATTTTCAAGTTTGTTGGAAATTTAAAGTAGTATCTCAATTCAATTTACTAATTGTATTTAGAGCATTTAGGAGCTGCAAGCATCCAAGGAACACGCAGACATTAGAATTAGTGAGAGCCGCCTCCTTTCAGCAGGTTCCAGTTCACCACAAACCACAGGAACAAGCTGCTGACGTGTGCGTGTTAGAAATTGGGGAGAGTTGAAGTAGACGGGCTATTTTCAAGATTCAGTTTTGGAATGGTTTGTGTCAATTAGGTTGTAAAATAGAGCTAGCCCTTTAAAGATGAGAGACGCTTGTCAGAAGGGGAACTCTTGAGAACTCAAGAGGAAGATGGGAGACAGATTCCAGGTGGTAGAACCACCACATGCGAAATTATAGCTGGTAAGGTGTAAAAAAGTTTGTCGAGCTCAGGAAGTTGTTAACGAGGTGATGAAATCTATGAAAGTTCAGGAAAAATATGTAACTCTGTTAACATGTTTTTTTCTGAGTTCTGCAATCTGCAGATTACCTAAATTTCCAGATTATTCTTCCAACATGGCAATTTTTCAGAAATCTCTGCTGATTAAGGAACTTTGAATAATTACCTAGTACAGGTCATCTTAAGCCATAGTAGAAGCCCCAAAGTCTATGCTGTAAAGGTGTCACAATAGACAGGTATGCAGATCAGAAAAACCCTTATGACCCCAAGCTGGGGTTACCGATGGCCCTTTATTAGTTACTGTGAGAACGAGGTAAAAGTTAGAAAGGTTACAAAGTAAAAATCATTTAGAATAAAATTATTTCATCAAACCTCTTAGAAAACTGTCAAGACTTCTGTCATTAAAGACTTGATTTTGGTTGGTGTTTCCTAGGATTTTTTTTTAGGTGCAAATATGCACATAAAACCTCCACCTCCCTTCAAGGAAAAGAGTAACATGAAAATTTATACAGATTTTCAGTCAGATAAAGTTCGTCTGCATCCTAAATATTCTTTACCTAGGACAAAAGTTAAACATTTCACACTCCCACCCCTCACCCCCCACCCAGGAAAAAAAAAGCCTCTATAATCTAGTTTCTTTTTAATTATTTGACATGGATTCTTGTAATTCTTTCAGATTTTTATATATTTAAATCAGTTCTCACATTATCAATGAAAACTTATGTGACTTACTTTAAATGGATGTTAATTATCTTCCCATTCCCGCCTCCCCGCTCTATTTTTCAGTGCCAGTAATTTGGGATCTATTTCATCACTATCCTTTTGAGTTTCTTTTACTGAAGAAATGGTCATTTGAGGAAAAGAGGAGCCACATTTCTCTCTCTCTCTCTCTCTCTCTCTTTCACACACACACACACACACACACACACACACACACACACACTGTTTTAGGCATTCTGTTTTCAGTACAAAAGCAGAGAAAGTAATTAATTTAAAAATCATCCAACTCTATGAGATTTTTTAATGTCTCCATTTAGATAAAGGGTTCTTTCACAAGATACTAAGTGGGATGAAGACAACGCTATCCTCAGAAATCTATCAGGATCGGAAGTAGCCTTTTTAAAATGGCCTTTGTGCCCCCTAATGGTAGAAAACCAGACAGCACAACATTTTACCTTTATACATTTTACACTTCTTTCCCATCTAGTCATCTTCTATATGACATTAGAAACACTGGAGGTAGAGTGTTTTATGCGTTCTTTGGGCTATTTTCTAGAAGGTTGACAGTTCAAACCCCCCAACTGCTCCGATGGAGAAAGATGAATCTTCCTGCTGCCATTACAGCCTCTAAAACCCAAAGGGGCATTTCTACATTTTCCCATAGGATCCTATGAGTCAGCATTGATTTGATGGCAGTGATTAGGTTCTTGATTTTATACGACCTTTGTCCTAGGTGAATAGTGTTGAAAATTGTGTTTTGTAAAAGTCCACAAAGAAATTGAAAACAGTACAGCCATATTCTTAGACTCTGCTATTTCAAATAATTATTGTTTGTAATTAATTTTTTCATTTGCATTGAGGATAGAGATAGAGAGGTTAATTTCATAGGCATGTACTACATAATGTAAATCTACTTTGTAGAGGTAAATCCAATTTTTAAAATCATTACTACATGATTACTTTTTTAAAATAAATTTTAAAAGTCCCAAATAATTTTATTTTCAAAACTTTACTCACACTTCTAATATCATCCTCATGATCATTTCATATATCATGAAATATCTAATACGCTGAGATAGCTTCATTCCAAGAAACCATGTAAGCATTTTTATTCCTAGAAACCAGAAATGGAATGAGGGTTATTGTAACTCATGAAATATATGCAGACAATATCTTATAAAGATGAGGTTGGTGGATGGTGTTATTTAGGACTTTCTTATTTCTGGAAGTGTAGGGTCATTTTGATGACAAGCGGGCTATAGTAGGAGAAGACAATTGTGGGCAGTAGTGAAAGCCACTGAGAGGGGGATTGTGTGAAGGACTGAATAAGGCAATAACAAATAATACAAAAAGGACCGAGAAATGCAGGCAGATGGAGACAGGGAAGAAAGAACTGTAATCATGTGCCCTGCAGCATACATTTCCACCTGTTACAAAGTAAATAATTTAGAGCTGGATTCGATACACATGGAACCTGTTTCTAATCCACCCATGTGTTAGTTACTTAAAGAAATCCTCTATTATGGGGGGGGAAAATCCTATAACACGGAGCAGCTATATTTTTCTTTTTACTGATTTTCTTTTCTTTATATTTTCAGCAGTCTCTACTTTTTTTCTTTTCTTTTTCCCGTGTATTATCTAATATCGGATATTTTAGTATTCAAATCACAAACTATTTGACTAGTAGTTTGGGTTATCAGAAAAGTACCCCAACTTCTGAAAGGACGTTAAAACTTCTACCATCAATCATTTCACACGTTACCCTCCAGATTTTCCTTCAGAATTCCATCCGCAAATCACAGGCTTCTCCAAACCAAAACTTTTTGGAGCGGGGGAATAAGAAGAACCTTGGGAAAGACGAGTACTGACAGTTCTTTTGCAGTATCCTCTATGGAAGTGTTTTTGCAGGACTCCTGTGCGTCAGAAATCTGGGGCGGCAGCAATTAGGGAAAATCGTCATTTTCACTCAAGGTTCAGCTTTGCGGGAGGAAAGGGGGTGGGGAGGAGAGGGAGCGTACATCCTGAAGAGCTAATCCCCACTCATGACATCATTCTCCTGCCTATATATTTCGGGGATGGCCAGAGCATCGCTCATAGTTCAGTCACATTCAAAGTCAGCTGAAGGCAGAGGGAAGTCCTGCAGAGCGCCTCCCCTCAGCGTGCCTCTGACTTTTCCGGACGAGGCTCCCTAGAAGGCTGACAAGACGATGGCAGGAATGAAGGTCCAGCTGGCGTGCGTGCTGCTCTTGGCTTTCAGCCCGTGGAGTCTGTGCTCAGGTAAGCTCAGCTGTGTTTCCCATCTCCCCAAACGGAGTGACTCTCCCCTTCCTGCAGCATGTTGCTACCTGTGCAATGCATCGAGGGAGAAAAGCGCCGGAGTTGCTTTTTAAGAATAGAAACGGATTCTTTTCTTTCTCTGTCCTTATGAATGCAGCAACCGAGAGATTTCTCTTCCTTTTTTTAATCTACAAAGCAATAAAAATAATCTCAATGAAGACTTGCATGCATTGCTTTGGAATTTAATCACTATGGAAGGGGTGAGGGAGATGCAAAACTTAATTGAACTGTCCGTTATCTAAACAGAAATACACGTGCAGTGCCTGTCAAACTAAATACAGTCTCGTATAAAACGATTTCATTCAAAAAACTCTACTCTCATCCTCAGTCATTCCCTCAGGAAACAGTGGCGTCTTCCTTCTCCAGTCATTATCCCCAAATGATTTTTCAACTTTGTATGTTAAGATCTCAAATAAAGTGGAAATTAGATTTAATTAGTAAATATATAAAGCATTATTAATACAAAGTCATCTTGAGAAAAATGTGGAAATGTCTCAAGTCCTTTCTGAGAATATATTTTACACATTTGTAGATAAATGATAAATAAATGTGCTATGAGTGTAATTGTTTCTTGTTTGCATGTCATTTAAATGGCTCACATATGTGAGTGTAAAATTAATATTACTTCAGCAGAATTTATTTGCTTTGAAGTATTTTGCATGTGATAATTAAGAAGTCTGATTCTATTAAGTATCAACAACTCATCATGTAAATAAGATGAAAATTCAGAGCAGCATGGATTATAATTAGGGAAATGTGCATTAATGCTTGAGAAAAATCAAATAATTAAACATTCCAAGATGAAATAATCAACAAACTTACAGAATAAGTGCAGTAAAAATAATTTTGTATTTTTAATTCTTATACCTCATAAATATGATACATTGAAAGATTGAACCCTAACTTATGCTAATATTTTATGTAAATTGTGGAATTAAATCTAGCACAGGATATGTGACTTATGCTAATTTTTCATGAATTTTAATCACTAGAAAAGGACTTTCAAGCTGTATTTTTTTCATTGCTATTCATAAATACAAAATTCTCTCTAGTGATTATTTCGCCAGCTAATCATATGAGAGTAAAGGCCACTTAGAGTAGTACATGAGGAAAAGCTGGTTATTGCCTAAATATCTTCTCTAGGACCTGCTGATACTACTTGCTGTCATAAGTTAAAACATATTCTTTTTAGTGTACCTTGCTGATAAATGCTATGGATTCCTTAGGCATTTAGAAAAACTTATTAGGTTAACATTTGGGGGGAAGATTAGTGGCATAATTTTGTTCTTAGCGACAGTCTGACAAATGATTTCTCCAAGTGGAACAATTATTTTAACAATGTATACTCAAGAAAAATGGAGTTATTTTCACTTCTGCATTTATAGAGATCTGCATGAATTAAGATATTTTAGTGTTTCCTACTTTTTTGGATTAATTTATTTTGTAAACTTTCTTTTTTGGTAAAATATCTGTTAGTGGCAATTGGGGAGATATTCTCAGACATTCAGAGATCAATGATCACCACCACTGTGTCTCGGTTGATGGGAATTCCAGCTCTGATTTAACAGTGCCCTTACCTGCTTGTCATACAATCGTTGTCAAGAGGAAATCAATTCTTATTTAAAATGGAAAAGTAATTTTTTCAAAGGGAGATTTTGTAAAATGACTTCTCAAGCTAACTCTTTTTTTTTAAAGATAATTTTATTGGGGGCTCTTACAGCTCTTATAACAATCCAAACATCAATTTTATCAAGCAGATTTGAACATTTGCTGTCATCATTATTTTCTAAACATTTTTTTTTCTGTTTGAGCCCCTGGTAACTAAATCTTCCACTGTTCTTATTCTCAAATTATCAGTATGAAGTTCCTTTATTTTTTCTTCCTGATAAAATGCCACTTTTATGAAATAATGTGTTGTTTAGAAGTATCAATGTACACATTACAAATGTGTACATCATTTTCTAATAAAATTAAGCTTCAGCAGCATATGTGATGACATATTCTTATAAAATATAATCAAGTTTTTCTTTTGCTTTGTTTTAAACTGAAATTCAGAGACTAAGTTATCAATCACCAATAGCTCCCTTAGAAAATAACCATGTGCTTGTTTTCAGAAGCACATTTAATATTCTAGCTGTTATCCCAAAATAATACTATCATTGTATTTTTCTCTGAAATCATTAAAGGAGAAAAATACATTAAAAAAAGTTAGCCACTAAATTATTTTTAATATTGATCTGAAATCTATAGGTTACAATATGATTTGTCATTATATAGTAAGCATGTGCTTTTGATTTTGCTCAGATTCAGAAGAGGAAATTAAAGCATTAGAGGAAGATTTATTGGCCAATATGCATACATCAAAGGTAAGTTTTCCTTTTCTTTAACCAAGGTTAAAGAACGTATAACCTTTAATTATAGCATGGTACCCTTTTCCTATACTAATAACTTCTCATGGAGACTGAAAAGTGGATTGAGGGGTATTCCCTTTTTCTGAAAACCTTTCCTTACATTCAAAAGGGTTCAGGGTATTATTGTGGTAGAGAAATTTTTTTAAATGATCACTGATCAATTACTATTTTTATTAAAATGAGTAAGTGTTTTTAAAGGAAATTTGTTTCCATCCTTACTATATTATGTATGATGAAAGGTATATTGGTCTTAAGTTAAATACACAAATAAAGCTACCTGACCTTTTTATGTCAGGAAAAATAAAATGGAGTGTTTAAGTTAAAAATGAGAGTTCATATCAACCTAGGAAGGAACTGTAGAGGAAAGACTAATGGCAAATAGGAGCCTAGAGATCCACCTAGAGGTGCAACTGTGACTTAGAAACTATTTGATGTGAAGCACACAGGTGAGTTAATATTGTAAAACCCATGATCTCTGAGACGTTTTATCAAACCATGAAACATTACTGTTTATTATATACCTAAATTTAAAGACTCCCTACAACACAAGTGCTAGCTCTACTTGCTTATTGTTCTATGCTGGACCAAGTCACACTCTGCATTGTGGGCTTTATTACTTTCTTGGTAGGTTTCAAAAGTAAGTTTTCTAGGTCCCAGCATGTATCTAGAAATAAAGCCCATTTAAAATATGCCAGATTACTAGATTACCAGACAGCAGTGATTGATCCAGTGAGAATCAATTAGTGTGTGTTTAAATGTAAGAGAAGGTCACCGGGTCCAAAGATGATACTCAAAGAAAAACAAATTTGAAGTATGTGGTAACCTGGGGTGGTTACTTTTATAGCAAAACTGCTCCAAGACTGAAGATCCCACAGATGTTGTGGTAAGAAGTAAATACACTTGCTGGATTTCTGAAAAAAAATATATTTCAATTCAGTTTCTGTCTACTCTGATTTCTCTTTCTAATTTGATGAATATTTTATGCCTAAAGCAAACCTTTAGTATATATGTCAGATTATGTTTGATTACAGTGAATGTGAGAAAACAAAGACCCCTGTGTGTATTGTGCTTGTGTGCGTTTGTGTGTGTTCATTATTATCTCACTGCAAAAATTGTATACTTTCTACGATGCTCCTTATAGGAGTTTTTTGAAAATAAAGACATACATGCATTTTTCATTATCTAGCTATAAAGAAATTGATCAAATTGACATATAAATTCACCAGATTACATCCAAAGGCTATTGTAATTTAGTATATTTCCTATAATAAATTATCAAAATTAATTTGGTCATTAATACTCAATGGCACAAGTATATAAGCTTATGCTAACACATCCTTTGTCGAACACTAAAATAACTTCAACTAATACATAGACAACAGAAGCAGTGGTCAGAGTTAGATAATCGGTTAGGTTGTAATGCCTTGGTATACATTTTAACCCCAAGTGCACATTGGCACATCTTGAAAAGAGTAGCTGATGGTGAGTCGTGGTTATTTTCCCGTCAAGAGCTGACAAGGAAAAGCGCATCTCATATATGGAGAGGACTAATGATTCTCTTTAAGGAAAAATATAGACATGATAGAATTTTTTCATTTAGACATAGATTATATCTCTAAAATAAATCCTGCAAAAATTAGAATTTCAATGCTTCATTTGAGGAGAAATATGTAAAGTATAGTCTATGACATGTGAGACTCTGGAAGTATAATTATTCTAATTTTCCTGCTAGGATAAGGAAAAAAATACATATTAAAAAAGCTCACATTTTATCTTTCATTTATCTTTGCTCTATTCATTCTGTGTGTGTTTATAGTTTTATATATATAAATTTTGCCTTATTTCCATTTTAACCAAATTGCTGAATTTAAAATTTAAACAAAAACAGTTTTAGATGTTGGTATGAGCAGAAGTCCATTATTAAAAGCTTCAGGTGTTACTTTCTATTTCAATTTTTTTTTGTAATTTAAGTTTTAGATGTTGAAATGAGTGGAAATACATTCAGACAATGTAAGATCAAGAAATATTTAGAAAGCTACAAAGAAATGGCAGATGGGGAAGAAACATTTTTTTATTACAACATTAATCTCTTTCTTGCCAATACTAATACTCATGCTTTAGTATCATTTTATGAAGAGAACCTCTTATAATACATTTTCTTCAGACTCTCAAAGAGTTGGATGGCATATCATATTTATAATCAAATTCAAGGCCTTACATACAGTAGGCGTTCAATAAATGCTCATGAAACCACAATGGAAATTTATGATTCAATGTTAACTTCACATTTTGTATTACAATGTAGTTTTCAGGGATCTAACCCTGGTTAAGAAGCAGTGAATGTCTGCTTAGAGTGGTGGGAATTGGCAGCAGCTAGATGAGACAGTTGCACAGCATGGCTGGATTACTGGGCATCACTGAATTGTACATATGCAAGATATTGAATTAGCAAATGAGGACTTATACATCTTTTTAGATTTATTTCTAACATTATCATTATTTTATAAAATAAATGTCATTTCAATGCAAATAAACCCAAGAAGCGCACGACCCAGTCTTAGGATGAAAAGCGTGCCTTTGCGAATGCCTGCCTCCACTGTTCTGCCTTTCCGTATTTCACTGTGGCACGGCAAAAACGTCGTTCTACGTGACCTCTGGCTAGTAACTCAACCTGGAACCAATTTTATGCCTTATGTGAGTCACATAAATCTTCTGTGAGGTGGGTATAAAAAAAATGCTGTTCACCCCTGCTTTATTGATGAGAAAGCCAAGACTCAGAGATACCAGGAAAGTTGTTTAAGGACACACAGCTTAAAGCAGAACAACACAGAAAGCAAAATTAGATTAGAAACTCGGGCTGTTAGTCTCCATGTTCTGTGCTCTTTCCCCGTGGCAGAGGTGAAGGTGGGACGGGGGTAGAGTGTGTGTGTAGGGTAAGGGTGGTAAAAACCAGAAATTTGAACAGACTGTTATTCAGTATTGGAAATCAAAGGGTGATAAACAAAAATCACAAAGATTCACATTTTCCTCATTTTGAGAACAAAAGGAACACTACAGTAATCTAAATTTCTTATCTAAGATTTTATATCTACTATAAGTGTTTTAATAAAATAGCTTGGTAAGCAAGAATGTTTATGTTGAGTAGAAGCTTCCACCTTGTTCAACATATTTTCAGAGATGAGCTTTCTTGTTTTTTGTGAGGAGCAAGCTCTCAGGTAGGCTGCCTGGGTATGACAAGCGCTACTGAGGCACGACCCACTGTGCTAGAAGAGTTAAGTGACTATTGCAACTGATATTTCAGAAAGAAAGAAAAAAGAACAGAAGGACTCTGATTCTTCTGTGCTAAAAATCAGGTCACACTAGTCCCGATAGAAGCTTTATAGATCAACTTTTCTGTAGTAGATTACTTTGGGGAACATCAGCATAGCATCTCCCACAGCACTGAGGATACACAGGCAACATTTGCATATAAAAGACTCAGAGAATATTTCTAAATTCAAGAAGTCTTTCCTATGTGCTTAATTCCCACTCCCTCGCCCGCAACTCGCTTCACCATGGAACTGGTTTGGTTTTGTTTTACTTAGTGATTGTAGAAAGTGTTCCTGTGAGCACATTTTGATGAACACTGGATTAGATAATCTCGAATTATTGCAATGATAAAAATTGCAGAACCCCATTAATCGGCCCCGCACAAGGGCTGGCCCACGGCTCTGGAGCTCAGGTCCTCTCACACTGCCTCCCACAGCAGAAACAGCACCAACCGGCTGCTCGCCATATGTCTGAATGGATTAGGACAGATTTCTGAATTGGTTGAAAGTTAAACGAGAATATTTTCTAAAGCTTAAGGAATTCCTGATTTTATGAAATACATTTCTCGCCCCTCTCCCCCTTTGGTGGTATCTGCTTTATTCTCCTATTTTTGAGCTTGCTTCGTGTCATGGATTATGTTGGGGTGATCGCAACAAGGTGGAAATCACAGCCCCTCAAATAGAAAGCTGAGGCTTTCTTCTCAGGTAAGATTACAGTCTCTGCCTCAAAGCGACCCCTCAGGAGTGAGGACGATTGCCTCCGCGGGTTTCTGAGACTGGAAATCAAGTCACCTCTGGAAGGCTCATCTTCCCCTCACCCAGCATCACGATGAATTTTCTCAGCAGCAATGAGTTTGCTTTTTTTTCTTGTTTTGTTTAAAATTTTCCCTTTCCTGGAGCAGAGAGTTATACTATAAAGAGAGTTATAATATAATATAAAGAGAGTTATAATATAAAGAATGGGAAGGCTAAAATTCAGAATATTCGTAATACAATTCTTAGTGAAAAATTTTAAATTGAAATTTTGATACTATTTTTCACAGAGAAAGCATTTTCCCTGGGTGTAGAATATTACAGTCATGCACTCCCATGTTGTCGATTCGGACACTTTTAGACCCAAAAGGACAAAGTGGAATTGTTCTGTGGGCTCCAGAGGTTACCCATCTTTATTATATTTTCTTCCATTTAAACTCCAAACTCACTGCCATTGACTTGATTCTGACTGTTAGTGACCCTATAGGACAAGGAGAGCCGCCCTGTAGGGTCTGAGACTGTAAACCTTGCAGGGGTTGCGGGGAGACTGGTTGGGGTCTACGCCTGGGGGCTGGTAGTCTTTACAGAGCAGAAAGCCTCCTGCTGCGTGGTGCGTGCGTTCAGACTGTGGAACTTGCTGTTAGCAGGTCCAAGTGTGATCCACTGTGTCACAACATGTATATTTTAGTCACGTGGACCGTTTCATTGAACTTGGTGTTTTATGTTTTCTTATATTTTCAGAAATCTAGAATTTTTTCTGACTCTGGAACCTATTCAATTCCATTTTTTCCAACTATAAACATTGATTTCCTTTATGCCAGGAGATCCATTGATTTCACACATGTTTTCACAACTTCTTTTCTCTATTTTACTTTGTCAAGATGTTTACCTAAAGTGAAGTAGAGCATATGTTTAAAGTAGGCTGGACTATAATACTTTCTGGAACAGTGGTTTCAAATGTTTCTACATTAAAGACAATGCAGTTTCAAGGAAGAGGGTGCATCTAGGGAAGAATTATTAAAGAACAATGAGGCACAATAGTCTGAAATGTAAAAGAGGATGACTTTGAAGTCTAATTTGTGGATTGAATCTAGGCTATGCAACATATTGCCTCTGTGCTCTTGAGAATTTACTCAGTCTCTTAGTCACGGTTTCTACATATGTAAAATGGAAAGAGTTATCGCTGCTGTTTTAGCTCATTTATTTTATTTTAAAATGAAAACTAAGTAACACAGTGCCCATAAAATAACCCACAGTGTGCCAGGCACACATAAAATAGTCCCATTAACTTTTTTCATCAGTGTTGCTGTAATTCCTTTTGCTATAATAATAAAGACTCTTAAGACAAATTGTGAGGCAAATAAGTCTATTAAAAAGAAACAAAGATTGTGAGATGTGTCCCAAGATTACTCCTTCTGTTATATCTCATGAAGTTGGTCCCATTTCCATTCTGGAAGAACAAAATATTCCAAATATTGTGAAATACACCATCACCACTCCACATTGTGGCCAAGCATCAGAAGGAAATAATGAAAGACTAATTATATTCTCAAGAGCCCTCTTTCCACAGGAGCCCTGGTGGCATAGAGGTGACCCATTGGGATTGCTCACTGCCAAGTCAGTAACTCAAACCACCATCCTCTTTGTGGGAGAATGAAGAGGCTTTCGAATCCGGTAGCGTTCCAGGCTCCGAAATCCCCAGGGGTAATTGTACCTCGCCCTATATGATTGCCATGAATCAGAATTGACCCAATGGCAGTTCGTTTTTCTGTTGGTTTATTTTGGTGTCACAGTGGTTACACACGTGTTCACTATCCAAATGGTCAACAGTTTGAACCCCCCAGTCACTCCTGGGGTGGTAATGGGAGGGATCTATTGATTCGCGCCTGTGAAGTTTATAGGCTTGGTTACTTTATCGGCAAATTCTACTCTGTCCTATAGAGTTGCTATGAGTTAGAATCTACACTAAGACATGCAACAATAACAATCATGTTATAGGAATCCCTGTATGATACAATTAGTATGATTGTATGATAAAATACACATATTTTAACATGTATAGTATCACCTAGTATAGTCTTTTATAAGCGTGTAAATAGGTATACACCCACTGACATTAGGTTGATTCCCATGCATAACCACCTAATATAGGGATTTTGAGAATATAAAGCTTCATACGAGCAAACAGCTTCATCTTTCTCCCCAGAAGCAGCTGGTAGGCTTAAACTCTTGACCTTCCATTTACCAGTCCAATGCTTACTTTACCAGGACACCAAAACCCTCCAAATTCATTTCCGTCGAGTCAATCTGACTCATAGGACATGCTAGGGCTCCTGAAACACACATGAATTGTATAATTAAAACGAGCGGTCAATGTGCTTTACACTGGACATAATTCATATTGTCTCTTTGTTCTTTTCAGAGCTCTTTGTTTAGTGAATCTGTGTTTTGCCTTCTCATGCCAGTTATGCAAGGTTTAATTTTTATTTATTTTTTAATTAATTGGGGTGTGGTAGTCAATATTTTTTTTAAACTCACACTTTGTTAAAGATATTAACATTTTGTAGCAGTTTTTTCTACATAGCTTGCATTTGATTTCATCAGTGGGTTATGCTTCCTTAGAAATATTTTAAACATCTATTTTTTTAAATGATCTTTTTCTTCCAAAATCTGATTTTGATATATACTTAATAATATCTTCCCCAACTTCATGGTTTGTTAAATACATTTCCAAGTTTATTTCTGCATTGGATTGACCCAGGAGCTGCCACAATTAGATCAAGCGTAGGAAAAATTGTGAGGATGGCCAGGACGGGCAGGGTTTCCTTCTGTTACCCGCAGGGTTGCTATGGGTTGGAACTGACTAGCTGGCCCCTAACAAGAAAAATAAGAACAACCATTCTGCATCATTAAATCACATTTAACTGATCAGAATGTTGTTTGATTGTAATATATCAGGATGGGTTATAATTAGATCTGCACCTAGATTTACCCATACCCAAATCTCCCAATGGATTTGAAATGCAAACTTTGTCATATATTATAGCCCCATAGATAACTGGACCGATTTTGGAATTTTTTCTATGGGTTCATATACAGAAGTAAGATGCAGCCATCTGCTTCCATAAACATTTACAGCTTTCGAAGCCCTAAAGGGCAGTTCACCTTGTCCTACAGTCACTACAAGAGAATGGGCTTGATAGTTGTGGTTTCGGGGTCGGGATTAGCTCTGTGATTGCACCCGTTTGATTACTTTGGCAGGGTCATTCACCCCTCAGTATCTTTTAGGTTTTCAAAAGTCATCTTGATTGTCTTTACACATTCATCGTTCCTAATTAACTTTGAAATCACTTTGCTAAATCTCCTGCTCCCTTTTTCAGTTCCCTCATGGCCCCCACGTTGGGATATGGATTTACAGTGCCATTGCATTTGGAAAGTAATTCATAAGGAATTCACACGTGAGGCGATTATTACGTCTTCCCATCACAATCCTTTATTCATTCATATCTGTTTATCTTATTTGAAAAATTTTTGCATTTCCTTCAGAAATATTTGTTTGATCATTATGTATACTCTTCAATTTGCTAACATGTATGGATTATTTCTGGTATGTTTGCAAGTTATTCTTTATGGTAATTATAATTTCAGATCAAATCTTATTAGAAAAGGATGGTCATTCCACAAAATATTATTTTCAAGTAAGTAAAGTGGGCATGTGTGATGATGCCGATGACAAGCAGTTAATTGTGTGGGAGACATTGGTGTCTTCACAGTACTTTCATTGTCCAAATCTGTTAGCATCATCTTTGTGCCTACTTTATCCAACACTAATCTGGAATGCTCTAAGTGGAAAATTGCATTAAAATTTTGAGAATAGTTAGTAGTGCTCTAGTGAATAAAGAAAGCAGCATATTAACACTATTGAACGTTGTGACATGAAAATACTAAATTACTAACACTATATTTATTAGGTTAAGTTAACCAACAAATATGCCTTAAAATGTAAAGCTGTAATGCAATATAATCTTATTTCTTATTTATAGCGTACATACTTTAATGGTATCTATATTTTTTCATATATTTCAGATCAGTAAAGCAAGTGTTCCCTCTTGGAAAATGACTCTGCTAAATGTCTGCACTCTTGTCAATAACCTTAACAGCCGAGTGGAGGAGACAGGGGAGCTTCCGGAGGAGGAGCTCATTACAAGAAGGAAATTTCCCACCGCTCTCGATGGCTTTAGCTTGGAAGCAATGTTGACAATATATCAGCTCCAAAAAATCTGTCACAGCAGGGCTTTTCAACACTGGGAGGTAAAACGAAAACAAATATGAATATAATTTGGCTGTACTGGTTTAGTTCTCATTTGTACTGATTTTTTTATCCTGATAATGAGCACAACAGGAAGACTTGCTGATATTGGAAAAGAATCAACCATGTGTTGAGGTTAGCATTCCCTCAGATCTTCAAAGTGTCCTTCACATATTTGGAATATAGCAAAATGTTTTTCTTCTATCTTAAGAGAAGGATATATTTTAAGGCAGATTTGACCCAGATGCTTTTATTATTCCTAAATGGATAGCATGCTTAGCTTTGGTTGGTGGTGCGTGGCGGTGGTAGTGGCCTGTCTAAGAAATGTCAGGAACTCAAAATGTTTTCTTAGAAATGTGAAGTCATATATGTTCATCTATAAACAGACAAAGATGGAACTAATTCCATTTAAGTGTGAAAATATTAGGAAAATAATTACTTAAATAATAAAGTCGTATATACATACACATATAATGAGTTCATGTGTATACATGTATGTATATATATTTCGAGCACTATTTCTATCGTGTGTGGATTATTTCAGGCATCCTCAGCCACTAATCTTGGGCTGGCCACACAATCAAACCCATGCAAACTATGACAAAAGAGTTGTTAACTCCATTATATTAAATGCTATAGTCATGATTCATTATTTTTGGTTTGAGAAGGTTTGCTTATGTGAATAATTTTAAAATATTGGCATGATAAAATGTAATTTGTACTACTTAATGTACAAAGTCAGTCTTTTAGATCCAGGAGCTTAGTGGAAAGCAATTGACAGCTCTGCCCTGGATTCACACACTCTGGAAGTATAGTGTCAAATCTATAAATAATGAAAGAATTTCAGACCATTAAGTATCTACTGATAAGTATACATAGCCACCAAAGTTATTTTAGCCCATATCTCAATTAAAGTTTCCACTTAGGTGTTTGGAAACAGACCTGAGAAATTATTATCTGAACACAAAATGTAAATCTCACGTATATTATGCTATCCCAAACTAGCTCCAAATCCATTCTCTTTGCCTACTGATGAAAAATAAAGTGTGGCATTCTTAAGGCATACTTCAAATAAGCTTTAACGGTTTTAAAACAAAAATAATTATCTACAAAATTAATTTAACTATTATTTTCTCTGTATTTACAAAATACTTTATAATTTATTGCTCTAGTTGCTACATGTTACTTTAAAAGACATACTAAGGTTTTGGAACAATATATAAAACTATTGAGTTTAAAATTGAAAAAAAAAAAAAAGGGTAGAAAAAATTATTTTATTTTCCCAATCAGGGGATCATTGAAAAGGAAGAAATTGGCGTTAAGTTTCAAATCCTGGACTTTGGAATTTGCCTTCCCTACATTGTAGCAAAATCTGGGTCAAAATAGTACATAGATAACTTATGAAAACAGGAAATAAGAAGAGCAATGTTTAGTGTTATTTAAATTAGCAAACAAAAAAGTTATCAAAATGAAAATCCCCAAAGGTCAATTTTAGTCTCACTTGTTGGAATACTTAACCTTTAATTCTAATTTCAGCTAGATAGTTTAGTGTTTATGATATTCTTTAGATCAGGAAAATTTTAAAATTAAAAATTTGTACATTGAGAAATACCGCGTCTGGGGTCTTAAAAGCTTGAAGGTAAACAAGCGGCCATCTAGCTCAGAAGCAACAAAGCCCACATGGAACAACATATCAACCTGTGTGATCACGGGGTGTCGAATGGATCACTGAAGACAAATGGGTGCATAAGCAAATGTGGTGAAGAAAGCTGATGGTGCCCGGCTATCAAAAAGTATAGCGGCTGGGGTCTTAAAGGCTTGAAGGTAATCAAGCGGCCATCAAGCTCAGAAGCAACAAAGCCCACATGGAAGAAGCACACCAGCCTATCCAACCACGAGGTGTCGAAGGGATCAGGTGTAAGGCATCATCAGAACAAAAAATCTTACCATAGTGAATGATGGGGGGAGTGCGGAGTGGAGATCCAAAGCCCATTAGTAGGCCACTGGAGATCCCCTTGCAGAGGGGTCTAGGGGAGGAGATGAGCCAGTTACGGTGCGATGTAACAATGATGAGAAATACAACCTTCCTCTAGTTCCTAAAAGTTTCCTCCCTGCTCCCACTACCATGACTCGAATTCTATCTTGCAAGACTGGCTAGACCAGAGGAGGTACACTGGTACAGATAGGAACTGAAAATACAGGGAATCCAGGACGGATGAGCCCTATAGGACCAGTGGTGTGAGTGGCAAAACAGGGAGGGTAAAGGGAGAATGGGTAGGGAAGAGGGAACCGATTACATGGAACTGTGTGTGACCTCCTCCCTGGGGGACAGACAACCAGAGGGTGGATGAATGGGGACGTCGGACAGGGCAAGATATGACAAAATACCCCTTTATAAACTATCAAGGGCTCATGCGGGAGGGGGGAGCGGGGAGGGAGGGGAAAAATGAGGACCTAATATCGGGGGTTTAAATGGAGAGAAAATGTTTTGAGAAACGATGTACAAATGCGCTTTACACAATTGATGTGTGTATGGATTGGGATAACAGTTGTATGAGCCCCTAATAAAATGTTAAAAAAAAAAATTTTACCAGGGAACACACACACACACACACACACACAAAAAGAGAAATACCAATCATGTGCTATTTATTCAGAAACAAACAAAATGCTAACTTCATAAGAATTGCAAACAAACCAAATATATGTAAGATTGGAACTTCTGATATCTTAGATGCATTGAGAGATTTAAAAATGAAATGATAATATTATTCAAAGTATAGTACAAGTAATTACAGACTATGCACTGAGAAGATTATGAAATTAGATTTTTCTGACAGTACCTGTTTTCCTTCTCTGAAAATGAATAGCTGTGGGCTGAAATAAAGTGCTTAGTGATGTTATTTAATGCATAAGCATGATAAAATTAACTTATTCAGTCTCTTACTAGTATTACAGTGACCCCAATTTTTTAAGTAACCGCAAATATGACTAAAATTCCTATTTAGCATTCTGTTAAATTTTACGTAAAATTATGCAAACAGTTCTTGAGCAAAATACATATTTTATACCAACTGACAATTTTGAATTATAGCAGTGTTATAAAAAAATGGTATTGATTTTACCTACAGCATATTCGATAACATAGTGGCAAGATTCTGCATTGAGATCAACTTCTTGATTTATTCAATCTGAACTTGTTTTTAATTATTGTAGGAATTGATTAAGTGCTACCACATAAAGAGGTCTTCACTATCTTAACCAAGATATCACATATGCTTGATTTCTACAATTGAGTAGATTGTTTGAATCAGGCATTTCTCTTAAGAATTAGAACAAATCTTTGGAATGGCCTTCAAATCAAGTTAATAAATAACTTAATGAAATAAAGGATCTCACACCAATGTTTATGATCTCATGTACTCCCTTGAACCCATGTTTGAGCTCTGGTGGCATGGTGGTTACTCATTGGGCTGCTAATCACAAGGTCAGTGGTTCAAAAAACCACCCTGGGAGAAAGATAAGACTGCCTACTACTCTAAAGAGCTACCGTCTCAGAAGCCATAGGAGCAGTTCTATCCTATCCAGGGAGGTTGCTCTGAGGCAGGAGTGACTTGATGGTAATGAGTTTGGTGTTGATTTATGTTTTCAGCCATATTTGGTTTGCTAAGTTCAAAACTCTCAAATTGTGGTAACTTATCTTGTTTGTTTCCAAACCATTTTAAATTCGCTGTCATTAATTGAAGTGTGCAAAATACTTCAAGGTCAATTGGGCATGCTTTTTCATTTGGAGAAATAAATGTAATATTTGCGGAATGTAAAAACTTAAAAGGGGTGTAGACTTTGTTGTGGGATTAGGAAGCCCACGGACCATAAACATGCTCATCCTGTCTCAACCCCCGTGAGGCACGCACGCTTTAACAAGGCACTGATGATTCTGAAGGGTTTTCATGTGACCCACCTACATCTTATCTGGATATAAAAAGTAAGGGAATGATTACAGTACTTTGAAACATAAGATTTTATGCATGTAGATTCATCTATTTGTATTTTACCTATTTTGCAGCTAATTCAGGATAATGTTCTTGATACTGGAAATAACAAAAATGAGAAGGAAGAAGTTATAAAGCGAAAAATTCCATACATTCTGAAACGGCAGCTATATGACAATAAACCTAGAAGACCTTACATACTCAAAAGAGCTTCTTACTACTACTGACAGGAATGACTTTTCTGTACTTGTGATTGTGATTTGTGATGCTTTACTTAAATACGGATGATGTTTCTGTGAAAATGTGAAAAGAACACAGTTACTTTGTCTCTTGTGTAATTGCAGTTTGTTGGATGTGATTTTTCAGCATTAATATGAATTAGGTTAAATGCTTACAAATAAATCTAGACCTTGAGCATGACATGTTGTATATTCTTGGCGTATATATTGATTAACTCACATACAGTATGTTTTGCTATTTTGAAAAACACTTTAAATGATTGACATTTTTGCCAAATAATGTTATAAGCAAGTAACATAACAGTCTAGCTTACATATTATTAACCAACAGCAAAGTAGCATCAAAACCAAACTCATCGTCAGTGAGTCGCTGCTGACTCACAGTGACCCGAAAGGCAGGGTAGAATTGCCCCTGTGGGTTCCTTGGCTGAAGGAGAACATCTGGTCTTGCTCCATGGAGCAGGTGGTGGTTTCAAACCGCTGACCTAGTGGATCACAGCCCAGTGCGTATCCACTCTGCCACCACTGCTCCTTCTCATTATCTGTCTGACTGTCTTACTAAATTGAGAACACATACTCTCGTTTCCAAAATGGATTCATTATGACTCTTTGAGATATAGGAATGGTAATAAGAAGGATTGTTCATTAGACTGATGTTAAGGAATGATCCTCAGCTAAAGTTGCTTTTTTTTGAATAAACATAATAGCTAACTAAAAGGCAGAAAGAGAACAGAAATGCATCTTACCCAAGACTTCTATTTGAAAAGTTACTTAAAAAAAATTATTTTATTGGGTGCTCGTACAATTCTCTTCGCAATCCATACATACATTGATTGTGTCAAGCACACATGCACATTCGTTGCCCTCATCATTCTCAAAACATTTGCCTCCCACTCTATCCCCTAATATCAGTTGCTTATTTCCCCCCTCCCTCATAAACCCCTCATACTTCATAAATTATTATAGTTTTGTCGTAAGTTATCCTGTCCGATGTTTCCCTCCGCCCTCTTCTCTGCTGTCCATTCCCCAGGGAGGAGGCAATATTTAGATTCTTGTAATTGGTTCCCCCTTCCTACC
>NW_022103898.1:44417916-44436822 GCF_000313985.2 Echinops telfairi | reverse complement strand
TACACCTCGTGGTCAGACAGGCTGGTGTGCTTCTTCCATGTGGGCTTTGATGCTTCTCAGCTAGATGGCCGCTTGTTTGCCTTTAAGCCTTTAAGACCCCAGATGCTATATCTTTTGGTAGCCAGGCACCATCAGCTTTCTTCACTGCCTTTGTTTATGTCACATTTTTCTTCAGCAATCCTGTCAGGACGGTGTGCATCCTGGAATGCCAATTTAATAGAAAAATATGTTCTTGCAATGAGTAAGTGCTTGAGTGGAGGCCCAATGTCCATCTGCTGCCTTAATACTAAACCTATAAATATATGCACATAGATCTGTTTCCCCACACTCATAGATATAACAATGGGACCAACGGTTCTGGGGGGACAAGGGAGAGGGGAATGGTGCTGACCAAACTAGGGACAGGGGAGCAACAAGTGATCCAGAAACAGTGGCAAGGAGGGTGTGAGAGGCCTGGTAGGGATTAAGCAAGGGCAATGTAACTGAGAGGAATCACTGAAACCCAAATGAAGGCTGAGCAAGATAGTGGGACAACAGGAAAGTAAAGGGAAATAGAGGAAAGAACTAGGGGACAAAGGGTATGTATAGAGGTTTTAAGACTATAGATATATTTACATAAGAAAAGTTACTTTTTATTGAATCCTCTGCCTCCTTTTCATACTATGACCCAGAAATAATAGTTTTAATTTAAACTTCCCTGACGTATTTGTGTGACAAAGTTTCCCTCATGGGAGTTCATGCTTGAGATTGAAACAATCCTCCCCAGTGTCCTTTTTAGATGACACTTTTCCCAAGGCATTACATTCCATCATGAGTAGTGGCTTCCTAGACTTACTCTTACTAGGTAGGATCTAGGATAATAGGACTGGGGCCTTGTCCTTAGTTCTCTATGAAGGGATAACACAAGACTTCAACAATTCTGTAATGAGGAGGCTTTGGAATTCCATATTCTGTCAATAAGAACACTCTCTTCTTGCCACCCAGCATAGGATTTAAGAGCAGTTCACAGATCTCTGGGTTTTTTAAAAAATAAAAACACCAGTTCTTTTTTTTTAAGTCATTTTATTGGGGGCTCATACAACTCATCACAATCTATACATACATCCATTGTGTCAAGCACATTTGTACATTTGTTGCCATCATCATTCTCAAAGTATTTGGTTTCTACTTGAGCCCTTGGTATCAGCTCCTCATTTTTCCCCCTCCCTCCCCACTCATGAACCCTTGATAATTTATAAATTCTTATTATTTTGTCATATCTTACACTGCCCGATGTCTCCCTTCACCCATTTTTCTGTTGTCCATCCCCCAGGGAGGAGGTTATATGTAGATCCTTGTAATTGGTTTCCCCTTTCCACCCCACCCTCCATCCACCCTCCCAGCATCACCACGCTCAGCACTAGTCCTGAAGGGATCATCTGTCCTGGATTCCCCGTGTTTCCAGTTCCTATCTGTACCGGTGTACATCCACTGGTCTAGCCAGATTTGTAAGGTAGAATTGGGATCATGATAGTTGGTGGGTGGGAGAGGGAGGAAGCATTTAGGAACTAGAGGGAAGTTGTATGGTTCATCGTTGCTACAATGCACTCTGACTGGTTCATCTCCACCCTGAAACCCTTCTGTAAAGAGATGTCCAGTTGCCTACAGATGGGTCTTGGGTCCCAATCTGCATGCCTCCTCATTAACAATGATTTGATTTTTTTGTTCTTTGATGCCTGATACCTGATCCCTTCGACACCTAGTGGCTGGTGTGCTTCTTCCATGTGGGCTTTGTTGCTTCTGAGCTAGATGACCACTTGTTTACCTTCAAGAATTTAAGACCCCAGATGCTATATCTTTTGATAGCCAGGCACCATCAGCTTTCTTCACCACATTTGCTTATGCACCAATTTGTCTTCAGTGATCATATTGGGGAGGTGAGCACACAGTGATATGATTTTTTGTTCTTTGATGCCTGATACCTGATCCCTTCGGCACCTCATGATCACACAGGCTGGTGTGCTTCTTCCATGTGGGCTCTGTTGCTTCTGCGTTAGATGGCCATTAGTTTACCTTCAAGTCCTTAAGATCCTAGGTGCTATATCTTTTGATAGCTGGGCTCCATCAGCTTTCTTCACCACATTTGCTTATTCACCCACTTTGTCTTTAGCGATCGTGTCAGGAACGTAAGCATTTTCGAATGCCAATTTAATAGAGCAAAATAGTCTTGCATTGAGGGAGTACTTGAATGGAGGCCCAATGTCCATCTGCTACCTTAATACTAAACCTATAAATATATGCACATAGATCTATTTCTGTATCCTCATATATAAATATTTTTACATATGTACATGCATTTTTAGACCTCTATATATGCCCTTTGCCTCCTAGTTATTTCCTCTATTTCCTTTTGCTTTCTTCTTGTCCCAACACTTCTTACAACCACCTTCCCATTATCATCCACCACCTCTCTCAACTCAACATCAGAAAATGCTCAAGCAATTAAGCACTTAGAAGCATGTGCTCTGTAAGCAGGAGGCCAAGATACAGCTTTCTTGCTCACCTGCACGCTTTAACCTCTCTGTATTCAGGTACAAATTGAAGAAAAGGATGGTATTTGAGAGGATGGGATAGGCTGAGTGACAGAAGAAAAATGCTTCGAATGTGCTATGGTCAGAAGAATGCGACACTATATTTAACAAGGATTTATTATTATTAACTTTTTTGTTGGAAACATTCCATCATATCACTCTTTTCTCCAACAGAATTTCAAATTCCCTAGGTCGCACTTCATAAACTAAATTATGTTCTTCATTGGCATCCACTCATTTACAGGACTCCAACCAAATCCTTCCATCCATTCTGTCTGAACCTCTCGGCTGTTGCTTTCCATCAGCGATTTCACTGGTGGCTGGTTTTCTCTACCCATATTACAGGGTCTGTGAGAGGAGGCCCATGTGTTCTTTTAACCACTTCTAGATCCTTCTTCCTCTTACTTTCAAAAAGTACAGCTCACTTGGATCACAGGCCACAAACACTTTTAACACTCTATTTTGGTCAACTATCTTGCTTGGATTCACAAACACACGCTCATGGAAATAGGAGTCAAGATATCAAAATGTGGGATCTGGCCCTGTGGTTTATTGATCCTGCCAGAGCGACTAGGCAATCACTGAGACAGAAAGAGAGCCGCCGGGACTCAACTCCATTCTCTGGGAAAATGAGATGAGCAAGAAAAGTCTCCAGCTTATTCAACAATCAGTTTTATAGCTCTTCAGGCAAGTGAGCCTCTTGTGATACATACACATCAAACAAATGGACAATGTACTAATCTTGAATATTCAAAGCCCTCACAGGGAATACTTAAAAGGGAGTATTAGACATGGATAGACAAGAGGTGCAAAACACTCCTTCAGATAAGGGACACTTACTGCTGGAGTAGCAGTGTGAACTCATAGTAGGGACACTTACTACTTGAATAGAAATGTGAACTCCTTGTAGGCTTGCCTTTTGGACGTGATTACTGAAGAGTAAAAGGATAAGCGAGTGCTTAGGGGGACCTGGGATAGGTAACCCTGAACGAAATGGGGACTGGAATGATGGTCTCTAACTTGTCCTTTCCTTTCTTTACACATAGAGCTATTTGTCTGCTCTCTGTCACTATTGTGTGAGATTTGACTATTTGTATGGTTTATTGTTTGCCTATACAAGTAATCCAGGACAGGCAAACTTATGGAGACAGCGACTGGACCAATAGTCCCTGGGGGGTATAGGAAGGGAGGAGGAATGGGGAGAGAGACAATAACGACTGTTACAAGAGAATAGGAAGTGTTCTAACATTGATGGTGAGGAGTGTGCAGCTTTTCTTGACATATTTGAGCAACTGAATTGTATCTGAGAGGAATTACTGAAATATGAACGATGGATAAATATAACTGTGGGATACAAAAGGGGGGAAACAATAAAAATAAAACCACAGTTATATCTACCCATTATATATATATGGTAATATATAATAAATAAATGGGTAATATATATAATATACATATAATGGGTAAATATATATATTTATATCAAGAAAACAGATGGATTTTGGTCTTCTACTTAAATCCTGCCTTAGTACAACAACAATCTCTTCTAATAATGTGGCATTGTATGATACCCTGTTTCCCCAAAAATAAGACAGTGTCTTAAATCAATTTTTGCTCCCAAAGATGCACTAGGTCTTATTTTCAGGGGATGTCTTATTTTTCCATGAAGAAGAATATGGTACAGATTTATTGTTTATTGTTTTATTGAAAGAGACCTTGCACTTCCTGGCTGCTCTGGCTGCGTTGCGGCCAACAGTGAGCTGCACGGTGGCACCTGCCACTATGGTCTAGAGTCCAGAGTTATGGTAGCTTTGGGGGGCCTTATTTTCGGGGGCATGCCTTATATTTCAGTGAGAGGCAAAACTCTAAGTAGGTCTTATTTTCAGGGGATGTCTTACTTTCGGGGAAACAGGGTACTAACCTTCCTGACACAATAGCTGAAGACAAAATGGGTGCATAAATAAATGTGAAGAGATCTGATGGTGCCCAGCTATTAAAAGATCCCTCAGTACATGAAAGTCAAGATAGACTACCCATCAGAGACAGTGGCAGGAGTAATCACTCCCTGAAGGAATGGGAAGAAAGATGGGGGTGGGGTGGGGGCAAATCGGAGCTGATAGCATTGATGCTTGGATAACCCCACCTGATGGGATTGAACAACAAAATTGTATGTGAATGGATATATTGAATTGTGTAAAATATGTCAATAAAACCATTATAATTTTTAAAAGAAGGTAAGGGACAAAGGGAGCAAATGCCCTTAGAGGTAAGCATCCTTTGAGTGCATATGTGAGGAGTCAGGGGCCTGTGGGAGACAGCTTTATATTAGCATTTATGGAGTCGATGTGCTGTGGAGAAACCTCCTCCCTTACATATGTGTATTGCAGCACTTTCCTGTATTCGGGCGCTGAGGCATGCCTCTCACGAGGGCTGGCGTGCCCAGCGCTGTGGGCGCCAGTGCTGCAGGCAGGGCACATACGCTTCCTTCCAGGTCCTCGGTCTCCCACATCAAAAGATGTGTTGCATTGGGTAAATCTGCTGCACAAGGCCTCTTTAGGGTATTCAAAAGCAAGGATTAAGATGTGCCTGACCCAGGCCATGGTATTTTTCAAGGCCTCATGTGCATGTCAAAATTGGACATTGAGTAAAACCAAATAAGAATTGATACATTTGAATTGTGGTGCTGAAGAAGTATATTGAAAGTCTCATGGACTGCTAAAAGAACAAACCAATCTGCTTTGGAAGAAATAAAGCCAAAGTGTTCCTTAGAGGCAAGGTTGGCAAGACTTCGTCTCGCATACTTTGAACATGTCAGGAGAGGCCAGGACACCACATTGGGAAGGGTGACAGGCATTGAAGGAAAGGGAAGCTCTCAAGGACATGGATTGACAGCATGGCTGCAACAATAGCCTCAGACACAGGAGAAATTGTGAGGACGGTGCAGGGCCGGGCAGTGTTTCCTTCTGCTGTGTGTAGAGTCACTATAGATCATAGCCAAATGGATAGCACCTAACAGCAACTACTACTGATGGCCTGGGTTTTGGTCTCATTCACGATCCTTGAAGGTTTCCATACACACCGACAATGTCTATCCAATAAATTTGTACAATTGCTTGATATCTTCAATTCTAATAACAATTTTTTAATCCATTTCACCTCAACCAATCACTTGTAAAGCTGTACATAATTTTTTCCTCTTCATCCCACACCTCACCGTTTCCTTCCTGATGTGCTTCTTTCAGTACCTTCATTACAATCATTCTGACGTCCTCTACTGCATTGTCCCACTCCTTTGCACTCAACATGTCCTCGGGCCCCGGCTTCCCTCGTCACTTGGCTCAGAGCCAGTGGTCCACAGTTGAATGCACTCCATGGCTACCCTGGTGGTGCAACCTTGTAAGATATGGACCGAAAAGCAAAAGGCTGGCTGTTCACGCCCATTAGCCCATAGGAAAGACGGCCCTGCCTGCTCCTGAAAAGATGGACAACTCTGAATACCCGATGAGTCTGAACCCACTCAAGGGCAGTGGGTTCAGCTTGGAGGTTTTTCCCACCCAAGTTCCTCTTCTATTTCATATGATCTGTCAAAACACCACTGGCACTGCCATAGAGTCACTATCAACTCCTAGTGTCCCCATAGAAAAGGGCAGAACTGTCTCTGTGAATTTCTGACACTGTAACTCTTCCTGGGACTAGAAAGGCCCATCTTTCCCCCTTGGAGCGGCTGATGATTTCAAACTGCTGTTCGTGTGGAACACAGCCCAAGGCACAAGCACTACACAGAACACCAAGCCTCCACTAGTGAATCTGCCTCCAAATATTACTCCTGACTAGCTGAAGATGCCTGGGGAATAATATCCATTTAATACTCTCAAGAGCGACGCTTAGTACTCATAATTTTTTAAAAAAATTCTCAAGTGTATGCTCCATGCTGCCCAGTACTTTTCGTCTACATTCGTCTGATGAATAACCTTTATCTCTCACTGATGATCATTTTATACTTTCTCTTTGCTCCTGGAATTATAACCTTCTTCGTTTTCTTCACTTTCAACTGGTGACTTCACTCTATTAAAAAGCAAAAACAATAACATTAAAATGTTATTATTCCCCACTTACATTCCCCATTTACAAATACAGCCACCATCCTGTATTTAGCCTACTCTCACTCACCTTCTGTTCCATTGAAGGTATTATCTTTCTTTTTAAAATCATTTTATTGGGGGCACATATAGCTCTTATCACAATCCATCCATCCATTGTGTCAAGCACATTTGTACATTTGTTGCCATCATCGTTTTCAGAACATTTCCTTTCTACTTGAGCCCTTGGTATCAGCTCATTTCCCCCCTCCCCCCACCATCCCTCCCTCATGAACCCTTGATAATTTATAATTTATAATTTTTTTTCATGTCTTCCACTGCCGATGTCTCCTTTCACCCACTTTTCTGTTGTCCGTACCCCTGGGAGGGGGTTATATGTAGATCATTGTGATTGGTTCTCCCTTCCCCCCCCCCACCTTCCCCTTACCCCCTTGTTGTTGATACTCTCATTATTGGTCCTGAGGGGTTTAGCTGTCCTGGATCCCCTGTGTTTCCAGCTGTTATCGGTACCTCGGTATATGCTCTGGTCTAGTCGGATTTGTAAGGTAGAACTGGGGTCATGATAATGGGGGGAAGGAAGCATTAAAGAACTAGAGCAGCAGTTCTTACCCTGTGGGTCGTGATCCCTTTGGGGGTTGAACAACCCTTTTACAGGTACTGCCTAAGGCCATTGGAAAACATATTTCTGATGGCCTTAGGAGTGGAACACCACTCCTCTACCCATCTCCAGGCAGGTCTGCCCACATGCAGATACACTCACATATGAGTACTCAGGGTGAAGACTATTACCCATGCTACACCATGCTTCAAGACAAAATTTCTTTTATTTATAATTAGAAATAATTATTTCATAATATATAATTAGATATTGTTTCTGTGATTAATCACTATGCTTTAATGATATTCAATTTGTAACAATGAAAATACATCCTGCATATATGATGATTCATAGCAATAGCAAAATTATCATTATGAAGTAGCAATGAAAATCATTTATGGTTGGGGGGCAACATAACATGAGGAATTGTATTAAGGGGTCACAGCATTAGGAAGGTTTAGAACCACTGAATTAGAGGAAAGTTGTATGTTTCATCGGTGCTATACTGCACCCTGACTGGCTCATCATTTCCTTGTGACCCTTCTGTAAAGGAATGTCTTTGTCTATGATGGCTTTGGGTCTCCACTCCTCACTCTCCCTCATTCACATTGATATGATTTTTTTGTTCTGTGTCTTTGATGCCTGATACCTGATCCCATTGACACCTCATGATCACACAAGCTAGTGTGCTTCTTCCATGTGGGCTTTGCTGCTTTTTAGTTAGATGGCTGCTTGTTTATCTTCAAGCCTTTAAGACCCCAGATGGGTGGGCACCATCAGCTTTCTTCACCACATTTGCTGATGCACCCATTTTGTCTTCAGCAATTGTTTCAGGAAGGTGAGCATCACAGTATGCGGGATTATTAGAACAAAGTGTCCTTGCATTGAGGGAGGACTTGAGTAGAGGCCCAATGTTCATCTGATACCTTAATACTTAACATATAAATATATGTACATAGATCTATTTCCCTATCATTATATATATAAATATATTTACATACTTGCATGCCTGTGTTTAGACCTCCATAAATGTCCTTTGCCTCCTAGTTCTTTCTTTTATTTCCTTTTACTTTCCTCTTGTGCCACTATCATGTTCAGCCTTTATTCGGGTTATAGTAATTCCTCTCCGCTACATTGCTCTTGAACAAGCCCCACCAGGCATTCTATACCCTCCTCGCCATTGATTTTAGATCATTTGTTGTTCCCTTGTCCCAGGGTTGGTTGACACCCTCTTTCTTTTCCCATGCCTTTCCCTCTCTCGTGTCCCCCTGGAACCATTGATCCCATTGTTTTCACCCCAGGATTGTTTATTCCACCTTTCTTATCCTGAAAGACATACAGAGAGAATAATAAGCACAAAAATAAGAGAGCAAAAACAAGCAAGAAAAAAAGCAAAGCAAAACAAAACAAGAAAAATCAGTGAGAAAAGCCTATAAATTGTTCCAGATCTGTTTGTTTGTGGGATACAAAAATTTTTTTCCCCAGTTTGTTTCCTACTTGCTAGCTCCTTGTGTAGTCAGCTGCTTAGAAGTTTTCTCCCTAAAGGCATCAGATCCAAAGCAGTCAGGCTATTGTCTGTCCCACCACAGGTAAGGCTCACACCCTACTGGTAAATATAGTGATTGTTTCCCTGGAGAGCCCAGACAAACAGTCAAGCCAGCTCAAGAACAACTAAGGTTAGCCTGCCATCTTGAATCTAGTATCCGCCCATCTTGTCATATGTGTATCCCTAATCCCTCCTCTTCCTATTGCATGTACAGTGAACCCTCGCCACTTTGCGCTTCGACTTCCGCGGCTTCACTCTATCGCGGTTTTTGCATAACAGCACCCACTGCCTACACCCGCTCCTTCAGAGGAAAAAGACGGTGACCCACCTGTAGAGTACATCCCTTAAGTCATTTCATAGGCTATTGATTACAGTATTTGTAAGAACTATGTATAATAATATTGTATGTGAAATATGTAATACTGTAAACTAGATGCCATAAATAATATAATAAATAATAAATGATAATTGTAACATCCAAAATGTTTTACTGTATTTTCCCTTTTTCGTTTAATAAATTGGGTAATACGAGTGTAATGGTGACTAAAGGGTGTTTTTTCATGTCCTCTATGCTCTAACTACGAAAATATTTGATTTACAAATAAGGAATCCTACTTCGCGGAATTTCATTTATCACGGTAGGGTCTAGAACCGATTAACCGCGATAAACGAGGGTTCATTGTACACCCCTAGATTGTCCCCCTTCGATTACTCTCTTGCCTATGGTACAACCCCTTCCTGTGATGTAGGTGGCTACTTGTAATCTGGGGGGTTTGCACGCCCTTAAGTATATATAAGCCTTGTTAGAAATATATTCTCTCTCTCCTCTTCTTGTCTCCCACCTCCACGTGGATCACCAAGAGGGGCTTAGGTGAGCATGCTACCATGAAATGTGTCTGACTCCTTTATTTTATCTTCTCTCCTACCTTCCCTATTCTCTATAATTTTACTGTGATCTTTACATATTATTGCCATGCAATTGTGCATAAGGACCCCCCACGATTATCAGAGGTTGGTTTACTCTGACATTTGTTGACATTGAAGAGTATTTTTCCATCAAGTCTTATGGGGTGCCATGCTCTGACCCAAAGTCTATTTTTTATATTCTCCAGGGACTTCATTGTTTTGCTCCCCTTGCTGCTCTTTTGTATGCCCTTAATAATTTACCCTGGTGTGGTAGGGTCAGATCGAGCCAATTCTCAAACTGTGTCTCCAGTGTTGTTGCCCATAGTGCTATGGGTCCGTGAGGGATGTTGAGTCTTGTGGTGGAGCCGGCCCTATGGTCCTCTCTGTGCATTGGCTGCTCTGAGCAGAACTATTGTCCTCAGGGCTTGGTGGTCCAGGATGTGTTCCACTCTCCTTCCCTCTTCGTTTGCTCCTGTGTGCTCTGATCAGACACACCCCTCTCCCTGAGCTGTAGTTTCAGCACTATCCTCAGATGTGTATTCTTCTGGTGGAGAGGGTGTGTGTGTCCATGTGCTTGGGATTGGGACTGGCCCACAGACCTCTCTATTGATTCCCATATTATCTTTCTTGTAAATGACCCTCCACTTCTCCATTTCAGTAAATGGTCCCTCCCCAGCTCTGGCTAAAACATGGAGTTATCATTAACTTTTCTCTTTTGCTTTTACCAGCCATTTAATCCCTAAAGAAATTGTGTTGGCTTTGTCTTCAAAAAATGAAAAAAGAAAGAAAAGAAAAACATTCCTGGCAAGTCAGTTCTGAATCATGGTAAGCCACTTTTGTTGCAAAGTAGAAAATCTTCATAGGATTTTCTTGGCTGTTCTTGTCTAGCCTGTCCTAAGAAAATTACTGAGATAGTTAAAGTTTATTGTGCCAACCTGGGCTTATTGAAGGTTGGAGAGAGAAAGGGCCCGGTGAGCCTCGCCTTTCTTGTTCTCGGGTCTCTTGTTCTCTGATGGTCAGACCAGGGTGCAGCTGCTTTAGCCAGTTCCCAGCTTCAGCTTGCAAGGCTCACTTCCTGTGAGCCATCTCCATGGAGAAGCCATATGGACTTACCCTGATGCAGCCTGGGTGCTGGACCAGCAGTGTGGAGACCCCTGCCAGCGCTGAGATGCTTACACGTTCACTGAGTCAGCTTTCCTCCTACAGTCGGCATCATTGTGTCTGTTTTGTGAGATGGAGGAGGACTTTGTGGATTGGTGTTGGACATACGGGTTAATGTTGGACTTGTGAGCTTGGCCAGCACTGGGTTAGGATGTGTTTTTGATGTGCACTTACCCTTTATATAAAACTCTCTCTTATACATATGAGTTTCTGTGGATTTGTTTCTCTAATGGGCCCAGACTAACACAATTACTGTGAGTTGGAATCAATTGGATAGCTGTGATTTTGTTTTTGAGAACATATGTTTAAAATGTTCTACTGCTACCCAATTGGTGGTTCTAGTCCACTTAGAGACTCCTCAGAATAAAGGCTCAGTGATCTTATTATAATCAAACAAGTCACTGAAGACCCTGAGAAGCCCAGTCCTTGTACGCATGCTGCCGTTATATTTTACACATGAGATACAGCTTCTCAGGGGAAGTTAAAGGATTTTCCAAATTTCAAACTATGAGCAACTGGCCGAAGAAAATTAAGATTTGCTTGGCTCTAAAATGAAACTTTCCTTATCACTTGACTTTTGAAAGCATAATTAAGAAAACTCCTAAAAAGCCCACTACCATCGAGCCAATCCTAACTCATGGTGACCCAACAGGACAGGGTAGAACTTCCCTTTGGGCTTTTGAGACTGTAACTCTTGATGGTGATAGAAAGTCTCATCATCTGCAGAGTGGCTGGTGGTTTTGAACTGCTGACCTTGTAGTTTCAGCCCAACACATAAACAGTAGTTCACCAGTGCTCTTAAAAACACATAATTAGCCATTAATTGCATTATAGATGGTGGAATTCCCCTTAAAATTTTTATTTGAATAAAGACTAAAAAATATTTAACTAGATCTTTTTTTGAGAAGAAAATGAGCCCAATACTCTTATAAAGAGAATCTGCAATTGTGTATTCATTAATTATGTAAATGATCAAATTAACTAATCAAATTCTCATTTCTGTATTCACATGTAATATTAGTAACTGAAATTTATATGCAAAATATACTTGTTTTAGGCTGGGTTCTCTAAATGGGAACCTGAGTGGTGTCTTGGGTTATGAATTGGGCTGCTAACTACAAGGTCAGTAGTTCAGATCTACCAGCTGCTCCATGGAGAAGGATGAGGCTTTCTACTTCCACAAATGTTTACAGTATTGGAACCCACAGGGGAAGCTCTATTATGCCCTATTGTGTTAATTGGAACTAGAATTGCTACAATATCAGTGAGTTTGGGTTTTGGATTCTCTAGAGAATACCTGGAGGTGCTTCTTCTGTTGTACATAGGGCAAATACAAGTCAGAACAAACACCACAACACTTAACAACAGAGAAACAAAACAAGTTAAGCTTCTTGAACTAGATACACTTGTATAGCTAGAGTTTTATACCAAGGAAATAGATCACATGGTGTAGATTCTGACTAGTGCCAAGGTTAGAGGTCAGGTAGCAGGACTTTCCTGATTCCCTTGGCTGTAGAGGGTGATGAAACCAAATCCACAGGTCAGATGTAAGGAGGCTAGTTTACAGACTGCAGCGGCTCACAAGTCCCAAGATTGGCAGACACTATGGCAGGTCACAGGATCAAGAAGGTCCACATGTATTGAATGCAGGCCATGCAGCTGAGGAAACCAGCTCTCAACTGATTGGCTCCTCAAAGCAGAGATGGTCATGGAAGTGATTATATTAGATCTCATCAGAGACAATTACTCATCATTACATAACTGCCAAACTACATCATAACTACCAAACCACTGAGAATAATGGTCCAGCCAAATTGGCACATAACCTTAACTATCACAATCTTAAAATAGACATAATTTTAAAAATAAAATTCAAATTCTATTTTAGTTTTATATTTGTATTGTATCAAGGATCAAAATTCTTTTAAACTAAAGGGATCCATTCACGTCAATTCTAACTTCTCTGCATATGAAATAGAACTCAGATTTCTATTTCATGCTATAAAACAAGGATATTTGAAAGAAAAGCCACCTCTCACTCTAAATCAGAATACTTTTACTACACCAAAATGAAATAAAATGTTTTACGCTTTACCAACCAATTTATTATTTGTGTAATGCAGGATTGATATTACAATATGTATTTCTCTTTGTAATTCTGTTTTATTAATTATATTTTAAGAAGATATTAAGAAAGCTATCCAAATTTCTATTCTCTCAATTGGTCACATGTGTCCTATGAATATATACATTAAAAATAAATAAAACACTCATAAAAACTAAGGTTACCATTAGGCAATAAGATGTATTTGTACAAATTAGAAAATAACATCACTCCTTCCATGGACAACATACCAGAGTACCTGAAATCAAAGTATGCTCAGAATTTTCAGAGTACCTGAAATCAAAGTATGCTCAGAATTTTATCTTTCACTCACTCTGTCTTTTGGACATCTGTGTGCAATGTATATCCTGACTAGTAGTGCACTGTGTCAGGGAATCAGGAACTGAAATGTGAATGTACAATCCAATATCACCTGGATACTATTGGAATCTTCAATTATACTAATCTTCTAAAAGTTTAGCATTTAATATTCCATAAATATTAGCCCAAATAAGTTTGATTTTAAGAAAGAAGCTGATAAGGTCATCAGTATGCTATTATTATCAGTACTGTGGGTTTGGACCCTGGAACAGCATAGGCCATTCACTCACTCTAAGCTAGAGGACGAAAAAGGATTAAAAGACAGTCACCAGCAAGGAGGCCAACAACACGGAGCTCTGCTTGAAATCAAAACACGGAACACAGACTATATAAAATTTTTACTCTGGAATTCATATCCTAAGGAAGTCATGCACACATGTTTACACTAACCCAGGTTACAGGATAACCATTGGAAATGCTTGTTGACCATGGGCAAGCAAGCAGAACAGAAAGGTTCTTTATGTCTTAGGCTAGTCTCAGGATCGTGGTTCACTAACCACAGCAAGACTAGCTCTTCCATCACTAACAGTCAGGAAAATCAGAGAAGACCCTTAGAGTGGCTGGTCCTTCCAGATGACGCCCATCTCCAACATGCTTGCTTTTGAGCAGTGCAGCAAGTTACGAAAATTCCATAGAGAACACACCAAGTAAAATACCTAGGAAACTGCATTCAGTTAGGAACTCGGACTACACTATAATCTTTTGTTCAACCAGAATTAATGCTGGACAACACTGAATTTCTCTCCTTTTGTTGTTGTTGTCATGATTGCATCACTCTTTTCTTTTACTTCCCCTCACCCACCTCAACATGATTTCTTTCTCTAGCTGAGACCTTTACAATGAGGCTCCCAGATATTCTCTTAGTACATTAATTAATATCATTTTAATGATTCCCTCTTAGAGATCAAAGCTTAATCAGTGGGAATGCATCTCTCTTTTTTTTTACAGTTTCATGAGCGCATAATCCACATATCACACAATTCAATATTATACAATCACAATAAGTTGTACAATTATCACCACAGTCAATTTTGAAACACAATGTTTTTTTCCCCCCTCATGGTTAAATCAGATATAAATGAGTTGCATAATCACCATCAGTTCTAGTGCTCCCTCCCCTCCCACATACATTGTTTACTCCCCCTGCTTCTCCCCCTCCCACTCCCTACTCCCCACCTCTAACTCCCCTAAAACCCTTGCATCAGTGCCTATCTACTCCTAAGATGCTTACGCATCTACTCCATCTGTGCTTCAGAAACTGGAAAATCCAATAGAAGCAAGCAAACAAAAAACCCAGAAGCAAAATGAAGTGGTAAGGATAAAATAAGAATAATACAAAGATCAAAACACAAATAATGAGTAAGAAAGAAAAGACCACCATGAATATTTAAAAGGCCAGGGAAGAAATTTTTGTCATGGAATAAGCAAGAAATACTTGCATCTAGAAGAATTTCAGGTTGGGTCAAGAGGGAGATCAACTGATCAAGCAACAAGTTCGATCCAGTATAATCACGAGTACCATGATCCCTACCTGATAGTAAAGGTGTAGAGACTCTTGCTATGGCTAGTGGGAATCCTCAAAGGCTTCATCTGACTAGAAAATCCACAGATTGGTTTTGGGCCCCACTGTCCTCCATAGCCTTCTACAAATTGGGTGTTCAAAATTTGGGCTCTCATACTTTTCCCTTTGTCATATTTGAATTTTGTTACTGTCGTCTTTGGAGCACATAAGTTGGTGTGTTTCTTCCATGTGGACTTACTTGAGTCCTTCCTTGCTTAGATGGCTGTTCATTTGAATACAAGCCTTTAATATCTCAGACACTATTCCAAATGATATCCGGGCACCATTTGCTTTCTTCACCATACTTCCCTGTAGCACCCTTATCTTCAGTGATCATTTCACGAAGGTGAGTGTTGAGCAAGGCCTTGTTATCAGAACGACAGTAACTGTTCTTAGATTGGGACTAGAGTTCAGTGGGGGCCCGGACTCTATTTGCTTGTCCCTGGGTTATGCATGACTCAGGTTTACTCTGGCAGTCATATTATGACAAATGCAAAACCCCATGAAACCAGCTACCCCAACGACAGCAACAAACCAATTAGCAGACAACAAGAGACAAACAAACTAATTAACTGACTAAATGCTGGAAAACAAAAACCCATAGAGGCATAAAAGTAAAACATTGTCAATCATCCCCCTGGGGAATAAAAAAAATGCAGTTGTAACTTCAATTTTTCTAATAATACATCCCTCTGGACACGGTCTGAGGAGTGAATGCAAGTACAATTCCACTGTGAGCTTGTGGCCTGCTTAGATTTCCCATTCGATTGTGCTATAATTACCTTAAGCATGGGGGCTGATACCAGGGGGAAACTTCATGGATCAGTTCTTCCAAGTTCAAAGCCCTACCCGAGTTCAAAACCTGTCAAGGGAGCTATCCAGGTAGTGTATATGGATTCTGGGTCCCTTTCTATTGAATACTCACCAAACCCATGGGTTCCCCCCAAGTACCACTGACTACCAATTTCACAGATCTGGGGTGGCTGCTCTCTGCTTCCTCCCTTGTCCAATTGCCCCAGTCTTAAGTCCAAGGTAGGACTCATTTCATTTTGCTAGATCTCTATGTTAAGTCCTTCTGGTGTAATCCCTGAGCTATTTCATGATGCCCTCAAGCAGAGCATTACAAAGTCATCATGGTGTTTAGTCTATGGCATGTTCTACTGAAGGTTGGGTGGAAATGTATTCATGTTTCTACCCTGGACCATAAAATCTGCATCATTGCACCCCTAGTTTCCCTACAATCAATGTTTAGCATCCCTTCCCAATGTGAGGTTACTTCTCCCGATCACCCACCTTACTCACCAACACAGCTATCAGTGTTTCCTCCAAAGGTAGGTGCTCCTCTCCTCTAGGCTTGATTTTCTGGCAAGGTTCGTCTTCCTGTCGTGTGTGTGTGTGTGTGTGTTGGGGGAGGGGGGTCCATCGATTTTCTCTAGCCTTGTCTCTTGTTGTATGCTTCAAGTGAATGGTCTCCTCCCATATCCACCCCCTCTTGAAGGAGTGACCCAAGACCATGTAAGGTCTCCTCCTTCAAGATGGCTCTTGCAAGGTGTATAAAAGGGAGGTGGTATATGATTCATGGCCAGTAAGTAGCCTTCTCCCCTTTTGTTCAGGAATTGGTCTCTATTATTTTTATTTCATGTGTAGTGTCTTCACTTGGGAGTTTCTGAGTAGTACAAATGGTTAGCACATTTGGCTGCTGACCGAAATATTCAAGTTTCAAATCTACCTTGAGGCTCTTACAATGAAAGATCTGGCAATATACTTCTGAAAATTCAGCCAGTAAACATGCTATGGAATACAAATTACTGGGACTCACATGAGGTCACTAGGAATCAGAATCGACTCAAGGTTAACTAGTTACTACCTTGTTCTCTTTGTCACCATAAATAGGAATCAATTTGGTGGTGACTGGTTTAATAGGAAATGCCGGACTAATCAGACTAACCCAAAACAATTTTTCTCTGATTGGAAACAGCAGTCTAAATGTAGGTATGTGTCCTGTGATGGAAAATCTTTCAATGTTTCCAAGATTTTCTCAAATGATTACATCTAAATTTTGCTTTGTTCCAGTTTAAATTGTTGTAGACATTGATAGGGCATTCAATATATGGACTTTCACATTAGGGGAATTCAAATGAGTACAAAAAGCACTAACAGCTGGGGATATTTGTAAATGAATCTGAATAAGACATCTGAGCATTTTCAGCATGGTTTGGGGAGAAAATAAAGTGAAAGTGTTTCAAGTACTATTTTTTTTATTTTACTTTTGGGAAGTTTTAAAGGAGACGTGATGCAACATGTCGTATCACTGCATTGACTGCAGCGCAGCCTCATGAGAGACGAGGCATCTGACATGTACAAGAAAAACCTCTTATCCCTGAATTTAAATTCAATAAGTGGTTAAATACCCTCAGTGTAGTGCTTATTAAAGTTTATCCTGCTCACTTAAAAACTTAGACTTTCTCTACTATATAAAACCCTGCTGTTTAACTGTCTTAAATGAAGCACTCAAACTTGCTTGCTGTTCTTAACCAATTTTTAATCAAGGAAGGCTGCCTACAGACAGAACCATTTGGATATGTTCGATTTATTTCTTCCTGAAGTGTATAAAAGAAGCCCAACAAAACGACTGCCCAAATATTTTCGTGAAATCTCTGGGAAACAATTAGGAAGACGCCAAAATGAGCTCCAGGACTTTTCAGTTCTCTGATGACATCATTCCTCTGCACGGAGAGCCGCCAGGGTTCATTTCATTTTCAGAATTGTTTTTCAAAGTATCCCAATTCTTATTTTATTAATATAGAAAACAGGGAGCACTTATAGATCTATAGCAATTCATTATTTTAATGAACAAATACTCTTTGTGCATTTAAAGTGCATGGCTAGTACTGTATATAGCACTGAGCACACCAAGATCGTCCTCCTATTGTGTATAAATAAGACTTCTCCTAAAGTGATGACATGCTGTATTCATGGGGCTAAGTTTTGACCAATGAAATAGCATTCTAGACAAGTTGCTAGAATTCCTTCGAACAACACAAATACTTTGTATCTTGATTTTTGATCCTTTCCCTATTCTGTCTTCTGGAACACAGATGTCAGCTTGGACCACATGGGACAGGAAACATACAAAATGTGGTCTAATGGTAAACTGCAAAATTTTGAGACCCTGAGAGCTAACATTAAATCAGCTCTGGGATCATAAGCTTCTGAATGTCATATGAGAAACAGCTAAAAGTTTATGTTATTTTAGCCACTGATAAAGTTGAGGTTTTCTGCTACTGCAGAAAATCAATCATGATCAAATTCACTTCCAATTTCTTTTGCTTTAGTATGTTTGCAATATAGACCAGAAACCATTTTCTCTAGAGAGCCTTCCTTGACCAAGACCAAAAAAGCCACTTGAATAAAATGATGCATTTGACTTGGAACATAAATAGATGGAAAATCTGGCAAAGAAGTTAAGAAACATAAAGACTATGTACAGGAAATGAGAAGAAAATAATTTAAAGAGATGGTCAGGACTATGTAGAATATTCACTGATTAGCAAATAGGAATTTTAAAATATTATATCCAGAAAATTATTTGTGAGATTTCAGAGCACTAAACACTGAAAAGAAATCTTGGAAAAAGCAGTTATCTTCCTCACTAAAAGCAAATCAAAGAATTGGCAAATATTTTACTCTGAATCTCAACAGCAACAGTGGAAGTTAGAAGAAATTGAATGATTTTATCAACATGCTAAAAAATATAATTCTCCAAATGAAGACTGAGCATGATAGTGGGACAAGAGGAAAGTCAAAGAAAATAGAGGAAAGAGCTAGGAATCAAAGGGCATTTATAGGGGTCTAAATAAAGGCATGTACATCTGTAAACATACTTATATGTGAGGATGGGAAAATAGATCTATGTGCATATGTTTATAGGTTTAGTATTAAGGTAGCAGAAGGACACTGGGCCTCCACTTAAGTACTC
>NW_022103898.1:44401277-44417102 GCF_000313985.2 Echinops telfairi | reverse complement strand
GAGGGCAAGATGTACAAATGTGCTTTACACAATTGATGTATGTATGGATTGTGATAAGAGTTGTATGAGCCCCTAATAAAACAATAAAAAAAGAGAAAACAATAGTAAAACTCAAAGACTTGGGAAGAAGAAAATAATAGGAAATAAAAGTTCAGTATACCAGAATAGGCTTGAAATGAAAAAGTTCAAGAAACAGTAGAAATATGAAGGCAAAATAAATTGGAGGTCAGAGGTAGGATTTCTAGAACGGTAGAGTGAGTTGGTGTGAAAATCTCTCTTCCAAGTGACATTTACTAAAGGATCATTCACAATCTTTAGACAGATCAAAGGACTTAAATCAAATAGAGTCATTTATTGAACAAAGTCTATGGAACTCTGCAAGACTAGGAGGAGGCCATGATACTTGAGCTCAAGGATGCAGGAGATGCAACCCCACTCAGCCTTTTCCAGAGGAATGACTTGGACAGAATAGAAAGGTGAGCGTAGGTTCCCCAAATAACCTGCATGCAAATGCTTATCAAACCATGCAGGGACTGCAGTGAGAACAAAAGGATTGGGAGGAGGTGGGCACAGTGGTGCTGGGGGAGGTAAAAGAGAGATGATGTCAAGGAGTCCGTGTAGAAAAAGATTGTTTGGAAACTGATTGTGGTAACAATTATACAATTCTACTTGCCATGATTGAACTATGGACTGATATAGTATATGTATTAAATTCCAACTAGGAGGATCAAAATCATCACAACTGGACCTATAGGTAACATGATAATAAGTGGAGAAAAGATTGAAATTGTCAAGGATTTTGTCTTGCTTGGATGCACAATTTATGCTCATGGAAGCAGAAGTAAAGATATCAAAAGACGTTTCACTAGTAAATGTCCCACACTCTTGAAGAAAAGTATTGAAATATAAAGATGTTACTCTGAGGATTAAGGTACACCTAATGGAAGCCATACAATTCTCCGTTGCCTTATAGGCATGTGAACGTTGGACATTGGAAAGACAAAAATAATTGATGGATTTGAATTGTGGTGCTGGAGAGGGACTTTGAAAGAAGCATGGACTGCTGAAAGGACAAGCCAATCAGTATTGTTGGAA
Source organism: Echinops telfairi (assembly GCF_000313985.2). Lineage (NCBI taxonomy): Eukaryota > Metazoa > Chordata > Mammalia > Afrosoricida > Tenrecidae > Echinops > Echinops telfairi. The sequence goes on along the minus strand of NW_022103898.1, from coordinate 44,416,007 downwards.
GAAGGGTGGCCAGAGTGTTCTTTAGCGGCAAGGAGAATAAGACTTTGTCTTCCATACTTTGGACATATTGTCAGGAGAGACCAGTCCTTGGAGAAAGTCATTGTGTTTGGTGAAGTGGAGGAGCGACGAAAAAGAGGAAAGCCTTGTGTGAGATGGATTGACACAGTGACTGCATCAATGGGCTTATACCCTGGGAAATGTGAGGATGACACAGGACCATGAGATGCTTCGTTCTTATGTGCATAGGTTGGAGCCAACCCGAAGGCACCCAATAACAACAATAACAACTGCCTACAGAGGAGATCTCTTCTATCAAAGTTCATATCAATGTCAATGGCTTTTTATATTTATTTTAATGATATTTTTATTTGTTTAGGTGATTTAAAACATTTTTGTAGATGTTTTCTTTTGGAAGGCAACTTAGCTGTCAGAAGTGGGTGTCCTCGAAGTTGGGCCACTGACCACAAGGTCAGCAGTTTGAAACCACCAGTTGCTCGTTGGAGAAATATGAGGTTTTCTGTTCTGTAAAGATTTACAGTCTCTGAAACCCAAAGGCACAGCTCTCCTCTGTCCAATAGGGTTGCTTTGAGTTAGAAATTACTCAGACAGTGAGTTTGGGTTTTTACACAATTTTTACCGCACATGCATCTATTTCTCACATTAGTCAATCTGATACACAAGTAATACAATTTTAGGACCAGCAATATAAATTTATGCTATTTTATATGTCTGATGGAATGTAAAATAAACTGTGATATGGTCAAACATATATCCCTAGTTACATCTATATAAAGAGTAGGTACATTAACCCAATACCAGCAGTAAAACTGAGGTTAAGGGCTGAGTGTGGAGTAAACTATCCATTATACATATATGTTTAAGAAGAAAATTAACATTGAAGAATATTAAAGCAAGTCCACAAGAGCCAAACTACCAATTGATTGGTAGAGATCCATTCTTTGTGCCCATCCCAAAGGAAGGTCACCAAAGAGAGCGACAAGATTATTGAAAAATATCATTAATATTATATGTAAGTACATTTCTGCTGAATATAATTCAACAATGGTTGCAACAGTACTTTGAAAGGAGCTGCCAGACTTTTCCATCAGCAACTGAGCAATTAATCAGTGGGCCCCTCCTCTGAGAACAACATAGGTAGGTAATTTATGCTGAACCTTATTCTACTACATTGTAATAAATACCCTCTCTCCTTCCAATGACAATCTATTTTAAAATCTATTTTCTACATAACACAGCATGCATTTTTCTGAGTCAGATGGCTAGAACCATGGAGGAACATTGAAAAACATGGTATATAGACAAGAAATTTAAAACAATAATTAAAAGAAAATCCAGAAAATTTAGTTGAAGGACTTAGTTGAAGAACTGCTGGTTATTCTAAACTAAGCTTCTTTTCCACAACCGACCAATAGCCTTTTCAATTTTAGTTCAGGTTTTTCATTCATAATTTAAAAAAATAATGTAATAAGTAAACAGGCTGGGACCAGAGACAGAATCGCTATGTGTCTATGGACAAAGAAACTACATGTATTTTGGATATTTATAGGAACTACAAAGGAGCATGACAAATGGGGGGAAAAAGATTTTTTTTAACTTAGGAGATTTGATGCTAGGAGACTTCAAAGAACCTTACTTTACCCTCTTCCCAGTAAACCAAGCATAGTCTTTGATATAAGTACACAGGTCTACTTGATCTTTCAGCATCATACAAAGATGAAAAGTGCCCAGACAACCATTCTACTTCTTTGAAAAGAATCTCCGCATCTCTTTGTGGTGAGCTATACTGCAGCCTAAGTCACTCTCCGCTTTTGGCAGTAGGTTCTTTCTGAGAACCATTCTTATTGTAGCCCTTTTTTGAAGCCTTTACTGAAGCAATCAGCATGATGCACCAGTGCAGGTGAGTAATCGTAATGATGCAAAGCCTTCTGTCATTTCCATCACTTGTGACTAACAGGTAGGAAAATGTACCACCTAGAAACAGCACTTCACAAGGTCACATTCATTAACAGATAAATGGACAGAATTACACATTTACTCTAATGCTCTGTTCATGGGTCGAAACGTTGCTCTAAATCTGCAAAGAAAAATCATTTCTGTGGTTTTATTGTGGAAGGAAAATGTACTTGTATGTGAATTTCAGAGAGGAGAAAATGCCTTTTCTTCTTGCGAGAGCTCAGTGGAAAGAATTGATGAATGAATATAATCTTGCAAAATCAAAAGAGAAATGGAATGAAATGGGAAGTTCAGTACCTTTCCATGTTTTTCCCTAAAATAAAAATGATCGATACAATTTATACCTCTAGGTTGAGACTACTTGAAATATATCAAGTTAGTTGATATTAACTAAATTTACCTGATAGCAAAATAAATATGTGAAAAGCAAAATTATGTCTAAGTATTTTTATCTAAAGTTTAAATAGAAATCATTAATTCATATGTATATATATACATATATATGAATACACACACGTGTGTGTGTGTGTATTCAATTAAGATGGGTAGTTAGAGAATGTATGTCAGCTTAATGTATGAACAGTGGCAGGGCAGGGGAGGGAGGGAAAAAAGAGGAGCTGATATCAAAAGGCTCAAGTAAAAATGTTTTGCATTGATGTATGGATTGTTAAAATAACTGTAAGAGCCCCTCCAAAAATGATTTAATATTTAAAAAAGAAAGTGTAGGGGTTGTATGTAACCTATCATTTAGGTTACAACCTGATGGTGCCTCCCTGTGGGCATGGCCTTCTCATAAGGAGCAACCTGGGAACCTCCCCCTCTCTCTTTAACTGTCCCTGAGAGCTGCCCGGTGGTGTCAAGCTTCCACTCACCTTAGAACCACTTGACTTTGCACCCACTCTCCTGCGATCTTCCTGCATTCATTGCACTTCGCTTCATGAGTCTGAAGAGAAACTTATAGGCTATATTAGACTTAGTACTTCAGTTGGACTGGGCTAGGATGCTTTCTTGATATATAATTACTTGTCGATATAAAATGCTTTCTCACACATATATGAGTGTCACTGGGTTTGTTTCTCCAGTTAAGCCGGTCTAACACATAAGGGATACACATTTATTCTTGTGCTTAGTTCAGTGTCGCCAAAGTATGCACATGTAGCACTAGTTCTGTGTGATAGTAATATGGGTGTTTGTTTGGGGATGAATGGTTTTAAAGGTATCCATTGTGGAGTAGGCTTCAGCGGTCCTGCTGAAGCAATGCTTTTCAAGATGATGTAGTAAACATTTTCAATGAAACTATGCTTGGTCCGGGATTGCTTGGCACTGTTTGGATGGCCATTGTCTGCAATTGCGCACCAAACCCAGATTCGAGATCCAGGAGTATGGTTTGCACATGGTAGATTTTTCAGCAATATAAAGTAATTATGCCGATATTTCATGGTGACATGTGTAATAGTTTAAGAGGTTTGAAAATATACATTTTGAGTTGCTAATGACCTAAAGGGTCTTGCCCAGGAGAAAAATAATTACCAGCTATCCTATTGTGTTTCTTACAAGGAATTAGTTGAAAATTCACTTTGACCAAACCTTCTTACATTCTGGTAACTTCTATTGGTTTTGGTGAGTTATATAATTTCTTTAAAATTAAAATTAAAAAAGATAACTCATTTTTAGCAACCCTGCAACCTACTGCTCTGAGGGATAATTTGATAGAAATCAAAATTTTGAAATACTCTGATAAGCAAAGGTAAACCATTTTCTTCAATCTAGATTCTGTATAGTCCTTAATAGGCTAATGTATTTTGAATATCTCCTTGAGAAAAATATGGGATTAAAGGATTCCCTAAAATTATTGAATCAAAAAAGACTTTTTAAAAGAATATTTTCAGTCAATGTTCATGTTCACATATTGAAAAATATTACCTACCTAATAAATAAATGAACAGCTATCTCCTGCACTTCTAATATGTGTTACTCACTCTAGGAAAGAAAGAGTACAGTCATTCAAAATCATTGCTGCCACCATGTAACTTCTATTTCTGAGTCATATGGCTAGCACCATAGAGAATATTTTGAAAATAAAAAAGCAGCATTTTGAACAAGAACAAAAGGTAGGATGTGGGGGGGTGGGGGGTGAGAGGCGGAGATTGTCAGGGTCTGGTATAGTCAGAATACTAACTCCTCCCATATTGCTTAAAGTGATCCATTCCACTGACCATGTGCAGGTGACTCATCTCCACGCTGCCTTACCTGATAAGGAGTTGAGCAAGTTGTTGATTACAAGAGCAATCATTGTGCTGAAATAAGGAACAATCAGGATATAAGAGTAAGGGTCGATGGGAAAGAAGGATAGGAACTGAGGTAAGCCAATGGTGTCCCACCACCTGACCTCTATAAAATCCTGTGCTGTACGCTTAGACAGTGTTGGCTTCCTCAAATAGTGAGAAAAGCATACGTCATGATTGAAGCATATTTTGCTTATTAAATCTTTTCTCCATGTTCTATCCTGTCGTAATTTCATGTCTTGATGTCTGTTGTGTGTGGCAAACCACTCGGGGGAAACTTTCGTTCTATCTCTGAGGAAGGGAAGTCCAGTGACGGTGATTATCCGTATATAGCATGATAATGAGTAAATAAAGACATGCATTAAGAACTGAAACTTACGTCATAGGCCTATAAACAAAGTTTCCCCTCCCATCCCTTAAACAAAAATTTAAAACTGTGACATAATGGAAAGTCAAGATTAAGCTTCAGATTCCCTTCTGACATCCATTTGGGTCTTCTCTTTCTTTCGTGTCTCTGGATGACCTTTGGCTTTCTGCACATGATGTTCTTGACGTCAACCCACAGATCTCCTAGCCTTTGTCATTGGTGTGCAACGCATCCCATCTGCTCTTGAAAATCAGGGAGATGCACTCAAGTTCTTACTTTGGTTTTGTGGACTTGCTTTAATTTTCGTTAGCTTCAACCTGAACTTACATATGAAAAACGATGGCCTGTTCCCCAATCAGCCCTTGGCCTGATTTTAACTGCTGATAATAAACGTCTACACCATCTCTTCCCACGTTGCTGCGTATTCCATCTGAAGAAGTCCGTGTGTATAGCCACCTTTTGCATTATGGAAAAAAACAGGTCTGTGCATTGAAGCCATTGGTCTTTCAAAATTCTATCCTGTGACCTCTGGCTTTGTTTCTATCACACAATCCCTGCTTTTAATCACTGTGCCTTCCTCTTTGCTTCAGACTCTGGCATTCCAATAACCTAGAATTATCAATTCATTTCAATTTCATGTTTGGTCAATTTCAGACTAAAAACTGGTAGAATTCTTCAATTTCTTCCTCACTAGTTTTTGTTGTTGATGCATAAATTTGAATCGAAAATATAGGTTGGATTTCCTTGAATGCAGATAGCTAGAATCCTGTCACACAACACTGTACTTTAAGATAGGTCCTGAAATGTCCTTTTCGACACGAAAGCACTGAAATTCCTCTTGATTATTTCATTCTCAACATAGTAAAGCATAGGTTTTCCTGATTCAAAATTACCAACATCAGTCCATTTCAGCTCACTAGTGGCTACAAGATTGCTTTTTATATATCCATTTCATTTTTTACAACTTCCAATTTTCCTAGGTTCATTCTTTATACATTCTAAGTTCCAATTACTAATGCATGTCTCAGCTGCTTCTTCTCATTTGGAGTCTGGTCCCATCAACAAATGAATATCCAGATCATTTTCCTCCCACGGCTTTATTCAGTCCGTGTCATTAGGGTCGACTCCAGTTTGAGAGGCTAGTTCTCTCCTCATACTTTGAGCGCCTTCTGGCTGGAGGGGCTCTGACAATGTTCTCCTTCTTTCTGTGAGGTTTTCAGTATCTGGCAATTCTGTCCCTAGGGTTTTCAAAGGTTAGTTCCTCTGAGGTGGACAACCTATTTCTTCTGTGCAAGGTGTTCTACTTCTCAAAGTTCTGATGAACCTGTGTAGTGTGGGTAGCCCTGCTACCATTTGAAATAGCTTCCCGATGATTGCAACACAGTAGGACAAACTGACATGCAAGTGGTGGTTTCCAGCCTCACCTCTGTTTATTTATTTATTTACTTGGTAATATAGAGTTGTGAATGTTGTAGAGAGCATGGGTATTAGAGTCAAACAGCACAATTTAAATCACACCTTCAATATTTATTTGAATTAAACTTAGAGGTACCAATTTAATCTCTCTGGAGTCTATTGAATCTCCTGTAAAAAAATCAATTCACCCAATTATAAGGTAAAATAATATTATGATGATTTAGCATTTTAGAATCTCTTACCATGTCTTCCTTTGTTTATTCTTAACTATATGTTCCCTATACATTTCCCATTAAAACAAAAAACACATTCTTGAACTATGTAATTTCTCTCAGTACATTGTTTGAGGCAGTGACTACATCTTATTTTGCTTAGGCGCCTCAGTGTTCACAATGCCTGCACAAAACAAGTCTTGGGTAAATATTGGTTGAAGAAGATTCATCGCTCAGTTACTGCTAGTTTGCATTTGTGCTTAATGTAATTGTTGTATTGGGTGCCACTGAGCCGTTTCTTCTCATAGCAACCCTATGTACCACAAAACAAAACAAACACTGCCTGCTCCTGGGTCATCCCACCATCACTGCGAGCTTTCAGCCCGTTGTCAGCACTGTAACAACTCATCTCTTTGGGAACCTTCCTCTTTTTCACTAACCTTCCACCTCACCAAAGATAATGTCCTTTTCCAAAGACTAGAGTCCCTTGATACACACAAATCATTGCAAGACACTTACGTAAAGAGTAAGTTAGTAAATCTCTGCAAGTTGTTTACGTGGAGAGAAAACCACTTAGGCAAATAGTAAGCAGACTGGTTCATTGCAAGATTGTGGCCTGACTCAACTTTGGGGGACAATGTTAAGTCTAGGCCCATTATAATCACATTAGGCAAAATCCCCAGCACCTCAACTCCTTAGTTGTTCATTATATAATCGATGAGGCCTTAATCTATTACCTCGGGATTACAGGCCATGAAAGTCCTACTTTGCATCAGGAAAAGTTAGGAAAGGGAGAGCTGCCTCTTGAGTTTTGGGAGAGGGTAGAATCCACACCCCATTCACCCCACTGCTGACAGCTGTTAGAAAGAAAATCTTTACCTCAGCTTCTGAGATACCATCCAGCTGAGGGTCAAGAGCTGCCTCATTATAATCTATCAGGAGTTCAAGGCCAGTCTAGTCTCCCCACGGGACTCGTTAATGTGGGTGGATATGGAGCCTTCGTTTTTATGTACTGTTTGGCTGGGGCATAACAGCTATTGTTTAAAAGCTTATGGTTTTGTTTATCATGCTTTGCTATTCTTTTCCTGGTCCTTTGACTAGGCAGAATTTGTGTGTGTGTATTTGGAGGATAAAAGGTGGAAAGTGGAGGGTGACATTTTTCTGTGTCTGGCGGTTTCTGGGTTGCCTACGTCTTCAGGTCTCAGTCTGATATATATGAAATAAAAAGAAAAACCAGGGGGAAAAACACTGTAGCCAACATTGGTCTTTCTTTTCACAGGTAGGTAGATTTTAGCTACAGCCAATGAGCCGGTTGTAGCTTACAGTGATCCTATAAAAAACTATAGTTATCCCTCTGGGTTGCTGAGGCTGTGGATCTTTATGGGAGCAGAAAGTCTAATCTTTCTCTCACATCTTTTCAAGGTAGTTTCTTGTATTACCAAGCTCCGCTGCCTTTTCTCAGTAGCTAGCAGCTCTCTGTTTTTCTTACAAGTTTTTTAATAATCATTTTATTAGGGGCTCAGACAACTCTTCACAATCTGTACATACATCATTTGTGTCCAGCACATTAGTACATATGTTGACTTCCTCATTCTCACAACACCTGCTTTCTACTTGAACCCTTGGTGTCAGCTCCTTATTTCCCCCCCTCCCTTCCTGCTCCCCCCTTCCCTGAACCCTTGATAATTTATAAATTATTATTATTTTATCATATCTTACACCATCCGATGTCTCCCTCACCCACTTCTCCACCGTCCGTCCCCCAGGGAGGAGGCCATATGTAGACCTTGTCATCTGTTCCCCCTTACTCCCTCACCTTCCCCCCACCCTCCAGATATCACCACTCTCTCCACTGGTCCTGAGGGGTTCATCTGTCCTGGATTCCCTGTATTATATATCAGGTCCAGGGTGGTTAGCAAGGGGGAAGTGCAATTCTATCCTTCCAGAAGAGTAACTTCTGGCGATTGTTTCTATAGTTATATAAAAAGTAAAAGAGGGGGTTTCTATTCACATAAGCAGTTTGCTGAGATTTCTTGATTTACTTTTTACATTAATACCTTGCAGAAGTTTGGTCCGTTTGCTCTCCTTGTAAGAAAACTATAAATTCTCCCAACAGAATTGGTCCCATAGGGTGCTGAAATTGACAACCTCACACAGGTTTGGTGACTTCTTGATCCCTGAGAATTTGAAGAGGTAATGAAACCCTATAACGAGGAACTTATAAAAGAGCTGTAAGACAACTGAAGAGTTGGAGCACTGAGGTGGTAACACTCACCGAGTGGAAAATCCTAGAGAAATGGCTGCAAGTACAGCGGAGCCAAGCAGCAGAGAAAGGGCAGGGGACTTGGGTTGGGGTGGAGCGGGAGGGTTAGGACAGGAGGAGGTGGGTGGGGAAATGAGCCCAATGGCCTGGGCCCGTGGAGAAGATGGATTTACCTAGTGTGAAAGTTGGCTCCAGGAGAACTGAGCCTCTCCAGCAAGGAGCCTGCAGAAAGAGCTTTGTGCCCCCTAATGGGGAAGTGTTCACAGTGTAGCAGCTCTTAGTGCACCGCGGATGTGTTTTGGGCTGCCACCTGCGAGGTCTGTGCAGTAGGAAACCATTAATTGTTCCGCGGGAGAAAGATAGCTTTTCTACTCCCATAAAGAGTTACTGTCTGAGAAACTCGCCGAGCCAGTTCTACCGTGTCACTATGAGTCAGCATCCACTAGATGGCAGTGAGTCAATTACAGGTGTGCAGGCAGAAGCCTACACAGAGCAAGAGGCAGCGTGGGAACCAAGTTTGCCGCCACCAACAGCAGCCCATACCCAGCTGTACTGACAGCCATAACTTGGAATGAGAGGAAGTCCGTCTTGAGGCGGCAGAGGGGATTCTCCAAAGACGCTTGAATCTACGCTTCACAGGAGTTTCCTTTAGAACAGTTTTGCATCCAGAGTTACTGCAATGCCAGTCTAACCCTACACAGGGAGTCAGAGAGAATGTGGGAGAGAGAGAGAGAGAGAGAGAGAATGCCTTGAGCCTATGACATACCATGTAAGAGAGTGAGGTTTGCTGACACTTTGTGCGCTCAGGGTGTTCTCTCTCGCCACCCCTTCCTTCTAACACAGAAATGGACATGTAATTTTGGAAGAATGAGCTCGCTCACCTTTTACACAAAAAGGGATTCCTCTTTTTCGTGCTAAGTGGGATTCTGAGGTTCTAGGGTGAAGGGAATTAGTTATCTCAAATCGGTTCCTGGCATTTACCATTTGTAGTCTGTAAGTAATCTATTCTTGTTGTTTACTGTTTAAATAATAACACTAAATTTCAATTGTCAACCCGAGGTAAGTGTCTTGGGTGTAAGACCCAATCAAGTCAGATAGCAGAGTCCTCATTTTGTCAGGCTCATTCTTGCTTGTAATTTGGAGGTAAATTGACAGGAGTGTTGGTGGTTCAGTAGGAGAATTCTCCCACAGAAATTCCTGCAGTCATAAATCTGGCATAAGCAAGGCAGTAGCTGGCAACTGCAAAGCCATCTTTTGTATTGTATTTTGTTTTAATGCCCTTAGGATATGAAGATAGTGCGTGTGTGTAAATTTTAAATGAAGTGTCAACTTCCAAAAAAAGCTAATCCTCTTGAAGAAGGACTTTCTTAACAAGTTATTATGACTTATTACAAAGACCCAAGAATTTATTAGAATAGGATACTGGATCAAGTGCATATAATGTAGCAGAGGAACACAGATGAGTCTCCAGACTATAAGGCAAACATAGATGACCATTTAATTGACACTTTGTGGAATGGGAAAATATACGTGAAAATATACATGAATGGGAGGACTGATCCTTTCTTCAAATTTATACGTAAGGGAGTGTAAAATTTTGAGTCCTAAGTTTGAAAGTTATGGTTTACCATAAAGACTTAAATTCATTTTGTGTCTCCTAGCACATATTTGGCCTCCATTGAATTTCTTTCTGGACATTCAACTGACAGGATGAACAGCTGGGCCCTCAGGCATGGTGCATAAGCCAGCAGACTCCCACTCCTCTAACCAATTTATGGCTGGGTGGCCTAGACCTCAAGGGTATGTTTGATAGACATCAAATGCCTTGATGGGATTTTGATTGGTGGGGTGCCCATGGACCATGAGTCATACATACCCTGGCTGGTTTGGTCAGAAAGTCCCAGAACTCCTCCTGTGAGTTCCTCTGTCTAGCACAATCATGGCCCATTCCTGCTTCTGGAGTCCATCTGCATCTGTGATGTATTGTGCTTTTGTGACAGTTTCCTTTGCCCTCCCATGTCCTATTTTAGTTGCTGGTTCTCTGTAAATTCTTGGATGCCATAATGGTCTTGTGTCAATGGTCTCCCTCATTTGGAAGAATTGAATTTGTTTTTGTTCTGTTTAAGATTTAATAAATGCTTTTCTATAAATATCAATCAAAGTGTGTACTGGATCTAAATATTAAAGAGAAAGTAAAAAATCTTTGAAAGGATAACAAAAATTAGGTATATGGTCTAGTCTAGGTGAACGTGTAACTGTGTTTACCAAGAAACATGCTCAAAAATGTTCATAGCAACATTATTTGTACGAAGAAGAGCTAAAAGCAGCTCAGAGTGTTAGGTTTCTGGAGTAGGTTCTACCTCGGTTCTTTGCTTCACATGCTGAAAAAATTCATACTGAAGCATGTTTTGTAATCCAAGTGAAGTTTTTATGAAGGAAAGGAAAAGTTTCAGGCTTTACAGTCTCAAAAGGGACATGCTATTTCTGGAAAGCATGCCAAGCCACGTGAAAGCTGCGCTGGATCCACCACTGGTGCGAAAAACCATGTGGAAAAGAACACCCACACATACAGAACTGGGGAGTGTCCAGAGTCCAAGAGGCCAAAAGCCAAGCCCCGAGTAGGCCTGATGTGGGCCCTGAGGGGGCACACAGGTGCATGCACACCCCCCACACCAGAGGCCCTCCTTACAGCATGCCCCTGAGTAGAGGCAGAGCAAAAAGAGACAGCCAGCAGCCAAGAGGGGTTGCCAAGAGAGCATGCAGGGCTGTGCTTCCTGCCTTTATTCTATCCCCCCTGTCTGGGGGAGGTGGGGTTGAAGTAGTGGTTGATCTCATTGACTGAGTCATGTCATTGGGTGACTCACCTGGGTGATGTCATTGGCCTAGGTGGGGGCTAGGTTTTAGGTTATGCCTGTGTTAGGGGGTCCTAATCTATGCATGCTCACTTTGGGTCTCCCCATAGGTGTCTGAAGGCTGCCTTATTTCTTTCCCACCACTCTGTGGGGGCTTTTCAGGAAACAACCCCACTTTTCCCTAAATCTAGCTACCTAATGAAATGAGAGCCACCAGAGTAACAACTATGGTCACATCCAACAGCATGGATCTCACAAATTGATATTGAGCAGAAGAATCCGGACGCAAGATAGTGTTTAAATTTTAAAGAAAGTCAAAGCTGCGCTCCAGACCAGTGAAAACAAACAAAGAAAGCAAAGCAAAAATGTTGACAACCAACAAAACAAAAATCACTGCACACTGACTCATAGAAATCTCATGATGTTTCAGTAGAACTGAGCCATAATCTTGTCAGCGGCTCTCAACCTTTGGGTCCCAACCCCTTTGGGGGTTGAACGACCCTTTTGAAGGGGTCGTGTAAGACCATCGGAAAACACATATTTCTGATGGTCTTAGGAACCTAGACACTGCTCCTCTATCCATCTCCAGCCAAGTGCCCCCACATGCAGATATGCCCACATAGGAGTACCTGGGATGAAGACTGTTACCCATGCTTCAAGACAAAATTTCATTTATGTGTAATTAGAAATAAGTATTTCACAATATATAATTGCATATTGTTTTTGTGATTAATCACTAAGCTTTAGTTATATTCAGTTTGTAACAATGAAAATACATCCTGCATATCAGATATTTACATGACGACCCATAGCAGTAGGAAAATTACAGATATGAAGTAGCAACGGAAATCATTGTATGGTTCCGGGTCACCACAACAGGAGGAACAGTATTAAAGGGTCGTGACATTAGGAAGGTTGAGAACCATTGTGTTAACTTGAGTGTTAATCATTTGAGCCACCCAGATACTACCAAGTGCAGCTAAATTTACATAGATAAGGAATGACTAATGTAATTATCATAAGAATCAGGACAGTGACTTCCCTAAGGACAAGGCCACAGGTGAAAGATGACAAGACTCCAGTCATGTAACTTCTACATGTTCTTAGGAGAGACCAGTCCTGGAGAAGCTGGGGAGCCACAAAACAGAAAAGAGCTGGCGTGACACAGTGACTGCAGCACTGGCTCAAATGTAAGAACTGGTGTGAGGATGGCCCAGGTCCAGGCAGTGTTTCCTTCTATTGAACATGAAGTTGCTATGAGTTGGGACCGACTAGAAAATGCCTAGCAACAAATCACAGCAAGAATAATATAAAAAATTGGCCAAACTGCTAAAAATATGTCACTATCTCTTTTGATGACTTTTCCCTTCTAGAGAAATATTTTTTTAAAAATACAAGTTATTTATGTTGTTTGGTTAATATTTATATATTTATATTTGGTAATGTTCCATGTATACAGTGATGATATCTAGCATGTTTTATCCTCAAAATATGAGTAGCTATAAATGAAAAGCCAGCATTGTTGTAACACATTATGATAATTATGATGCCAAAAAAGGGAAGAATTATTTATTTATTTTTAATCTTTTTATTGGGGGCTCTTTTAGCACCTCTTATCACACTCCATACATACATACATTGTATCAGCAAGCACATTTGTACATATGTGGCCATCATCATGTTCAGAACGTTTTCTTTCTACTTGAGCCCTTGGTACCAGCTCCTCATTTTTTCCCTCTCCTTTCCCCACCTTCCCTCCCTCATGAATCCTTGATAATTTATAAATTACTATTATTTTTTCATATCTTACATTAACCTATGTCTCCCTTCACCCACTTTTCTGTTGTCCATCCCCCAGGGAGGGGATTTTATATAGAGATCATTGTGATTGGTTCTCCCACTCTCCCCCCACCTTACCTTTACCCTTATGGTATCGCTACTCTCATTATTGGTCCTAAGGGGTTTATCTGTCCTGGATTCCCTGTGCTTCCAGCTCTTATCTATACCCATGTACATGCTCTGGTCTAGCTGGATTTGTAAGGTAAAATTGGGGCATGATAGGGGAGGGGAGGAAGCATTCAGGAACTAGAGGAAAGTTGTGTGTTTCATTGGTTCTATACTGCACCCTGACTGGCTTGTCTCCTCCCTGCAGCCCTTCTGTAAGGGGATGTCCAAATGTCTACAGATAGGCTTTGGGTCTTCACTCCTCACTCCCCTCATCCACATTGGTATGATATTTTGGTCTGGGGCTTTGATGCCTGATACCTGACCCCATCGACACCTCATGATCATATAGGCTGGTGTGCTTCTTCAATGTGGGCTTAGTTGCTTCTCAGCTCGATGCTGCGTATTTATCTTCAAGCCTTTAAGACCCCAAACACTGTATCTTTTGTTAGCTGGGCACCATCAGCTTTCTTCACCACATTTCCTTGTGCACCCATTTTGTCTTCAGCAATCGCGTTGGGAAGATGAGCATCAGAGAATGCCAGATTATTAGAATAAAGGGTTCTTGCATTGAGGGAGTACTTGAGTAGAGGCCCAATGTCTGTCTGCTACCTTACTACTTAATGTGTAAATATATACACAAAGATCTATTACCCTATCATTAAATATAAATATATTTACATATTGTCAGGGGAAACCAGCTCCTAATAAATATTACGAACCCATAGGCACAATGGTACAGCTATAATATAGAAAGATTATAGTAAAGTCATAGAGAATAGGAGAAAGAGTAAAATAGAGGAGTCTGACACATTTCATGGTAGCATGCTCACTTCAGCCCCGCGTGCTCCATGTGGGGAAGGGAGAAGATAGGAGGAGAGTGATTTATTTCTAACTAAGGCTCATATATACTTGGGTGAGTGCAAGCCCCCTGATTACAGGTAATGACATACGTCACAGGAAGGGGCTGTACTATCAGCAACACGGCAATGGGAGGGGGACAATCTAGGAGTATACATGCTCTGGATGGCTGAATGCCTTCATGGAGATAACTTCTAAGTAGTTTGCTTCCAAGTGTGCTACAATCATTTACCATTAGTTGCAAGCATTGTCATAGGTCTGACATATTTGGGGAAGACAAGCTGAGGAAAAGCTTTTTTATAAACCACGACATATGGGCATGCCTGTGTTTAGACCTCTATAAACATCCTTTGCCTCCTAGTTCTTTCCTCTATTTCCTTTTACTTTCCTCTTGTACTGCTATAATTTTCGGCCTTCATTCAGGTTTTAATAATTCCTCTCGGTTACATTGCCCTTGATCAAGCCCTACCAGCCATCCTATGCCCTCTTCACCATTGAATTTTAGATCACTTGTTCCCTTGTTCCTGGATTCGTAAACACCCACTTCCTTTCCCCC
>NW_022103898.1:44390172-44401177 GCF_000313985.2 Echinops telfairi | reverse complement strand
GGTCCTGTTGTTTTCTCCTCCAGATTGTTTATCCTGCCTATTTTATCTAGATAGACGTGCAGAGACAATAATAAGCACAAAAACAAGACAGAGAAAAACAAAACAACAACAACAAAATTGACCCCCAAAAAAGAAAAGCCTATAAATAGTTCGTTCCAGTTCTGTTTGTTGGCCTTTAGGAGTTTTTTCTGGTTGAGTCTGATGGGATGCCACGACCTGGCGCTAAAGTCTATTTCTGGTATTCCCTGGGGATTTCACTGCTTTGCTCCCGTTGCTGCTATGTTGCATGCCCTTAGCATTTCTCCCTGGTGTGGTGGGGTACGATTGGTCACAATTCCCACCCTGTGCCTCCAGTGTTGTCCCTCATAGCGCTATGGGTCAATGAGGGGGCGTCGTGTCTTGTGGTGAGTCTGGCCCTATGGTCCTCTGTGCATTGGCACTCAGAGCAGGAATATCGTCCTCAGGGCTTGGTGGACCAGGATGTGTTCCACTCTCTCTCCTTCCCTCTTCATTTGCTCCTGTGTGCTTTGATCAGATGCACCCCTCTCCCTCAGCTGTAGCTTAAGTGCTTTCCTCTGAAGTGCATTTTTCTGAGGGGCTGGGAGGGCGGGCATGTCACATAGTTGGGATTGGGGCCAGCCCCACAGACCTCTCAATTGGTTCCCTGCTTCATGCCAGTATGTTGCATTCACGTCTTGGTGCACCAGATTGAAGTTTGGTCCCTCTCTCCCTCTCCTATGGAAATATAAACAACACCCTCCCCTTGGGTGAGTTAGGGCCCTGTTCCCAAGGTACCCATGTCTTTTTTTTCTTTCTTTCTTTTCTCCTCCTTTTTAGTTGGCTAACATAAGTCTCCCTGGATTGGCTCTGGCCCCTGCCACAGTACCTGGACCTCACCCCAGGAATGTATGTATAGAGTAGATTTTCCCCTATGCCCCTTTTGCATTTTTAATCTGACCTCAGTGGACTCATGTTGTACTTGTCCTTTTGTGCTTGTCTTACTTCGCTTAGCATAATTTCCTCCAGTTCTTCCCATGCGGCGATGTGCTTCATGCGTTCATTGCTGTATTTTAGGGATGTGTAGTACTCCATTGTAGGTATGTACCACAGTTTTTTTAATCCATAAGTCTGTTGATGGAAAATTGGGTTGTTTGCAACTCCTAATCATCAAATTATTGTGGATACATTTAAATGTGTAATATTATCATTGCATATTTAGCTACACCTATAGATTAAAACATTTAATTCACAATGATTATTTTCATTAGACCCAAGAGAGTGGTGGAGCAACTAGACATTCACCCTGATTCACTGTCTGTATAGAAGATGTAGAGATGGAGTGGTTAAGCACTGGGTTGATAACGGAACCTTAATGGCTGGAACCCACCAGCTTCCTTGTATGAGAAACAGGTGGCAATCTCTTTGAGTAAAGACTCACCACCTTGGATGCCCTGTGGGACAGCGTGTCACAATAGCCATTGGTTTTGTTGTCTTCATATTCCCAACATATTTACAATCTTTAAATGGAGGTAAAATGAATATTTATGGACAATTTAAAAAGAATAATAAATACTAAAAGGGAGTTTGATATATGTGTGTGGAAGTGTGGCAGGTTATACATATTCATTATCTCACAGCTTATAAGAATTATAGGCTGCTGCCTGAGTCGTTGTGAATCATGTACCCTGGACAATATCCAGGATACTTCATTGGAATAAGCAAAATGAGTTAAAGGGGAGAATGTACTTAATAGCTTTTTAATTATCTTGGCAATAGTCTCGTATGGTCATGCTCTAGGGAAAAACAGGCAACAAAACACGCATCACATTGCTTGATAATAGCAAAAAAGAGGACCTGGCTTTATTCTGACTCATTCTAGCATTAGTTACTGGATACACTATGTTTAATTTTAACCCACTAAACTACAGACCAAACTCACTACCGTCAATTCATGGCAGACTCATCGTGACCTGGGGTTTCCTCTATGGGTTTCCGCTGTGCATTTCTGAAACAGTCATTCTTTGTGGGAGTTGAAAGCTTCTTTGTCTGGCTGAGCTGGCTGGTGGTTTCAAACTGCTGACCTTATAGTTAGAAATCCAGCATTTACTACTATACCTCCACAGGTCATTATTTTAAATATAGAGGTAAAATGTTCTATTGTGATTATGTATGTATAAATAATTTCATATTCAGGTTTACAAAGCAGATGTTCCCCTCTACAATTTTCATAATTTCAACAATTGAACAGATAAATAAAAAGTAAAAGAGATGGATGCATAGATTATCGTGTCCCATTCTTAAAGTCAATTTCAAAGAAGAACAAAAACACTCCTAAACCTGTGAAGAAAGGCATATCTAAAACGAACTTCCCCTTAAAGTGTTTTTATCTTTGGCTTTTTGTTGCCACCTGATGGTTGCAAGTGGAATACAAATCACTGTCTTGTAGCCCTGACTTCAGGAAGTTCTCTCAAAAATACATGCGATGGCTGGACATAAATGCATGGGCACTGACACATTTGCACTGTGGTGTTTGTGAAGAATTCTGAATATATCACGGACTATCAGGACAATTCAGGGTTAGAGAAATTACAGCCGGAAGGTTTCTAAGATATAAGAATGGCACAACTTCTTTATTTTTCACATGTCATCGCCAATCACGAGAAAGAGTCCCATGTTTGTGAAACCAAGGGAAACTTCCACGGGATGGTCATTGACAACAGAGGTAACAGTTGTGTGGAGGCCACAGGACCAGGGAATGTTTCTCTGCTGTACATGGAGCCATTGGGATCCGGAGCCAAATCAACTGTAACTACCACAACAAGCATAGTAACTATTGAAAAGACAGAAAAATTAAATGAGGGGGGCTTCAAAGTTGAAAGAAAAATGAAATTAAAAGGTAATGGCTTTTCTCCATGAGTTCTTTGAAACCCATTTATATAGTGGCTATATTTCTTTGGTGGAACGTGTTAAAATTAATCAAAAAGTGTTTATAAATTGGTTGGAGAGCTGCTCATTTTTAGATCACACATGTATTTATTAAATACTTTCTTTGTAGTCTGTTATTTGCTATTTATGGTGAACTGTGTCCTTAAAGGTGGTCAGGAAGCGGACTGGTGGTGTAGATCAGTGACCCTGAGTGAATTCCCACTCAGTGGCTACTCTATGTCCGGGAGGACAAACGCCGCTCTTGCAATCATCACTGTGTTTGAGCCCAGTTTTGCAGTCGCTGCCAATCCATATTCCTCTTATTTTCTGACCCTCTACTGTACCAAAAATTCTGTCATCCTCCAGGGACTGGTACTATCTGGAAAAGCTCTTTGCCGAAATCTCACCATCATCCTTTCTGGGGTGCCTTCGCTGTAGCTCCTCCACGGTGTGCTGGTTGGTTCTGTTTGTCTGTTTGTTCTTCTGACAGTTCGTGGCATGTTACATATGTTCACTAGCACCATAATGCAAATGCATCCATTTCTGAGCTTTACTTTTTCGTGGTCTAACTTCCTAGTACAAGAAAACTGAAAACATCCTGGCTTGGGTCATGTGAGTCGTAGCCTTCAAAGTGACACCTTTGCTTTCTAGCACTTCAAAGAGGCTTTTTGAAGACGATTTCCCCAATGTAATATTTTAATTGATTCCATTACTTCTGCTTTCCCTAGACATTGATTGTGGTAGATACCACTAAAATGCACTTCCACAACATCAACATTTTCTATGTTTACCATGGTATTGCTTATTGGCCACTGGTTTGGAGTTTTCTTTTCCTTATGTTGAGGTTGTGTAGTGGTCACACATTGGGCTTTGATATAGTTAAAGTTTATTGTGCCAACCTGGCTGATAAACACATGTGGGGTTAATTGAAGGGTGGAGGGGTAAATGGCTCAGTGAGCCTTGCCTTTCTAGTTCTCAGGTCTCTTGCTTTGTGATGGTCAGACCAGGGTGCGGCTGCCTTAGCCAGTTCCCTGCTTTAGCTGGCAAGGTTCACGTCTTGCAAGACATCCCCAAGAAGAAGCCACGTGGACCTACCCTGATGCAGTCCTGGATGCTGGATCACCGTGTGGAGACCGCTGCCAGAGCTGAGATGCTTACACATTCACTGACTTGGCTTTCCTCTTGCAGTCGGTGTCATTGCTTCTGTTTTGTGAGATGGAGGAGGACTTTGTGGATTGGTGTTGGACATATGGATTAATGGGTTAATGTTGGACTTGTGGGCTTGGGCAACACTGAATTGGGATGTTTTCTTGATGTGCACTTACTCTTTCTATAAAACTCTCTCGTATGCATGAGTTTCTGTGGATTTGTTTCTCTAAAGCACCCAGACTAACACAGGCTTCTATCAGTAACTTCAGCTGTTCAAAACCATCAGCTTCTCCACAGAAGAAAGGCGGGACTTTCTACTCTCCTTAAAAGTTGCAGTCAGAAACTCACAGGAGCAGTTCTCCTCTATCCTATTTGCTAAGAGTCAACATCAACTCCATGGCAGTGAGTTTGGTTTTGGCTTGGTATAATCCATGAAGAAGTCTGTAGTCTTTGTTCTTCATAAATAAGGGATTTGGGTCCTCTTCATGTTTCATAAGCATGGTTGCATACCACAGGCTGTTAACAAAACGTCAACGAATCCTGATATGTCATTCTTCTCCCCATAGTCCCGCATCATATCTTATTGTCCAGCACACAGAATGATGAAATATGGTTAGAGGATACAATCCTGACATACACCTTTTCCAATTTTAAATCCTGAAGTATCCTCTTGTTCTTTAAAGAGAATAATAAAAATTAGTACTTCTGGCATGAAAAGAAGAACCAGGCCTGTCATTTATTTCTAAATGGTATATTTTAAGCAAATATGGGGACAAATAGTAATACTAAGCCAGAGGAAGGTGAAATATTTATCATCATTTCTTCCAAGAAGCCACAGTAATAAGGAACTAGACACTCAAGAAAAAAATTTCAAATAAGCAAATAAATGTGTATTCATTTATGTATTTGTAATACCACTAATTCAGTTTTAAAATCAAATCACAACTAAAAATCTCATTGAACTCACAATGCTACTCCATTATAATGAAAACTCCCAATTCTTTTTGAAACTTAGTCTATATGGTCCTTCTAGCCATAGTTCCTTATTTGATATATGATAATGCCGGGTTCTATGCCTGTGTCTATGATCCCATTTTGGAGAGTGATCTTTCTTACAAGATGAAAACAGAGTTCAGTCCTGACCTTTGTAGAGGGTGGGAACCAAGTCACATCATTTGTTTCCTTGGGGATAACTTTCACACTACTTTAGTAGAGGGTGGGTCTTAAGACACCATCTTTCATTTTCCTGGGGGGTATGTTTTCCTAAAAGACAAATCACACCTTATCCATGCCACTTCTCTCTACCTAAGAGTCACCTGGTAGACAGAGAAAATTCCAGAAGCATTTGAGTGTGCGTGTCCAAAATTTCTATCTGAAGTGGCAGAGGCCACCAAGGTCATTTGCATCTGAGACTCTGGCATGGAGAATCATAGGAACAGCATTAAAATGATGGGGTACCTTCTCCTCATCTGACCTGAGACTACAGAACTGTGTGGCACAGAGCAATAGGCTGCTTGGCTTCCTGGCCCAAGAAGGCAAAGAACAAAGAAAGCACTAGGTGGCTGAGAGACTGAAGGGCAGCCAGTGACTTGGTTATTGGCTAGGGAAAGGTGTTGCTGTGGACCAATGACGATCTTTACTGTTTGCTGATCCTGATTTTTCACAACCTATTAACTTTCCCAATAAATCCCCTTAACTATGATTATTGTCTGTGAGATCTCTGTGGCCATTACAACAAATTACTGAACTCAGCATAGAAGCAGAGTGCCTTGGGAGAAATTATGGGTCTCAGAATAGAGAAAGAAGGATGGATCATTGAGGCAGTCTGACCCCTGCCTTGTGGCAATAGGGCAGTCAGAGGAGATCAGATCTGTCCGCCTCCATTGCTGTTTACCACATTTCTATCAATAATGAACTAATGATTTGTTTCAAATATAAGGCATCAGCATCATATTGGTGCTGCACAGATTTTCACACATTTAGTGGCATAATCAAAAGAAAAATTTGAAGGTCCCAAGTGCAGAATAAATTCCATTTGGCTAAATCAAGGTATCAGAAAGGTTTATTCTTTCTCGGAGTTGATCGTCATCAGCAAGTGCTTCAAGTCCTCCTCAGTGTCAGCAAGCAAGGTTGTTAATAAGCCTTCCTCCATCCTGATGCCATAATATTCTCCACACAATCCAGCTTCTCTGGTGATTGCTCAGCATCTACATTGAGTACGAATGGGAGAAGATATAATTCTGATGCACACCTTTCCTGATTTTATCCATGCAGCATGCCCTTGTTCTGTCCACATGACTGCATCTTGATCCATGTACGGTTTTTTGCATGAATATAATGTAATGTTCTGGGATTCCCATTCTCAAGGCTTTCCATAATTTTTCATGGTACACAGTGTCGGATGCCTGAACATAGTCAATAAAATACAAGTAAACATCTTCTGGTATTCTCTGCTTTCAGCCAAGATCCATCTTACATTAGCAATGGTATCCCTGTTCCACATCCTCTTCTGAATTCAGGCTGAATTTCTGGCAGCTTCCTGTCAGTATACTGCTACAACCTCTATTGGATGATCTTCAGTAAAATTTTACATACGTGTAATATTAATGATATTGTTCTATAATTTGAGCATTCCATTGGGCCACCTCTTTGGAAAGGGTTCAAATAGGGATCTCTTACAGTCAGTTGCCCAAGTAGTTGACTTCAAAATTTCCTGGCATAGACTGTTAAGTAATTCCAGTACTTCACCAGGCTATTGAAATATTTCATTTAGTATTCCATTAATTCTTTGAGCCTTGTTTTTGGCTAATTCTTTTTTTTTTTAAATAATTTTATTGGGGGCTTGTACAGTTATATGTAGCACAGTGGTATTGTACCAGTGATCAGTACTGGTTCTGACCACAAATATTTAAAATATAAATCACTTTTTACAAATCCTTACATATCTACCCTCCTGGCATTCTACAGAAATTAAACAGCACACTCCTCCGCCAATCTCCAGTATTTCTGTATGACGTGCCAGGTATGCCAAACTGAAAGAGCTGAACATTCCTTATCCAGGTAATTATTCAGGATTGTGTTGGCAACAAAGTGGATACAGTAATATATTTATTCTGGGACACCCACGCCCCCCCCCTCCAAAGAAAAAAAGACTTGCTTACTTCTTGCTACAAAAGCTGTAACCCAAAAGCTCAGTATTTACCCCTTTGTGTTTGTTACACAAACCCTTTGTGCACCTACCATCTCTGTGGGGTCCTTTGCATTGTACTCATGATACTTGAGGGCCAGGGAAGCTGATTCCTGCTGGGGCATGAGTAATAAAACCCTTTGGGGGGCAGTATAATGAAATAGTAACCAGGAAACAGTAGTAAACTAATTTATTAGTTATGCAACCTAAGCTCTTTATGTATATTTTAAGGAAGGTAAAATCAAATCTCAAAAATGGACAGCATGAGACTATGTTACGACACCCCCACCCCCCAAAATTCCAGCTTCTTTACCAAATGTACCTAAGCAGACATACTCTCCCTGGAGATTTTCCTTCTGTGACTCTCATTGGCTATGTATATCTCAGCATTATGAAAGCAAAGTAATATAGAACAAAACATTATGACAGTCTGGATGTGAAAACAATTCAGTGGAGTAGCGCTACAAAAAGCCAAATTCACTGCCATTTCGACAAATCTTCTGAGACTGTAACTATTTACAGGAATAGAAATTCCCATCTTTTCCCCCTGGAGTGGCTGGGGAGTTTCAGACTGCTGACCTCGCAGTTAGCTGACAGCTATAGAATAAATATATATTTCAACCCATTTCTTGATTCTGATTCAAAATATAGAACAGACTAGCTGTCCCAAGACTGCAATCTTTATGGAAGCAGAGTGTTACATCTATTTCCTGTGCATAAGCTGGTGGGTTAGAACCACAGACCCTAAGGTTCGTAACCATGTGTGCTTCACCACCACACCACTAACGCTCCTGAAATACTGGTATGCATCCCACAGGGTACTTGGAAGTTGAGGTTAAGTTGCTAGGGTTCTCAGTGTCTTTTCTACTTATTTCTCTTGAAATGTTACTTACCTCTTTCAGTGGGTGTAGATTATTTTCCAAAAAGAGGCACATATGTCACTAGTACATTAACAAATTCAATGTTTAGTCATATGCCTAGGGTTTTAGTTCTAAAGTTGGTTTTATTGCAAACAAAGCAGTGTCAAATGCTCAGTAATGCCATGGTATTTTGTGACAATAGATGCAGCTATCCACAATCCTGCAACATGGGGCTGGTTGGCGGGGGCATCCTTAAGTACAGTTTCAATGATTTATGTGAACATTAACTGATGGAGGAGGAAAATAAAATGCCACAGCAGGAGTATTTTCCTTTTGTGCTTAAAGCATGGCAGGCTTAATAGCATTGTGAATGCCTGAAAATTAGGTAAAATAGAAGAAATTGTAAAATTCTTACAAATAAGTTAAAACATTGCATATTATAAAAATAATATTTCCCTATGAAAATTAAGTATCTTAACATGTTCTTTAAGATAATTCTTATGCATTTTATTAAAGTATTTATGAAATTTTACATTAATTATTGAAGTGAAAATTTTACTAAGAATAAAATAATTCTCATTATTTAACATTATCAACTTGAATACAGACTAGAGTAATTCTTTAATTCAAACTAGAGTAATTTTTTAATTGGTAATATATCTTAATTTTAAAACCATAGTAATTTAATATTTTTATTAATTTATTTGAAGTATACAAGCTTGACATCAATTTTTTTCCTGATTTCATTTTATTGATTTTTAAAATACAATTTTACTGTAATTTAAGGTTAGTTTACATTTCAGGTCATGAAATTTGCTTTCAATAGTCCAAATACCCCATTCACTCCCTTTCCCACCCATGAATCACCATCATCCATTTGACCCAAGTCAACACCTGCCTGCTAACAGTCTAGTCCATTGCCTTAGCTACCTGCCCTCCCCAGGTGAACACTGTAGACCAAGAGCAAGTTGTGTAGGGCGCCTCCTGGTGGACAGAAAGAGGTGTTGCTTCTATCTAAGTGCTGCTCCTGCTTGGACACCACATAGTGATTATGCTAGTGTGTTAAAACATTCGTCATTGTACTTTTTGTGCATAAAACATCAAAACCGTGGCTCCAAAGAGAGTTTGTGTTTCCAGAAGTAAAGTTAAGAGGAAAATTGTGAGAACCATGATCGAATTAAAGAAAGAAATAATTGAGAAATTTTAATCGAGTCACCATTTAACTGATTTGGCGGTTGAATACAACATGGCTGAATCGACATTATCAGCATTTTTGAGAAAGAAAAAAGGGGGGATTAGAGCAGCTAATATAGCCGAAGGTGTTAAATCATTAACCATGAAAACCAAGAAGCTACTGTTAATTTGGATAAATCAGAAACCACTGGATGGTGACACATCTTGGAGACAGTGCTGCGTGAGAGGGCTAAAAGAGGGCTAACAGTCCTGAAGCAATGAATATATAAATGGAATTGTTGGGCCTCAGAACCAATTACTTGGTTTTGTATTATTTCTTATGGGAAAAAATATGTTCCATTCTCGAGTTTTTGTGTTTGAACATGAATTTGGAATGAATTGAGTTTGATAGCCAAGGTACCACTGTAATTACAGTCCCCCTATTTGTTCATGATGATTCTAATCTCTCCATGACCTCTCCAGCTTTTGCTATCATATATAATTTTGAACTTTTCTGTCAATGCTGGCATTTTGGGGGCAAGACGGAAACTTTTCTTCACATTTGGGTAGGTGACTTCATTTGTTGAGCTGCAAATAAGCAGTCTGGGCTTCATTCTGTGGCACTTATGATTGCTCTGACATAGAACCACCTCACTGGCAACTAACACGAACAACCTAGTCAAGGGCTCATCATGCAGAAGGAACTCCAATAGTGTAGGAGCTACTGAGTTAAAGGGCACTTTGCATTAGGAAGAAGAGCCCTGGTAGTAAAGGGGTTATGCTTTGGACTGCTAACCTCAAGGTCAGCAGTTCAAAACCACCAGTCATTCTGAGGAAGAAAGATGAGACTTTCCACTCCATTAAAGAATTACAATGTTGTAAACCCACAAGGGCAGTTCTACTCTGTCCTACAGGGTAACTATGAGTCGGAATTTACTCAAGGGCAGTGAGTTTTGGTTTTACATTAGGATGCACAAATTTGGTTTTACACTAGGTGTTTATATGTGATTATTATATATATAGTATAATTACATATATACAATGTATATAGGGGTATCTCCAAAAAACTGGGAAAATGTTCCACTGGACAGAGCTTTCAAAATACGCATTTTCCCCATTAGATAAGCATCTAGCAACTTGTTCTGAGTTAGTGCACCTGCACCCAGTGGCTTCACCTGAGCAAGTTCTCTCTGGTCACAGTGAATTTTTTGTCAAAGCAGTTTTGCTTCAACCTTATTTCTTGTGATGGCCGATATATTAGTCTGGGTACTTTGGAGAAACAAATCCACAGCAACTCATGTATAAAAGAGAGTTTTATGTAGCGAAAATGTGCATCATGAAAACATCCCAACCCAATTCTGCCCAAGCCCACAAGTCTAACATTAACCCATTAGCCCAACACCAGTCCACAAAGTCCTCCACCTCACAAAACAGAGGTAATGATGCCAACTGCAGGAGGAAAGCTGAGTCAGTGAATGAATAAGCATCTCAGCACTAGCACCCATCTTTTCCCCCTGGAGTGGCTGGGGAGTTTCAGACTGCTGACCTCGCAGTTAGCTGACAGCTATAGAATAAATATATATTTCAACCCATTTCTTGATTCTGATTCAAAATATAGAACAGACTAGCTGTCCCAAGACTGCAATCTTTATGGAAGCAGAGTGTTACATCTATTTCCTGTGCATAAGCTGGTGGGTTAGAACCACAGACC
>NW_022103898.1:44353113-44390072 GCF_000313985.2 Echinops telfairi | reverse complement strand
CCACAAGTCCAACATTAACCCTTTACCCCAACACCAGTCCACAAAGTCCTCCACCTCACAAAACAGAGGCAATGATGCCAACTGCAGGAGGAAAGCTGAGTCAGTGAATGAATAAGCATCTCAGCACTAGCAGGGGTCTCCACACGGCTGCTCCAGCACCCAGGGTTGCATTGGGATAGGTCCATGTGGCTTCTCCTTGGGGATGTCTTGTAGGAAGTCAATCTTGCAAGATGAAGCAGGGAACTGCTTAGGCAGCTGCACTCTGGTGTGACCATCACAAAGCAAGAGACCCGAGAGCTACAAAGGCGAGGCTCATCACCCATTTATCCCTCTGCCTTTCAATTAGCCCCACATGTGATTATCAGCCAGGTTGGCACAATTAACTAACTCAGCCAATTTAAGAGAACAGCGTGCAACTATGAAATTTTGTTTTCTGCTCAGGAAAAATGCCACAGAAACTGCTGTGATGTTGAACACAGTTTACAAGGAGAGTGCTATGGAAAAAGCTCAAGTGTACGAGTGTTTTTCTCATTTCAAATACGATGAAATGTCAATTGATGACAACCCTTTTTCTGGACATCCATCAACTTCCTGAAAATGTCAACTCATAGTGCATTTGAAGTTCATTCCACCAGGTCAGACTGTTAATCAAGCTTTATATTTAGAGGTTCTGAAAAGATTGTATAACAGTGTGCTACCAAAAAAGGCCTGATTCGTGGCAGACAGGGGACTGGTTTTGCCACCACAATGATGCACCTGCTCATGCAGCCATTGCAGTGTGCCAGTTTTTGGCAAAACGCAGTGGGCCTCTCTTGCCTGACACACCTAACTCACCTGACCTCACTCTGTGTGACTTCTGTTTGTTTCCGCAAATGCAGAGGGGCATTAAAGGACAGCAATTTGATGACATAGAAGAGGTGTAGAAAAAAATGAGGGAGGTGCTGTCAGCCATCCAAAGACTTTGAAAAATGTTTCCAAGCATGTAATCACAGATTTGACAAATGTATTAGGTGTAATGGAAAGTACATTGAAGGTGATAAGGTTGCTTTGTTAAAAAAAAATTCAACTACATAGCTTTGAAAAAAATTCTGTTATTTTTGGGTACCCCCTGTATATGTTTTTATTGAGTATATATTTAGTGTCAAAATTACTAGTCTATATATAATGAATATGTTCAATGTAGTAGATACTATTGTTTTGGGATGGGTTGTCTAGGGAAACAACCAAGAAATAACTTTATATCAAGAATCACTTTTGCATGAAGAAGGTGCTTTAGCCCAGTCCAATGAAGTCTTTGTGTCTGATGATCGGCAGGCCCTTTTCAGATTCACTTTGCTTCAGGATGATTGTGCTGACAGAGGAGGCAGGGAACTCCCAGGCCAGCTGGTGCAGAGTTACATGGATACAAGCCCCACGGAGGCCTGGCGGAGCTCTAACAGCTCGCAGGGTGGGGCAGACCACGTGAAGCCACCCCTGGAGGCAGACACAAGAGTCCTAGCAAGGAAGAAGGTGTCTCTCACTCTTCTACCAAAGGCTACACTCCCAAGGAGGTGTTAGCTGGCTATCACTTGATTGACAGGTTGCATTCCACCCCTACCTCCACAGAGGCACAATCAAGGTGACATAAAATCTAACTGCCACAACCACCCAAAGTTTTTCAAAATTACAGAACCACCTGAAGTTGTAAGTCAGTCCAAGTTAAGTGCCAACCTAACGAGCAAGTGGTACCTATTACCAGTATTGCTAATTTTCATCATTCTTGGGAATATAACTTGGTATTTTATAAGTAGTATACTCTTGATAATTAATGAGATTAAATATATATTTAAAGAATAAAGATATATTTAACATTTGAGGACCGTCTTTTCTTGATATGATTTTAAAACTTCTAGTGCATTTTGATATAGTGAACTTGTACATAGATCAAAAGGTAGTTAGGTTAACATAAAAAGATGATTTTGTGTGGTTTAAAATCAGTAAAGGTTTATGCTAGAATTGTTGTCTGTCACCATATACTGAGCAAATAATCTGAGAAGCCATCCTATTTGAAGAAGTATGTAGTATTAGAATTGGAGAAAGATTCATTACAAGAAAGACAACTTATGTAACTATTATTCGAAATTATGCTCCAACCACTGAAGACAGTGATGAAGAAACTGGAGAATTATAACAAGTTACTCAGTATGGAAAGGCGCCAACATGAGATAACAGTCCACTACTAATTACTGATGATTAGAGTTCAAAAATTGGAAACAAAAATGATGAATCAACAGTTGGAAAATATGGCCTTAGTGTTAGAATAAAGTTGGAGATGGCATGAGAGAATTTTGCAAGACCAAGTCTTAGGAGCCAAATACAAACGTGTATATATAGATCACCTAAATTTAAAGATTATCTAAAGAATAGATGTGCCACACTGAGCACTACGACCAATGAACAGCTGAGTTGTGTGATGATATTACGAACATCATACATACGAATATCAAGCAGATGACCCTTAAAAGATAGGGAAGAAAGAAAAGTCCAAAGTGGATGCCAGAAGATCTTAGAGGTGAATGCCAACTTGCTCTTGAAATGTAGAGTAGCTCAAAGAAATAGATAAATGATCAAGTAAAAGAGCTGACCAGAACATTTCAATACTTTGAAATTCGGAATTCGTCTTTGGGATGCTCAGCATTAGTGGCTTCTTGAGGGTTCATAATGGTGTGGTCAGAGGACTAGCATCTGTGGTGCTAAGACTTTGATTCTTGATTGAGAATAGCAGAAATTACATTGCTGAACTCGCTTTAAGAACATTCATCCATTTGTATACTTCTAATTTATTTGTATACTTCTTCTAATTCATATACTTTAACATTGAAGCAATATTTCTATTTTTAATACATAAAAATATTAAACAATAAACCCACAATGTGAGCAATTTTTCATTTCTTCACTGTATAGAGCAGAAAATTTTATTTTAAATGGAAAGTTTTGGAATACTTTCAAGCTAGATGACTTGGACATTTTCAAATGAAACAGTCAGATTATTTTTCATATGTTAATAACAAACTCTTTCTGTTTTAACTCAGCTTCTTCAACCTTAGTTTGTAAATTATTGACCGTGTAAAGATGCTGAAACTGTAGTCAGGATCTTTGTTCTTTTCTAGACAAAGAATTGACAAGTATTCTGGATATTGCTCATGATTTATAGAGAAGCCTGGAAACTTCAAAATAAAATCCATGAGATTTGATGCAAGGGGTTAGCCTGATTTTATTTTACCCTGTTCATAGAAGACTCAAACAGAGCCTTTGAAACAAGTACACAGTTTTGTTTGAATCTGCCAGCAAGACACAAAGATGAAATATGCCTCGCCTGCCATTGTCTGGTCAATTTCAAAGGAATCCCTTCCTTTCTTTGCGGTACACTGGACAGTAAACTAGGCCGTCTCAACACCTTTTAAGCAGGGTATCTCGAAGAGTTGTTTGAATAACTCCTAGAATTAGTTTGTCTCTGAATCTAACTCACATTTATGAAGCAAGAAAACAAGTACAGCATTATGCATTCAGCTTGGGTCCTGTACGGTTAAAAAAGCTATGCTAATTTAGAGGAAAATGACTACATTTTTGGTTTTATGAGAGAGATGAGGGAATTGATGTCAACTTGGGAGTAGTGAAGAGAAGCTTCCTGTCATCTACATTTCTATGAAGTAATGACAAAAATTTAATAGAAGAGGCACATATTTTTACCAAAAACAGAACAAAATAAAAAACAATGTGAACAGTATGATTTTTTATTATAATAATAAAGCATAACTCAGATTATGCTTCGAAATTGGTGTGACTTCATAGTTTCAATTATCTAATACTAATAGGCTGCTGCTGCTGCTGTTGTTGTTGTTGTTGTTAGGTATTGTTTAGTCAGTTCCAACTCAACAGAATAGGACAAAACCCTGCCTGGTCCTGTCCTCAGAATTGTTTTTAGGTTTAAGCCCAATTTGCAGCCACTGTCATTCAATTTAATTGAGGATCTTCTGGGGTTTTTTGTTTTGTTTTGTTTTGTTGCTGGCCCCTATTTTACGTTGTCCTTCTCCAGGGACTCACCGCTCCTGCTACATGTCTGCAGTCGGTCAGACACAGCACGTCAGACAGTCTCACCACTGAGGCTTCTAAAGGACCTTCTGGCTGCACTTCATGCAAGGTAATCTCAGTGCATCAAATTTTCTCCGTTCTTCCCATTTATTGGCCAGCTTTCACATGCTATGAAATGATTGACAATGACGATAGTTTGTGTCTGGTACAACTTAGCCCTCAAAGTGATATCTCTGCTCTATAACACTATGAAGAGGTCTTCTGCGGCACAATTACCCAATGCAGTATGCTTTGCTTTTGTTTGTGTTTTTATTTTACTTTTAACTTTTTGCCTGCTGCTTCTATGAATACTGATAGTATACAGTGAAAACCTTAAAGCATGATACATATTTTCTCCATTCCCATGAAGGTTTTCATTGGCCCAGTATTGAGGATTTTTGAGTTACAAGCCCATATTGAAAGCTATACTCTGATATTTATCAGTAAGTGATTCAAATCTTTTTGCCTCTCAAAAACCCAGGGTATGTCATCTGCATATTGAAATTTATTCATTAGCTTTCCTCATAATTGTTTAATCTGTATCCTGAGCAAATAATTGGAGACGCTGAACTACACGAAGAAGAACTTGATAGCAAGGTTAGAAAAGAGCTTTTAAAGATGCACTCTGCATATGCCATGATCTGCATATGCCATGATCTTGCCTGTGAAAATTAAGAAGGACTTGAAGATCCAGGACTGCAGTCTTCAGAATGGTTTACAACTCAGTGTAAAGAAAATAAAAATTATCACAACTGTAACGATCGATTATGTCGTGACACATGGAGGAAAACCTGAAGTTGTCAAGGGTTTCCTCTTGTTTGGATCCACAATCAATGGTCACGGAAGCAGCAGTCAAGAGATCAAAAGGCACATTACATTGCACACATCTGCTGTACAAGATCTCTTTAAAATATTGATGAGAAAAGATGTCTTTTTCAGAACTAAGGTGTGCTGAACCCAAGTTGCAGTATTTTCCATTGTCTCAGATGAACATCCAACAGGAGAGACCGAACAAAAAGCCAGCGCATTTGGCTGCTAGTGTTGGTGAGAATATTGGAAGTACCATGGACTGCCAAAAAAAGAAACAAAGCTGCCTCGGAAGTACAGCCAGATGCCCCTTCAAATTGAGGAAGGTAAGACTTCGTCTCACATACGTGGGACATGTTCAGGAGAAACCTCGCCCTGGAAGGAACATCGTGTTTGGTAAGGTAGAAGGGCAGCTAAAAAGAGGAGCGGTTAGATGAAATGGACGGACACAGTTCAAACTTAACAACAATTGTGAGCGTGGCACAGGACCGGGCAGCATTTCCTTCGGTTGTGTGTAGGGTCACTATGAATCAGAACTAACTCCAAGACACCTAACACAAATAACAGCAATCCTGACGCCACCTTCTGCATATAATCCAACTCCTTGAATTCTTCGCCAACATGGAACTGAATAAGCATGGTGAAGGGATAGAACACTGATCCAAATAATTATGTCAACACCAACACCTTCAATGAGATTTGGGTTTACTCTTCAATTCTTCCACAAATTGAGTAAATTGACTAAATTTGGTCAAAAACAGATACTTCAACAAACCCATTGACCGGATTAAGAGTGAAGGGGTGGAATCTAGTGTGTCAATCGGATCAAAACCAATGAGGCCTTTGTGGGCATGGTCTTCCCTGAGAGGATTCTGGGAAAATCCTGCTATTTCCTCCTTGGAGGTGGGAGAGACAATCTCACTACTTTACTTCCTCAGAGACACTCTACTGACGAGGCTGACTCTCTGAGGAGAAGTTAAATGGACCAACCCTGATGCAGAGAACCCTGGACCTGCAGAAGCCACATGGAGACCCCTGCCAGCACTGAAATGCTTACAACATGGCTGAGATGTTTACAACGCCACTGGATCCAAGACTTTCTACCCACTGGCCTCTAATCGTCCTGCATTTAGTGTCATTGTATGTGTTGCATGAGTCTGAAGAGGACTTTATAGATTGGTATTGGACATATGGGCTAATATTGGACTTATGGGCTTGGACTGGACTGGGTTGAGATACATTCTTAATGTACAATTACCCTTCATATATAACTCCCTCTTATATACATATGAGTGTGTCTATGAATTTGTTTCTCTAGTTGACCCAGACTAACACAGCGGCTATATCACCTTTTCTTTCTGATGAAATCTAGAAAAGTTTTGACTCTTTGATCTTATCAAGAATCACTTGCTTTTCAAATGAGAGCAGCACTGTTTTACAGATTTACCTCCTAAATGGATGTATTTTATAATACTTACCAAGTGGATATCTGCATGTAAAATATTCAATTAAATTGAACAGGAATAGTGACTGAAAGCTTTACATTTTTACCTCATTCCACCAAGATATGTGCAGCTGAATTTCATAATAAATTAAGCCATATTCAAATGTATTCGTGTGAAATTTAACTTTTTAAAATGTAAGTATTTTACTAATTAAGTTGTTAATATTCTTCTATGCATAAATACACTTAGATCATTTCTAAAAGTAATGTTCAATATATACAAATGTGAAAATATCATATATGCATTGTATAATATCAGAAAATATTTTCCAAGAGTAGGTAAGTTACTAATTTAAAGTCTTTAAATAAACATAATTATAAGACGTGTAAGAAGCCACACGAACTGCTATTGAATCAATTCCAACTCATAGGGACCATGGGACAGGGTACAACTTTCTGTACGGGTTTCTCGAATCATGACTCTTGACAGAAATAGAAAGCCTCATCTTTATCCCGAGGAATGTCTGGTGTTTTTGAACTGCTGACCTAGCAGTTACCAGCCTAACTCTTAGCTTACTGTTCCACCAAGGGGCCTAGCATCCAAAATAAAGTTACATTCTTCCTGCTTTGTTTTTTCCATATGCACATCTCTGTTACTACTTAGACTTTATTTAATTCTATTGTAAAATACCAATTATATTCACCATGATGTTTTAAGCAAGACCATGGAAGAATGTACATTTAAGGGTAATTCAATTTGAATGAATCATCTCTAGCTTCTTGAATATTCTTAATCCAATCATATCAAGTTAAAAGGAGTACCTTTTGAAAACTTTGAAGAGGAAACTAAACAAAAATGCTGTTTGAATGATGCACGTCGAAATAAAAAACGTTGTCCAAACTTTGCTGTGTGAGAATGGAAATCATTCTTGTCAGCTGGTCGCAGCCTGGACCATTGTCCATGCTGAGGTCTGAAATATTCCTATCCAAGAGCACCTGTATCATGGTGTTTCTGGAGTTAGCAAAGATGATTTTTTATTTAGTAGGTTTTAAAGAATTGTTAAATGTTATGTCTTTAATTATTTTGAAAAATATACTGCACCTGGTGTTTCTTAAAAAATCTCTAAAAATTAGTGTAACTATAAATACATACATATGAATACAATTATACATACAAACCTACACACAAACATTTCTACTATTCTTTATATAACATTAACCCAAGCAAAACCTAACCCATTAACAACTATATAACTAACATGAGAAAATGAGGATTACAAATAACATGACCTCACTTTATGAGTTATAACATATAGAAAAAACAATAATTTTGAGAGAGAGAGCTAGAGAAACATAAACATTCACCATATATAAGTAGTAGTGTCAGTCACTTAATTTTTGCAGGTCTTATTATCTGCATTACATTGCCCTCTGGTGGATAAAACAGGTATCAAAACTCTGCATTCTATAAAACCTTGGGTGTCAGAGGATACGTCATAAATATACATTTGCTACAAGAGATAAAAGCATAATTATCATATCAATTTAAGTCCAGGATCCTAATTTAATCTGAAGGATGAGTATAACAAAGACAGAAAAGAGTAGAAGCAGAAAGGAGACAAGGAACCTCCTAAAAGAATTGTAACTCAGGCCAAGGACAGCAAAACTGAAGCTAGTGAGCCGTCTAAATCAAACAGGCCTTGTGGCAGAGTGAGCAGTAACGAGCCCAGAAGTACTTGGTGGCCACAGGCCTAGCTCGAGGGGCCCTGGGGTGGAGGTGGTGGTGATAACGAGGAGGCCTGTCCCAAGGTTATGGAGGGGAAGCTGGCTCTGAAGAGTTCAGGAAGAAGGCTGTCCTCGGAGGACAGAGAGATGGTGTGGACAGTAGAGGGTCTACGTCCTTGAGAGACGAAGCAAAGGAGAGAACAGACCTGCCCTGGAGATGGGAGGGGTGTGCTCTCCTCTTGTAGGAAGGTTTGCACACTTGGCCTACATGAGTCCTGTTCCTGTTCATCCCAGCCTTAAATTGTTCCCGATTATCTTCATAAAACACTCCACTGGTGTCTTGTCGCTCGGTGTCGTTGAGTTGATTTCAATCCACCGCAACCTTGTGCACAGCAGAAGGGCCCCTCTCCCAGCCCTGTGCCAGCCTCACGATCATTCCCATGCCGTGCCCATGGTTGCAGCCACTCTGTCAATTCACCTTGTTGAGGGCCTCCCGCTGTACGCTGCCCCGCCACTTCACCAAACACGATGTCCTTCTCCAGGGACTGTTCTCTCCTGACAAGGGAACCAAAGTATGTAATACAAAGTCTTGCTATCCTTGTTTCTAAGGAGCACTCTGGCCTTACTGCATCCCCGATAGACTTGTTTGTCCTTGTAGCAGTCCATGGTACTTTCAACATTCTTCTCCAGCCCCACAATTCAAATGCATCATATCTTCTTTGGTCTTCCTTATTCAGCGTCCAACTTTCGCATGCTTATGAGGCAATGGAAATGCTATGGCTTAGGTCAGGTGCACGTTGGTCCTCAAAGTAACATCCTTGTGTTTCCATTCACTAACAAGGTCTTGTGTAGCAGATTTACCTAATCCCAGGCATCTTTTGATCACTTGACCCTTATCTATATTAAGTGTAATAGGCCACTTAAACTGTCTAATTAACGAGCCCTGTGAGATGTCCCAGCAAATTGTTGAACCCAAACGAGGGAGGGTAGAGGGCTAAGAGAAGGACGCAAGAGTGGACGATGTCAGAGACAGGTTAGTGCAGTCGTTTGGCGATTGCGACAATCTGCAATAGATGGATCTTCACCTCATAGCAACTGGCTTTGTGCTGATTTTTATATTAGAAGTTATTCCTAAAATTTTATTTAATGCTTCTGAGTTAGTAATTGTGCCAGCCTGGCCGATAAACACATGTGGGTCTAATTGAAAGGCGGAGGGATAAATGGGTGGTGAGCCTCACCTTTCTAGTTCTCGGGTCTCTTGCTTTGTGATGGTTGCACCAGGGTGCAGCTGCCTTAGCAGTTCCCTGCTTCAGCTTGCAAGATTGCCTTCCTACAAGACACCCCCAAGGAGAAGCCACATGGACCTATCCTGATGCAGCCTTGAGTGCTGGAGCAGCCGTGTGGAGACCCCTGCTAGTGCTGAGATGCTTATCAGTTCACTGACTCAGCTTTCCTCCTGCAGTCAGCATCATTGCCTCTGTTTTGTGAGGTGGAGGACTTTGTGGACTGGTGTTGGGTTAATGGGTTAATGTTGGACTTGTGGGCTTGGGTAGCATTGAGTTGGGATGTTTTCGTGATGCATACTTTCTTTCCATAAAACTCTCTTATACATGAGTTGCTGTGGATTTGTTTCTCTAAATTACCTAGACTAATACAGCTTCTAAGAAATGAAATTATAATAATAACACAATCTTATTGGATTTGTCTATCAAAAACAAAACCCACTGCCATTAAGTCAGTTTTTTAATAGAGATGTATTTCTTAGAGCTAAGCATCAAGTAATCTATTTTATCAGGGAAATTAAGACTTCCAATTAACTAATGTGACTGGGGGCTCCCTGGCATAATGGTTATGTGTAGGGCTACACTCCACAGCTGTTTGACACCCCTATCTGCTTCTCCAGAGAAAGACAGAACTCAGACCCCGTAAAGAAAGACAGTCTCAGAACGCTTGTCCAACTGCGGGGCTGGAAGGCGGCATCAACCCGATGGCAATGACTGGATTGGGTTTCATTTCATTTCGTTTTACTTACATGAAATTTCTCTTTTTGGTCAAACTTGTTATGAAAATTTTAACCCTTCAATCAAATATGTGAAGACTCAAGTATTACTGAGCATGAACATTTTTTTCAATTTAATTTTAATGTAGTAACTTATGCTTAGGGTCACACTCTCGTCCCCACTGCGAGGTGTCCCTTGTTGCCATGGAGAGGAGAAGAAGATCAGGAAATGGAGCTTGGGTATCTTCCGAGAAGGAGAGGGTCAGCTGACAGTGTGGGAGCTAGTTAGTTCTCTGAGCGGCTTTTAGTACTTTTGTGCCGTAATTGCTTATTCTGAACACATATTGAATTCAGACTGACTGCATGATTTAAATAAACACTCTTTACCAACACAAGATTGAAGTCTTAAAACTCATACTTCAGGTATACAAGGTAGACAATTGTTGTTTAGTATTGCAGACTGTTCATCACCGTCCTGGCTCCTTTACTGGCTATAGTGATAGAGGACATATGCTATGTGGGAGAGTAGCTGTAAGGGTGTTAGGACTACTGCAGGAGTGACCTGGAACGGGTGAATTGACCTTGGACAACAACCAAAGGAAGTGCTTATTGTCTCTCAGGCCGAATGACAAATGGATGTTTTTATGTTAACAGAGTTGAGACCAGCTGTTGGAAGAAATATAAGGGCACCAGCGCTGATTGGTGGGATTTGGGTCCGCAGAGGGAGCGGCAACATCAACTCACATAGAACTCCTAAGAAAGAGGTGAAGGTTCCATTTCAGTCAGTCGATAACCTCGATTTGTACCTTCCAATCTCCTGCCAGTGTCTGTCCTCGATGTAAAGAATTAGAACCTGGGGCCTGAACTTTGCCAGGACGATCACTGTCCTGTGGAGCAGAGCGTGGGAAGGAATATCAGAGTGGCAACAGGTGAGGGGGTAATCAATGGCCGAAGACATCCAAAAAGTTGCCCCTTGGTTACCCAACTTGATTTTTCTTTCAAAACTCTTCACATTCTTCGTTCAGCCTCCTCCTGAGCCTGCCTTCCTAGTATATTTCATGCTCACTCCATCTGCACGTTCTTCAAATTTCCCCCAAAGATAAAGGAGCCACAGTCTTCCTTCCTCTTCTTGGCCAATGCAAATAAGGAGATGTAAATTCCACTGCCCTGAATTCCAGACAAAAGTAAATGGAGATTTGGTTTTCGTTCGGATGTTTCTTGGCTTAAAGAATGACAAATAACCGCTGATAGAAGGAACGAGAATTCGGTTCATTGCAGTCAGTGGGACGGGGGCTCTATTTCTAGTGGGACTCGTGGCCCTGTGGTGAGTTCAGAAAGGGGCTGCTGCCTGGAAGGTGCGTGGTTCCGATCTCCGCACAGCTCCGTGGGAGGGAGATGAGGCAGGCTGCTTTCTTAAGGATGCACAGCCTCAGAAAGCCCATGGAGCAGATCCACTGAGCAGTTCCCGGAGGTTTCAATGTGCCAACATTGATAGGGCATAACAAAAGAGAAATACTACTACCATCATTACCCAAGGATCCCACTGTGAAGTAACCACCTGGGAAAAGCACACACGATTTATTCCTATTCAGACAATCTTGATAGTCCAAAATAACATCCTTTGTGTTTGTAGACCCTAAGTAGAGAATTTCGCTATCTGTTCAGTTGAAGGACAATGTCACTATTGCTAACCATCTTCTTGCGCAAAATTTCTCAGCCGATATGAGAAAAGCGTATGAGGCCCTAACGTTATGAGTCACATTTTAAAGAGCAGTATGAAGTAGACTAAAGCAAGCATAATGAGAGTTGGGTTTACAAGGGTAATTCTTAGTGTTAGTGAAACTAATTGTATTTTTTTCTAGAATTTAAGGTATGAAGGCTTTAAAGGATTTTCTCATTACTAGTAATAACATGACTTCACTATATCACCTTTTAAAAGAATAGGATAAGTCTTTATGGGAAGAAAGAAGTATAGTATGTATATCATAAATTTCAGAAATTTATGATTATTCCAGGCAAATCAGAGTGCATATGTATTTTAGGAATAACTTAACACTACATTTTCCTGAAGTATTCTTTTATTGAAGTAGACAGTAGGATTTATGTTGATGGAATTGCCACCAGCCCTTTATGCATCTGATTAGAAGCCCTGGTGGCATTGGAATGGTTACTTATTGAGATGCTAACTCCAAGCTCAGCATTTCAAAACTAACAGCTACTCTGTAGGAAGAGGAAGCTTCTGACTCCCATGAAGAGTTAGTTTCAGGATTCTCAGAGCAGCTCTATCTTGAACAGGAGTGTTATTAAGGGTCAGAGTCAACTCAAAAGAAGTGAACTTGATTTTGAGTTTTTAATAGATGATTCATTTACTGATTTGATGAAGCAGAAGTTGGTAATTAGTCTAAATCCTGCCAACTTATTAACAGGGAATATTAAAGCTAGTATTTTCACCAAAGACTAACAGATCTAGGCCATCACCAAGGAGATATCTGTAACATATTCACAAGACCCATTTACATTTTTATGCTTTTGTTGTTTTTATTTTGCTTAAGAGAATGTATTTTTAAAAACTCATTTTATGGAGAGCTCTTACAGATATAATAACATTCCACAGTTCAATCACATCAAGCAGTATTGTACAACTGCTATCACAATCAGTTTCAAAACATTTTCTTTTTTCCTTGAACTTGATCGGCCCCCCTTTGTCATACCACCCCCACCATACCCCCTAAGAGCCCTTCTTCTTTTTTTCTGTAATAGTTTTTTGTGTGTGTGCCATATCTTACGCATACAATTCTGTTGTTCGGTCTCATAGCATGGGGTTATACAGTCATCAATAAAATCAGCTCCTCCTTCCTCCCCCCTTCCCCCCTATTTTCCTCTACCCTCAGGGATCCGTTACTCCTCTTAATGTTTCTTAAGAATTATTTATCTTGAATTTTTAAAAAAAAATCAAAATCATCCCAGCAAAAGTTACTGGGAAAAGGCATCTTTGAAGCACTGACGCTGCTAAGTGTGAAATTTAGCCACTAGATGGTGTATCTAACCCAACAATCCATAATTTTCGCAATACTTTTACTCCTCTTTAACATAGTCCATTTAATTTTTTGAATCAACTTCTATTTTTTCTTTAATTTAGCTCAGCAAATTAGCAATTTCTGGTTGTATGTTTCCATGCACTCCACTCTAATTAGTAAGCTTTTAATTTATGTACCCATTTAAAATACATTGAGAAAAATAGAACAATATTTTTATCCATTTCAATTCATATTATTTTCTTACTTATTAAAACTATGTATAAGAACGATGACACATTTGTGTTGCTTTATTTATTTCTTTTTCCTTTAGCGAAAACTGTCTGGCCAAATCAGTATAACCCCCCCACCCCATGCGGAGCTGATCAGAGTTGGCTGATGCAATTCTCTCTGAACTTTGCACTCAGCCACGTGTGCGCTCTGACTACCAAGAACTAGGAAGTGCTCCCTTACCTGGCTAAGGGCGCAGATTGTGCCTGCATCCACCAGTCACCAGCAGCCTTCCTCGGAAGTGCCTGCGCCCACCAATGCTGGATGGGCACCTTTGGCCAGGGATTCAGGCGCGCCTGCTCCACCAATCCCTGGCAGACACCCCTGCCTAGTCAGGGACTCGGATGTGCCTTTGCCTTCCAATCCCTGACCACCTTATTAGATACAGGCCCAGGGTCAGCCCAGCTACATGTCTCCTGGCAATAAAAACGTTACTCCTATAGCCCGGGGCGCGACTCCCTTGGCCCAGACACTATGGACCATGGAACTTTGCCCAGGCTGGGTTTTACACCCCAATAAAGCCTGTTTGCTAAAATTCGGCTGATTTGGTTTCTGGCGCCTCTCAGATACCTTACAAAAACTACAATGATCACTAAATAAGAACAGATACTTATAAAAATTATACATAAAATTCTTATCTTGCTTAGTCTTCGTATTGAATATAATTCAATTTGTTATTCCAAATGCATAACAGATTGAAAGCACAGATCTAAAAATAATAAGCATAGCATTTTACCACGTGACTAATGTAAAAAAATACAAGACCATCATCTTAACAAATATTTGTGCTATCCCATGAAGAAATGATTTTAGCATTAATTTTTACATGTTTTGTAAGCATACATACTACAAATCAGTAACTATAATCCACAAGAGAAGTGAAATGGCATTGTTGACATTATTTAGGACATATTGAGTATTACTATTTATTATGAAACTGAGTTTAGGAGCACACATACTAAAAGACGTATCACAACTTTATCATAAATCTACTCTTCACAAGACCAGATTAATGAAGAAGAAGAAAAAGAGAGAAAGAAAACTACACACACAATTCAAACTACTCTTTCAAACTACCTTACAAACCAGAACCTTACAAAAACGCACTGCCAGCAGGCCGATGCTGACACTAGAGTAGAATTGCCTTAGTAAGTTTCCAAGACTGCATCTCTAGCCTTTCTCCCGCAGAGCAGCTGGTGGCTTTGAACTGTTGACTTGCAGTTAGGGCCCAACCTGTAACCAGGATGTAACCTAGGGTGCATCTAAATGGTTAGTAGTTTTGGTGCTATCTTTAAAATGAAATTTGGATATAACTTTAAACTGTGTGTGGTAAAGAACAGTGGAAATTGCAATATTTGCCTCTAAGAACCCTGTCTTTGTTTCTATCAACATGCAAGTATGCTTATATCTCTATAAAATTCTTAGCAAATCAATTGGGTACTATCTGAGACATTGGCAGACAAATAAAAATATAGCTTGTAGCTCTGTTATTCAATTTTGTAACAGAAATGAAGCAAACTATTCACATTAACTTGGGACCCCAGTCTCAATAGTTTGCTGTATTGTTTGCACCAAGAGAGCCGGAATAGGACACCTAAAATTGTTACATGTCTTACACTTGCCGTTCGATACCTCAAGATAAATTCTTGAAAATTGTTAAGTACTTTGATAAACCTACTAAAATATACCTGGAGTCATCTGTTTCAAAATTCTAAAAACTCATGATATTTATTTGATTACATCTAGACTTTAGAAAAGATGTAATTCAATGAAGCAATAATATTTACTATAATGTTAGGAGCAGAAAAGTTTTATTAAAATTTTCAAACTTTAAGATTTAGTCCTAACACAAAGGTAAGGTGACCAGACATCCCATTTTTGGC
This sequence comes from Echinops telfairi, assembly GCF_000313985.2. Classification (NCBI taxonomy): domain Eukaryota; kingdom Metazoa; phylum Chordata; class Mammalia; order Afrosoricida; family Tenrecidae; genus Echinops; species Echinops telfairi. Next base: position 44,374,799 of record NW_022103898.1, on the reverse strand, counting down.
GGGACAGTCCCGATTTTTAACAATTTTTCCCCGCATCCCACGTTGTAAAAAAGTCCCGACTTTTGGAAAGAATGCACGACAAGCTAGGGTATACAGTTTTCGGCTGCCATGTGGTTATTTCGCCAGAATATGAGTTTTATCAATGATGTCCTGCTTTACCAATGTTAAAATCTGGTCACCTTACACAAAGGTGAACTGAAAATCAGGCAGTGAAACAAGAAGTCTGATTTGATTCTCAGCCAAGTTAATCACATAAACCTAAAACGAAGGGAGACACAAAGACTGGGAAGCACATAATTCACAAAAATAGTCTGAAGGAAATTCTCAATCGACAGAAATTCCTTTTTCTCTTACCACTACTTGGGGACGATTTGTTGGGGAAGCTTTGTTCAGCTGATATTAAAAAACCGCACAGAATTTCAGAATAAGCGGACACCGAGCTCTATTCTGAAATAAGTCATATAATTGCTGAGCGGTGGTTTTTCCCAGATGTAATCTGATTTGGGGGTGACAGGTCCCTTAGATAGGTGTAAAAGCATTGATTCGTCAGAGTATATGGCGACAGTGTCAGAGAAACTATTTTGTCACTGTCAAAACTTAAAGCTATAAATTGTTATTTTGTTGTCATCTGTATGTTCTCATAGTAGCTTCTCTTAAGACGGTTATTTAAAATGCAATTATTTACGCGTAAAGTAGTGGCACTTCTTTACTAGTTGAGGTCAGGAACTACAGTGTGCTCATGCTCGATTTCATTGTCATTCTTGAGCTCACTGCTTCTGCTGTTAGCTGCCTTCATATCAGTCGCATGCATGTTTCTAACCTCACGGCAGAAACGTTTGTGGAGGAAGTTGAAAAATCTAGCAATTTATTCTGCAATGAGATCATGCCACTTTATTCATAAGTAAATATTTTAGAATTTAATTTTATTAAGGTGTCTTTAAGAGGCATGGGGCAAAGTTATGTACAGAAATTGTCCTTTCAACCTTCCTTAGGCCACACATAGGAATTTCAATGGCAGCAAGAGGGAAATTAACAATTATGGATGTTGAGAAACAGCCTGCAATAGATGCTTTAAAGCACAAAGGACAAAAGAAAAGAAACCTTACCCCAGCTCCCTCCTTGTAAAGATAGCTAAAAATAAGTTTGATTGTTTCAAAGATAAGCATGATTTCAGCCTTTATTGTGGAGTTGTTAGAAAAAGCAAAATGTGTTAGTGATGAAAAGTGAGTCCAGACAGATCACTATGTAAAGGCAAAAGCTGGTCTCCTTCCGCGAAGGTTTAGTTGCGCAGGAATGTCGCAGACAGTGTAAAGGGCTAAGTGAAAGGAAAGCACTGGAAGGATGCAGTGAATTCTGGGAGTCATCCCCACCAACTGGCTTCTGTTTCTTGTTTTTGTTTCTTAATCCACAAAAATGTGAACTTCTTCAGTTCTTTACTTGGCTCAAATTGTTTATCTCACCCAAATGAGGGTATTTTCATAACTTTCAGCAAAATCCATAATCTATCATTTTTCTAAATATGAAACTGAATCAAATTTTCAATTTTTTAGATGCTTTGCATCTTATAAGTAAAATCACTCCAATCTAGTTAGGCCTCCAACTCACTTAATTTCTCCATGCATAGATCTACTTTTTATCAAGCTATTAGCTACCACATTTTTTTAATGTTGTGTTCAAGGATACTGTGTTGCTACCAGGGTCACAGTTCATAAGTGCACAGGTTTATTGAAAACTAAGCATATCTGATCAGTGGAAGGTGGCAAACACGTTTTCTCAACAATACAATGTTTCTAGTCTCCTTAGGTGCATTCAAAAAGAAGCAAGAAGCAGTGTTTTGTCAAAACTGCCTTTCAAGGTTTTCTTCTGAGAGAGTTAACTGCAGCGCATAGAGGTTTTGAGAAATTCCAAAGCAAATGTTTTGAGAAGTACCAAAGGGGTAATCTTGACAAATGTTCTCCAAAGACACACAATGATCCAAATCAAACCAAACTCACTGCCATTGACTCGATCCTGACTTCCAGCAACCCCCAAGGACAGAGTAGGACTGCCTAAGTGAGTTTCCAACGCTGTCACTTTTCATGGGAGTAGAAAGCCCATGTTTCTCCCAAGGAGCTGCTGGTGGTATCACACTGCTGACCTTGCAAGGAGTAGCCTGTCACATCACCAGGACCCACCAGGGTTTCTACAGAATGATCATGGGGACATTTAAGAAAATAAAAGACCTCATTTGTAAGAAAAAAGCTATAAAAGTTCCAGTAAGGATTTTTACTTTTTCATAAGGACAATGCACCCACTTTTTTACTCAAGGGTAGTAAGAGTGGTCTATTAGAATCCAGTTGAGAGACTTTTTGTCCCACAGCCCTGATTTGACCCCTTAGTCTGCTTTTGGCTATCCGAACTCAAAGAACATTGGAAAGGAACATGACTTGAGTGTCCCAAGGATGCCAAAGCTGTCGTTTGGATGCGAGGCAAGTTGAAGAGAAGAGAATTCCCCTGGGAAAGGTTCCGGGAGGGGGGGGGGGGGGGGGAAAACATCACCACCGGAAAGGCTGCATGGTGGCTACTGAGGGAAAGAAAGAGTAGCTTTACATTTTGATCGTTTTCTTTAGTAAATATATATATATAATTTTTTTTTTTGCAGTGAAGACCACGCCATTTATTCACAAGGCCAGTGTGGAAGCTGGGGAAATGGAGAGGGAATACCAAAGACACCCTCTCTGGACTGCTTGGGACCTTCCCAAGGAAGAAAAATTCTGTTCCTCTTGCTTCCATATTCTCAGCCTCAGGCCCTTCAAGTAGCAGAGGGAGGAGGTAGCAAGACCCTCCTCTGTGCTCTGTAGAGTAAGTGTTCGACTCCAGGTCAAAACTAGCAGTGCCATCCTCACCTCTCCCTCCTCATTGAGAAAGGCCTGGCCTGGAGGACAGCGGTCAAGAACGGAAAGAGCAGGGGTTAGCAGGCCAAAGGGCATGGTCTCCGGAGGGGAAGTCCTCTCCTCTGTTCTCCTGGAGCATTCTCAGAAGGAAGAGCGACTCCGAGTGCTGATCAGTTCTGGAAGCTTCAGGGCTACCCCACCCTCCCCTGAGGTTGTCCGGCACCCAGAAAACCAAGGGACCTCGCTCTCCTGCCAGTGTCCATCCCTGCCCTAACCTGGCCATTCCACCCTCTCTCCAGTCAGAGTATGCTGACCCAGAAGCTATCAGGAACCCGCCTTCCAGCCAGCTCACAGGCATCGCGTGTGGTCACAGACACACCCTCGCGCAACTTCCCCCTGTCTTCTGAGAGAGGCGCAAGACCCTGGTGCCTGGGGGGCACAGAGAAATACGTGTATGTAAGCATATGTATCTGAGGAAATGCAGCCAATATGATCTCATGATCTCTAAGCTGTACTGAGCCTTCCACGCAACTTTGTTAGCATCTCTAAGCTCCTCTGTCAGGCCGGGGCCTCGACTGGCCCATCTGAAAGAGTGACTAGTGTTCCTACCCGCTAACTGGCCATTCCATTTTCCATGATGTTACTCATCCCCCACCCCCACCCCGCCCCCGCCTGCCCCCACCATACCCCGCTTCATGGAGATTTCGCCCACTCATCACCACTGGGCTGGTCCAGGGCTTGCTAGTTCCTCGTCCAGAGGGCCGAGAGCCTCACCTTCCCCTTCAGACACGGAAGAGTTCCTCCTCCCCGCTTTGAACTTCCCAACAGAGCCCAGGAAAAAGGACTGCATCAGAATAGGAAGGAGAAGGAAAATCACAGAGAGCCGGCTTCCCTGGCCCTCCTTCGAAGGGTGAAGTTTTAGTAGGGCCCCTTTTCTCAGCAGAGGTAGGGCTGTGGGGAGGAGGGCGTCAGGGGAGAGAGGGACAGAAGAGGTACCAGAAGGAAGCATAAGGTAAGCAAACTCCTTGTGGTACAGATGGAAGAGCCCATTCCAGTCTCCCCCGACAGTGGCTGCCTCCTTTGGCTCTGCCTTGCCGCTGAGAACTTTGGAGACTCCCAAAGGTGGCTGTGGGGCAAGGAGGCGGGGCCAACCCAACAAAAGGGCAGTGCTCCAGAGCCGGGCCCAAGGAGGACCAGCTGAGAAGGTTCAGCAGGAGATGCGGAAGAAAAACGAGAGGTCCTGGGACAGAGCTGTGGGGCTGGGGGCCCATGCCTCGAAGCTCACTGTGCTGTCTGGAGAGAAACCCAAAGGGACGGCAAACTCCAAAGGGAGGGGCGGTCAGAGGAACGGAACACTGGCATCAGGATGGAGAGCGAGTCTGGGTTCTGCATCTGCTGCAGGAAGACAGGGAGCTGCAGCCTTAGCGGCTCATGCAGCTGGGGGTTCCCGGCAAAGAGCAGCACGTTCACCATCATCTGCACAGCGAAGTCAGGGGTCTGGGCCAACGTCTGCATCATGCTGCGCATGTAGGGAGCCGAGATGGCGTTCTGCATCAGATTGGGGTTCTCGGAGATCTGCTGGAGGAGGGCCTGCATCTCCACGCTGTTGAACATTCCTGACCCCAGGCTAGCCGCATTAATCCCAAAGGGGTTCGAGACTGTCAGGTGCACCTGGCTGGTCCCTGATCCTCCGGGGCCCTCCCCACCGGACCCGAGGGGCCTGGGAGGTGGGGGTCGAGGGGCTCCAGGGGTTTGGGAGGGGCTCTCGAATTTCAGTCCGCAGAGGCTGGGAGGATGAGCTGTCGGAGTTCCAGGCCAGGAAGGAGAAGGGATTGTTGCCAAACTGCTCGCGGGCAGCACTGAACATGGGCTCCTGGATGTCTGTGTACATGCGGCGGAGCGCATTATACCCTCCGGGGATGCTCTTCAGGTTGCTCAGGGCCCAGTCTTTGTTCCGCATCATCTCCTGCATCATGGCTGGATTCCGTGCAAGCCCCAAGGTCTGTCTTATGAGCTCGGGGTTGTTGAGCATGTGGCTAATCGCCGGGTTGCATTCCATCAGCTGCTGCATCTGCGGGTTGGCCATGATCATGTGGTGCCTGAGGTCGGGGTTAGACATCATGTCCTGGACCAAGGGGTTCTCCATGATCTGAGACAGCATCTCGGAGTGGGACATCAGCTGCGTCTTCATCTGCTGCTGCATCTCCATGAAGTTTGGCAGAGCATAGGCCGGCTGCCCAGCCCCAGGAGGCCCCCAAAGCCAGAGTATGGATGAGGTAGCGCAGGGGCTGGGGAGGGCCCTGCACCATTGCTCCTCCGGCTTCCATTGCCAGCATCTGAAGGGGCGCTGCCGGAAGTGGAGGGCTGGGCGGGGGTGGCAGGTGAAGCCAGCATGGTGGAGGGTGCAGAGGCGGGGTCTGGAGTGGAGGGGAAGAGGCAGTGGCAGCAGCCGGATCTTGAGCTTTCTGAAGGGTCTGGATGACCAGATGGACAGCGAGGCCATCCTTGAGTCCATGCTGATTCAGCGTGTCCCCATCCTTAAGGATCTTGCCAGCAAAGATTAAGATGAGCTGGTCCTGCTGGGCCTTAAACCTCCGGGAAATTTCCTCTTTGAACTCCATGACTGAGGCTCGATCGCAGATTACAATTTCCTCCTTGTCCTTGGGGGTCTTCACGGTGACCCGAATGGGAGGCCTCGGCTCAGCTCCACTCGGCTCGCCATTGCGCCACCCTTTAGTAAATATTTTGTAGCAATAGTTATTGCCTTACCCTAATACATACTGTGGGAATAGTAAGCTGATATTTTTCTCCAGCTAAAATATATGTATATGACTGTTAAATAAACACAAACAATTGTGTGAGTATCTACTTGTCCACCTAGTGCTGGTCAATCTAAATTGATCTTTGAAAAGTTCATTCAAAACTAGCAATTATAAAGCTTACATATTGAGTTGAATCCTCTCCAAGAATTAATGTTTTCTTCAGTGTTTTTTTAAAAAAAGTAAAGGGTGCATGATTTCCAGTTTAGCTGATGTTAATGATCTAATTACCAAACTAATTGTCAGATTCCTAAAGAGCTCATAATATTATTAAATCTTTGTTATAATGTAAACCTCTCCTACTTGTGTTTCTAACATAAGTTTCCTTAATTTTCATCTACAAGCAGATGGGTGTGAGGAGGGGCATGATTTATTTTTTACTTCGTTTTTAAAACTCTGGGAAATATTTAATGCTCTCTGTATCTTTATCTAAATATAGTCCAGAGTTTGAAATTGCAACAGTTTTGATACTATCTAGATATAGATAGTATTACATTTGTATCTCTATGTAGGAGCCCTGGTGGCATAAAAGTTACATATTTGTGCTTTGATCCCAAAGCTCAGCAGCTCGAACTCACCAGCCCACTCCTTGGGAGAAAGACAGGGCTTTCGGTTCCCGCAAAGTGTTACACACTCAGAAATCACAAGGGGCAGTTCCACCCTACCATAGGCTCACTGTGAGTTGACATTGACCCAATGGCAGTGCGTTTGGCCTTTGTAAAACAATATCTCTATCTATCATCTATCTATCTATCTATCTATCTATCTATCTATCTATCTATCTATCTATCTATCTATCTATCTGTTTATATCTATCTTTGTAGAGAGAATTAGTATTCAAGTTATAGTATCATTTTTAAAGTTATACCTAGTAATATAGTAGAATAAAGAGGGAAGGAACATTTTTATATCTTTATTTATATTCACATGATTCATACTAAAGCAATGAAAATCTTTTAAAATGTTGATATATCAATATAGATGATAAGACTAGAAAAATCACGCGAGGGCTAGAATTACAGTCACTGGGGATTATTTTTTTAAACATGCTCATTTAAGAATTATTATGGAATCTAAAGTTGGAATAAATAAGGTAAAATCCTTAATTTTAGGTTTAAATTTAACTATTCTTTCTATTTTTGTGTGTGTGTATATATATATATATATATATATATATATATATATATATATGCATGTATACAGCAATTTATCTGTCCTATCTCTCTATTAATCATCTTTTCTAACTTATCTATCACCATCTATTTATTCCCATGTCTTCTCAGAATCTTTTGTAATTTCGAACCTGGACATTGTATTTGATTACAGGAAAAAAATTATATGTTGCTTTAGTCTGAATTTATTTTATGACTTTCGGAAATGGGGACAACTTGATGATAGATTCCATGTCTTTAAACCTGACTCTCATTCTAGAAGAACACTTTCAGCTTCATTGCAGTTCTTCACTGAAACCTTTGCCCTCCCACTCGCTTTAACCACTTCTCATGGTTTTCTGCATTTTCCTATTTTCTGCTTGTTGGTTTCAAGATAGAGATTTATCATTTTCTTCTAGGTTGACTCTCCTTAAAGTTAACTGAAACAATTTCAACCTTGTTGTTTCATGAAACCATTTTTTAAAGAAAGTGTAGGTATTGCCATTTATCAACTATTGTGATTCATATGCTTATCCCACTACTGTGGGTTGCAGTAAGCATTTGAGATCAGGGACAATATCTCACTCCTCTGGGAGAATGATAAAAGTAACATCCTGTTCTACTTATCTTACCATTTTATTGGGAATAACAGTGCAAAATGACTTTCAGAACTGCAATTCAGTATTAAAGAACATTGTGTTTGCATTAGCTCTATTGATTAGGGTCTAATGCTAGGGAGGGATATCTTGGTTCAGTTATTTTATTTTTCTCTCATTGCTGCGGGATATCACTAGCCAGTCACAAACTGTCTTGCAAAGAGCTACCATTCAAAAGAGAAAGTTGACAATGTTAAGTGGAAATCCCAAATTAATTTCAAAATGCTATTATCTTCATTGATAGAATAACAATATTTACCACAGAGAACTGTGATATGAGGTGAGATCTAAACATGGGGGAAAAATCTAGAGAAATGATAAACATGTGATTAAAATGATAAACATGTGATTAAATCAATCCTTTATTCCTTCCTTGTTCATTTTTTCTTTTGTCTCCAAAATAATAAATGATGATGATGATGATTTTGAAAGTAGCCGATTCTTCACAGACAGCACACACTCCCTCAGTGCCCTTGAGTTCATGCTGACTCACAGTGATTTATACATAGGACAGGGTAGAACTGCTGCTGGGGCTTCCAAGACTGAACTCTACGGGAATAGGAAATACCATCTTTCTCCCACCCAGCTGCTGGTGGTTTCGAACTGCTAAGCTTATGGAACACAGCCAATGTGCAACCACTATGCCATTTAAAAATACATTTCAGAGGGAGTAATGGCCATACTATTCCGAACCTGTCTGGAATGAAAAGGATAGACAAGCTCACTGAGATTTGGCCTTCATTTGGGTGTTCTACAAGTGAACCCATGGTTTACACTCTTTCAAATAGAATTGTTTTAAGAAATTATATTTTTATTTGAAGATGATGCACTTAAAGAATTGTTTCCTACTGCTGGTTTGAGTGATACAGAGCCTCTAAGTACTTATTTGTATAATTGATTCCATGGCAAAGAGTTTGGATTTCTTTGATTATGGCATTTCAAAGTTTGGGAGTCCACACGTAGAAGAAATCGTTTTATTCCTACATCTTTCTAGGAATGAGTGCATTTTTGAAAGCAACAATATATTTACTCTATTTAAATAACAAACTCACAGTCATTCCAATGGCTTTCTTGCTATCCATTAGAAGACAATAAATCTCCCTGTGTTGCCAGGGCAGGCATTGGTCACACACTGGCAGGCGGCAGGGAGATGGTTGTTGCCTGGCCTTAGCATTCCAGTTCTTTCGTCGGCTGACAGGTGGGACGTGCAGCCTCGCACATCCTTATTTTGTAATCATTCTGGAGACTGTCAACTGTATGGGCATTGTTTAGCAATCTCAAAACATTGGACATTTTGCTTACTTTTAAAAGAGTAGATTGTGTATAGATGTGTTTTATACAATTGATCTATGTATTGTGATGAATTGTATGAGCCCCAATAAACTGATTTAAAAAAATAAATAAAAAGAGTAGATTGAATGCTAACATAAACTTGTTGAATGCAGAACAAATACATACAATGAACATTTGAGACATATTTTGTTGGGCTGGGCCGGTTGCTGTTCTCATTTCAGAGACTGAAAAACAGCCTGGGGGTAGTATTAAAGAATAATGGAATGATGTGTTTTAAATTATAGTGAAGAATACAGATTATATCAGTTTGTTTTAATTCCACTCCCTAACCTACAATCTCCATGATGCAAGTCTTCCCACTTTCTCTTTTTCTAATTACATCACTTAGGAATTATTAATTTATCAGAAATTGTACAAACTTCATCTTAATGAAGTTTTATTTCAGATACAAGAAAAATACAAGAACACATACCAACTTTTTTATAATTTTTTTTTTAGTTTCAGCTTGCTCAAGTAGAAGTAGCCCACATATCAATACACAGGCAAGTTGACGCACACTCTTCGTTAACTCTAGCGAAATGATTGAAGCTGTTGGTAAGTACTAAACTCACTTGAATCCTGAGGACTTCTTTGAGATCCTCAAGTTATTCTGTGATGACGAAGCTCATGGAATAAGAATTGGTTACTTTGTCAAAATTATTCATTATTAAAGCTGATATTATCTTCACTTTTATTCATTTTTATATACTTGGACACATGTGGCCAGGCCCCGCACAGTAGAATATACTTATTGTCAACTTAGAAACTCTTAAAAGTGTAACGTATAGAAGTCCTCCAAAGTCATTTATCAGAAGAGCCCTTTTAGAGTTACTCAGTCACTATGCCCTTGAACTTATTATGCTCCAGCTGGTGTGTATCAACAAGAATGTGGAGGGCTTGTGCTGCACTGTAGTTTCTTAACACAAAACCGGGTTCAAATATATTTCAGCATACACTGTGTTATAAATAGGCCATCATTGCTTTTTTTTAGAAACAGCAAAACAGAGCCAGTGTCTGAATTTATAAATTACTTGGACCATTTTAATTCAAATTGTTCAAATTATTATGCTAATTAAATAGGCAAACTAGTGGTATAAATCATCTGACCACTTGATAAAGTCCAATTAAGTAAAATTATATAGTTATCTAGTAATAAAATATTAATAATAATAGAATATTTGAACATCCAACATTAGATATATATTATTAAACATATTTTATTAATCAGGGAGGCAGTGGTGGTTCTGTTGTAAATTTCTTGCTGAAGAACTGGCTGTAACATGACATTTAGGAACATAGTAAGAGCTTAGATAAGAATTCAAACACTCACTTATCAAGGAAGTTATTTTATATAGAGATATATTAATTCACATCTAAACCATAAAAGTTCCATCAATTTTCACCACCAGAATCCTGGACTTTTAGCTACTTGACCAAAATTAATGTCACAATAGCAACTCAGTGTTTCACTGTATATATTACAGGAAACAAAATGATCCCAAGTAAGATACCTGCATTTATTCTCCTGAAGAATTACTCTTAATAATGGAAGGGGAAATGCTACCTTCAAGACCTACAAGCCAAGAACTAGAGAAACAAACCTATAAAGTAAGAATCACTAACTATCCTTTGTAGTAGAAAGAAGGTCTGAAGTCAAATTCCTTCAGTAATATTCGACTTCCCTAACCCCGGTACTTTTCTCTCTAGTCAGTAAACTAATTAAAGCTTAACAACCTCTATGGAATAATAGATTTTTAAATGTGTCTCCTTCTTTTGCGCTGGTGTAGATCTTTGTGATCTCTTGTCTGAAAAAGTCATTCAATAATATTTTTTTTTTTTCCACCAGACGATGACTTCAATCTAGCATGTACATTGCTTCTAGGATTATCTTTCAAAACTGAGATGTGATTGTAAACTCTTCCATCCATGTGTTTTCCTCACCTAACAGCGAGGTGCAAGTCTTTCAGCGCCGTGCCAGCGTCCTCGGGAACCTGACCCGGGTCTCTATTTCCACCCCTAGAGCTCACTACTTCCTCGGGGTTCCTGCCTGTCCACACACATACAGATACACGCACCCCTCCCCTTTTTCCCTTCTTTCTTTCGTCTGCCATGCTCTTTAGTCCCTTAGTTTAAAGCTATTGTTTGGAATATACATTTTCTTCTACGTATTCTGATAAAATATTGTCATCTTTCAATTATGACATGATTTGTCTCCATTTTGCTGAAAGAGTTAATACTCTCCATTTGGGCCTTCGTGTCTTTATAGTCGTAACATCTACTATAGTTTACTACATTTATTGTAAACATGCTTCTAATTATTAGACTCATAGGCATCAAAAATTAGAAAATATTTTAAAGCTTTGTTTTCCCATTTTTGAGGGATGATTCATCAATCTGTTTTTGTCTTTATCATTTTATTGGGGGCTCATACAACTCTTATCACAATCCATACATACATCATTGTGTAAAGCACATTTGTACATTCGTTACCTTCATCATTCTCAAAACATTTGTTTTCCACCTAAGCCCCTGGCATCAGCATGTCATTTTCCCCCTCTCCCCGCTCCCCGCCCCTCATGAACCCTTGATAATTTTTTTGTGACAATTGTTAAACATGTTTATTGATAACTGCTTAATTACGCAACTAACCCATGACAAATTACCAGATTGATTTTACATATTGCTTCAGGATTGAGGTTTTTCAATGGCTTCAAATTTGGGATCTTCAAATGTGAAGCTAGGGAAAGTATTCATGTCTGCTTTACCAAACTTGCTTGAGGTTAAGAAGCTCCTTCTCCATCGCTTGCTGATATTCTGGGCCAGCATCAACAGGTCCTCCGGATGCCTGTCGCTTAGATTTGTATTCTCTTATTTTGTCCACAAAAAGGTTCTGGATAGGATCAAGTCCCTTGAATGCCACAGCTGTAACACCAATGTTCCTCCGCACATGGGCTGAGACTGCTGACCTACCACAGCGGAAGCCCTGAGGGGCTCTGGAGAACCATGGCGACTCTGTTACTTGCACTTCAGTCCCGAGCTGCCAGAGAACCACCGCCGGAACCCTTGATAATTTATAAATTATTATTTTGTCATTTCTTGCACTGGCCAACATCTCCCTTCCCCTGCTTCTCTGTTGTCTGATCTCTAGGGAGGAGGTTATATGTAGATCCTTGTGATCGGTTCCCCCTTTCCACCCCACCCTCCCTCCACCCTCCTGGTATCGCCACTCTCACCAATGGTCCTGAATGAGTTAGTGAATTGGAGTAAAATAAAAGATAGAATATATAAATGTATTCAATTTGGAATAACTTTTGTGATATTTTTTGTATTATTATCCATACATTTCTGCCATCAACTAAATTTCAGAGAGTGAAAATAAAACATTGTTAATTTGATTAATCTTAAGCTATTTCTTTAGAGAAAATAACTTTACATTATTATATTTTTATTTCTAATCAATTCATTGAAAACCAGATTATTTTTGTCAGTGACCAACTCATTAAATCAACATGGGCATGTGCTTAGCTGCTTATCACATAAGTAAATATTATATTTTATAATTTGGAGCTCTTATTTACTTAGGATATTTTCCTTTTTAATTTTTGAAGGTACATTACCTAAAAGAAAGTGTATTTACTAGAGTAAATACAGTGCCCTTTTTTCAATGACAATGTGGTATCTTCGAAGAATTCAATGAGTAATATATATTTTTAAAACTCGGTAAACTTATTAAAATTTATTTATTATTCATTGGGTAAATGGCTTTAATAGCTAAGCTAGGAACAACTTTTACCTATCATGAAGATTTTGGGTGTTTTCAAGCAGTGTTTGGGGACTATTACAGGATCCCTGGCAACAGAGCCAGCAGTTCAAATTTACCAAACACTGCTTGGGTTCAGGTGAGGCTTTCTGCTGCGGTGAAGGACAGTCTCAGGCCGTGGAATAAGTGCTCCCCTGTCTTTTTGACGTTATGAGTCAGAATGGACTCTCTGACAGTGAGTTAAAAAATTTGTTTGTTTGTTTGTTTAGTTTATCTCAGAAGTATAGACTGGCATTTAAGGTCAGAGTTTATCATTGAGTTTTTAATTGCTCATGATTATTATACAAGTTCAGACTGTTGCATGACTTTTGCTTGTGGAACAAATACAGTGTTTTATTTTGGCATGTGTTAGAAAATATTCTTGTAACATGACTAGCACATGCTTACCAGTTCCTAAACTTTTGAGGGTTCAGGAGCTATTGGATCAGGTAATGAAAGCCACATCACAGATATTCCAAAAAGAAAAACAATTACACACACATGCACACTACATTTGCTTATAAGTTCAGGATGCCTATTGATCTGCTACAGCCTGTGCTTACGTTAACTTTGGGTCATATATACCAATTTAAAGACCTTTGATTTGTTTCTCAAAAACATTTTCTGGTTGACAGAACATGAAATTATTGACATGTTTCCTGCACATAGCTGTCAATGGAATAATATCCATCTAAAAGTTTTCAAAGGATATTACCAGGGAATAAGATTGTTTAGTGGCACAAATGTTATCAATTTAGTTGGTGCTCACTGAGGTGTTAGATAAAACCTTGCTTTAATAAGTAATCTGGTGTAACCAATGAAAATACATGATAAACCATAGAAAACTGAAGGCAACATAATAATTAAATAAAAGTAAATGGCAAGATGGAGAATCAGTTTAAAATGCATGACAAATACAATCAAGATAATGAAAGTTACTGGAGACAAGAAAAAACTAGTGAATATATAACATTTGTAACAAGGAGTTCCAAGGTGTAGGAATATTTTTAGTTCTCACATCCTAAGTAGAATTATTGTTCCAATAAACCATTCCTAAGTAGTCCTAGAAAAACAAAGTTTAAAAATTCAGTTTTAAAATGTTATAAAATCTATCAAAATATTTGTCAGTTATTAAGGTGACCAGATTTAAAGCGGGACACCATTTGCCGGGGGGAAGGAGGGTGTTCTTGATTAAAAATTTGGTCTATATGGACCAAATAGACCGTTCCCTAGCTTGTTGTGCATTCTTTCCAAAAATCGGGACTTTTTAATACACCAAAAATCGGGACTGTCCCGCCAAAAGCAGGGTGTCTGGTCACCATACAATTATACTAAAATTTATGAAAAAATATAAAATTCAATGATTAAAATGTATCCTTTAAAAGAGGGTGAAATAGATACAAAATGGTAGGACTGTACCCGTGTTATACCTCAACAAAGTATTTATTTATTTTGTAAAATGGAAGACAAATGTTTACTATACTTTATCTATGGTTATATAACTAACAAATGGTAATATTGGACATAGAATCATATAATAGTTGTTCCAGTTAAAATTGGAAATTTTTATAACAACATGAACTAATACTATCATTCTATTTTCAGACTGTAAGCAATAACCCTAGGACTAGGCAGTTACTTTGAATAAACTATTCTTTTAAACATAATGTCCAGATGAAAAATATGATCTAAATTAGTGAACATCTATCATATTTACTGATTGAAACAAGAAGAAGAACAACAACAAAAAGAACGACTATATAGAGAAAAATTACACTTATATGTTTGCCAGAAAAAGTCTCTTCTAAACAAGTCAGGTAATGACTTCTGCCATCAGTGTAGTTTGTTTTGCGCATCAACCTACGTATTTGTTTTGTTCTTCCCCTCTGTCAGTTCTATTGTAAAGGAGAATCTATCATCAGTAAACTTTATAATTTTGCCTGCAGAATCTGCAATATGGATAAGTAGAATAAGTGGCCACTAGGGTAATGTGATTTATTAAAAGTCTTTCATCCTAAAATAGAGATCCCATCTGTGAATTTGTGTTTGAAATTCAATCCCATTAAAATTGTCATGTAAGATTGTAGTATTAAATAAAATTGTTCGGATGGAGGGTGAGGGAACCAGCCCCCACCCGCTGCTTGAACTCACTGGTTCAGTAATACTACTTCTGGGTTCAGTAATGCACAATTGTACGGTTGAGATATATAAGTATTATATTAAAGTCGTCGAGAGCATGAGAGATAATACAATAATACAGTCAGGCATGATACATAGCAACATTGCTCACCTCAGCCCAGCTAGGTGGTCCACGTGGAGAGGGGGAAGGGAAGGAGGGAAAGGGAACAAGGGAGAGGGGAGTGACCAGGGAGTGAGCAGCAAGGAGCTCAGAGTCAGAGAGAGAAGTCTTGCTGACTCACACCTATATACCTTTGGGGGCAATCCAGCCCACTAATTACAGGTAAAGACATACGTCACAGGAAGGGGCTGCACTATAGGTTACACAGCAATGAGTGGGTGGTCTAGGGGTTGGTCTCTGGGTCTCCATAGGAACCCTTATCAGTAGGGTGCAAACCCCACCTAGAGGAACCAAGCTAATGGTCCCAAGCTTCAGAGAGAAGTAGGCCATTGTCCCCAGCAGCAGGGAGCAGGCCCACCCCCTTGGTGGGATGAGACAGCAGTCTGGCAGCAAGGATCTGACTTCCCCCCACATAAGATAGTGCACCTAAAGGAAGCCCTTGAGAAAACAAACTACCGCAGCTAGTCTCAGACTGTGAAGAGGAGCAATTTCTTAGTCCCTTGTGATAATATGGACCCTCCCTGCCTTGTAGAACAAAAATTACATGGGACGTGCTGTCACCCAAGCCTTCAGGTGCAAAATCGAAGGATTAAATGGGCAAGAAATCGATTGACTCAAGGGTATAAAAAAATATGGCAGGAATATGCATACTTTGTACCAAAAAAAAGAAATGGTTCAACAATTTGAGGAGGTATGATTTAAAAAAAGGGATGGTACTTAATGGCTTATCTCAAAATAAGCAATCATATGAGGTGTCAGCTAACTCATATGGAAGATTAATATCAGCCTGTGATCCAAGGATTAAAAATAAAATCCAAATCCAGAGGACAAAACGGTATCAAAGCTTAAATTCTGAACACCCGTTTTCCAGAGCAGCTGGTGGTTTTGAACTATTGAGCTTGTGGTTCGCAGCCCAATGCTTAACTACTACATCAGCAGGGAAGTTTCAGAGAATGGGGAGTTAGCAACAGTAATTACAAGAAAGGACTGCTCAACTCTCCTTAATGTGATTGAATGTTTGAATTGTGTGATATGAGAATTATATATCAATAAAAAAAGTGATGATAACAAGGATATACATAGACAGTGGAGAAATGGGTGAAGGAAGATGTCAGACACTGTAAGATATGACAAAATAATAATAATTTATAAATTCTCAAGGGTTCATGGAGTAGGAGGGAAGGGGGAGGGAGGGGGAAAATGAGGAGCTGATACCAAGGGCTTAAGTAGAAAGCAAATGTTTTTAGAATGATGAGGGAAAAACTATACAAAATTGCTTGACACAATGGATGCATGTGTGGATTGTGATGAGTTGTACAAGCCCCCAACAAAATGATTTGATTATTTAAAAAAAAGTGATGGTAATAAAAAAAGACATCAAAACTACACTGAATTCACATAAAAATATGCTACATGAAGAAAAAGTGAAGTTGTCTAAGATTCTATTTTATTTGGAATCACTATCAAAGCCTCTGGAAATCAAGAAATAAAAAATGTACAGGTTCAACTAGTGGAGCAGTGGGCTGTGTTGTGCTGCTAACTCCAAGGTCAGTAGTTTGAAGCCCCCAGCTGCTCAGTAAGAGCAAGACCAGCCTGTCTACACCTCTACCAAGTTCCAGCCTTGGAAACCTGCAGGGGCAGTTCCACCCAGCGCTATAGGGTTACTATAAATCAGAATCGATTCTAGGGCCATGAGTGAGCAGAAGGTTTGATAAGTAGTTTAAACTATTGAATAAAAAAATGATGTTCAGAAAGGTAAACCTTTATGTTATTAACAATAATGTAATTAACAATAAAAATGTTATTAAAAATGGTAAAATGTGCACCTGACTCAAGGCAAGATGTTTTCAATGACCTCGCATGCATTCAATAGTTGAACTGTGCTTTAGCAAAAATGATACTGGCAGCGAATACTGAACTGGGAAAGAACAAACCAAACTAGCAAGAACTATCGCCAGAACGTTACTTAGAAGCACAGATAGTGAAACTTTGCGTCACATCCTTTGGACAAGATGACTACTTGTAGAGAGACATCATAATTGATAAAATAAAAGAGTGGCTAAAAAGGGTAAGCCCTCAAAGAAATTAATTGGCACAGTGGATGTGGTAGATACATAATCATTTGTCAATTTGAGGAGTAAGAGTGTAGAGGTGGAGTTTAGCTGGTCAATCAGATCATAGCCAATGAGGCCTCTGTGTGGGCATGGCCATCTCCTGAGAATTCTGGGAAATCTGGTACTTCCTCCTTGGAGGTGGGAGACACTTCTCTCTCTCTCCCGCTTTCTGGGAGACATTGCAGCTGACAAGCCACATGGAACTATCCTAGTGCCCTGAGTCAGACAAGTCACATGATATAACCAGACCTCTGAAGCAAGAGAAGCCACAGAGAGACCCCTGCCAGCACCGAGATGCTTACAAAGCCACTGGACCCAAGGACTTTCTACCCACTGGCTTGTGATCGTCCTGCATTTGGCTTCATTGCATATGTTTCGTGAGTCTGAGGAGGACTTATAGATTGGTATCGGACATATGTGCTAATATCAGACTTATGACCTTGGACTGGACTGGGTTGGGATGTTTTCTTAATGTACAATTGCTCTTGTATATAAATCTCTCCCTTATATACATATGTGTGTCCATGGATTTGTTTCTCTAGTCTCCCAAGACTAACACAGTGGGTGCTACAATGGGCTCAGATATAACACCAATTATGAGGATGGTGAAAGACTTTGTAATGCTTTATTTTGTTTTACATGGGGTAATTGTACATTGGAATTGATCCATGGGTATCTAACAATAACAGCAAGAAGAAGATCTATACAAATTGCTACATTTTACTGGATTGCAGGTACTCTTTTCTTTTTTAAAGGAAATCTTTGTATTATTTGTTAAGGAGTATTATCAGCACTGCCAGGTAAGTCAAATTACAAGGTCTATGGATGGAACCGTAGCAGTTCTATGGAAGAAGGATTTAAATCTTGAAAGATTTAAGTCTCAGAAACCCCATTAAGGGTGACTATGAGTCAGGGTTGACCAGAGTGCATTTGGTGTAGTGTAATTCTATATTATTTGTTAGTAAATTGTTCCATTCAATCCATTTCTTTCTACTGTGCACCATTTTTTAGCCTTAATTACTCTATCCATTATTTTATCAGAGTTATTAGAATACTTTGTTATTTTTTAATTTTCAAATTTTCCAACTAGGTGACAGGAGCATGAGACTCTGAAGAGAGATAGCATTGATTTACATATCTATCATTGATATTCATTAGGAATAAAGCATTGAGCAAACTTGATATATTCTCTATAATTCCAAACAGAATCTATCGAGTGAGGGTATGAACTGTAAATCATTAGATTTAAACAGATAACTACAATCAAGCTTGAATTAGTCTTTGGGGAAAAATGTTAATAATTTCACGAGTCAAAGGAAAGTTTAAAGATGAAAATCAAATATCAAAGATTATCAAAATGTACTCAAACCCACTCACTGCCATTGAATCAGTTTCCATTTCTGCCATGACCCTACGGGACACAGCAGAACTGCCATTGTGGGTTTCAAAGATTCTAACTCTTCACTAGAGTAGGAAGCCTCCTCTCTCTTGCAAGGATCTGATTCTATTTCAGCTATCTGAAATTTGAAAACTTGACAAATGCACTTTTAACGTACCAATTCCTAAAAAATGAAGAAAAAAAAAGGATAAATTGGGATTTGGATAGTGTGGGCTACAACTTAATGAGGATAGATAGGTGGTATTGTTGACATTAAAGGACTTATGACAATAAAGTCCAGTAGAAAAAATGAGTAAAGCTTTACTTAATGGTCATTTTCCCCTGTCCTTCTTGAATACGTTTACTTAACTCTATAGAATGACGAATAACATTCAAATGGCCAATAACAGTGAGTTGGCAACAGCTTTCCTTTCTGATCGAAAATCTCATAGATCTTTATTTTTCTGTAATTTAAGTAATTTTAAAATAGTCCAGCATTATCACTCCCTAATTAATGAGGTATATTTACTAAGGGCCCATTATTTTTCTTTAAAAGAACACAAAACAAACAAAAAAGACCAGTTACACAATTGTTTTAAAAAGTCATCACTAGAAAGCCACAATGAGAAGGCAATCTCAAGGAGGATGGGGTTTTTATATCAGTCCAAGATGAACAGAATGGAAATAACCCCCATGGTTGAAGTACAACACTGCGTAATCTGCACCATCCCAACCGTCTTCTAATCTGCGGTCTTTATAACTGGAGTGTACTAGTGCTTGTTTGGTTGAGTAAAGGTGAAGTGCAAGAGAAAAGTCTCAAACGATGGCTTAGCACAGTGACTGCAATGATGTGCCTGAGCAGAACAGCTGTGAGCGTGGCACGGGACGGGCCAGTATGGGTCAGGACTGACTCAACGGATAGAGCAACAGCTGTGATGCGGTGCTTACCAGATCTGATTGCATATTAACATAAGTTGAGATTGTTTTGTTTTTAATTTTGAATACACAAAATCTATAAAAACCTCAAAATATCAGGATAGATCGACGTAGAATTGAGGAATGAATAATCCATTGGTGTTAAAGAGCTACCAGACTTAGAAATTACTGATTTAGGTCAACATCAGTAGTAATTGCACTAAAAGCTCACTCCCATTGAGTCGATTCTGACTCTTAGTGATCCTAGAAGACAGGGTAGAACTGCCCATATGGGTTTCCAAGACTAGAAAGGGGAATATTTTCTCCCACAAGAAAATAATTTCTGACTGCTGATCTTGTGGTTAGCTTTCCAACTTAAAACCCACTACACTATAGTGCTCTTCATATTTTTAATGCATAATTAATGCACAAAAATGCTGGGCTTAAGGTTCTACTAACAAGATCTGAAGTTCAATACATTTCCAGTGTGTGAATTTAAGAAAATTACTTGACTCCAATCGCTGGAGTTCCTCCTTGTTGAATTAGGAATAATAGTATTCACTGCTTCATAGAATTGTTTTAAGGATTTGCTATAGTGTTTCTGAAAATAAACCAGGTGTTACTGGCATTAGAATTAACTGGAAAACATTAAAAAAATAAAACAAACAAAAAAAGCAATTCCGGACCTACCTCAGATCTTCCAATGAAAATCTTTTTGCAGTGGTCTGGAATAGACATTTTCAAAAATCTGCTCAAGGATCCTTTGCTTAATTACTCATGATAGCAGTTACTTTAGTTGCTAATAGAAGTAACTATTCAGAGAATACCTAGTTTACGCTAACTTTTCAATACGTGTAAATACCAGTAGTAATGGCTATCGAGTCCACTCTGAAAACCAAATTAGGAATGTGCACCACAGGGCTTTAGATGGATGATTTAACAGAAGCAGATATCAAAAACGTCTTCAGGCCGCTGTGGGAGGCCTTGAACTCCCAATGTCTAGTTAGCAGCCTAGTGCAATGACATTTTGTACCATTCAGGCATTCAAATATAGACCATAAACTGCCAAGAGGAACTTTACAGGGGACTGATATTTTCTTACCTCTTCAAAATATTAGTTTTAAAGTTTAAATTCAGTTTAAAATTACTTAACTCCAATGGAGTTCCTCATTGTTGAATGAAGAGTAACAAAAACTAGTACCACCAAGTCCACTATAGGACAGAGTCAAACTGCTCCCGCGGATCTCCTAGATGGTAACTCTTTATGAGAACAGTCTGCTCTCTCTCCCATGGCGCTGAACAGTGTTGGATTTGAACTGCTGGCCTTGCAACTAGAAGCCCAACATTTAACCCATTACACCATAAGGACTCCTTAAAATCCAGTATTAGATCAGACATGTACTGTTCTATGGCCAAACTGCCAATATAGCAGCTTTGGGACTGGTGCTACAAAAGACTGTAATGTTGTTCCATCATTAAGGCATGTGTTGTATGAGTCTGAAGAGGAATTTATAGACTGGCATCGGACAGATGGGCTAATATCCGATTTATGGACTTGATCTGGACTGGGATGGGATGTCTTCTTAATACAATTACTCTGATATAAAACTCTCACACAGATATGAGAGTCTCTGTTTCTCTATTGAACCCAGATGAACACAATGAGAAACACATTTTCTCAAATAATAAAAAAACAAAAACAAAAGTTTAAAATCTCATACATTTGTTTTCACAATTTTTTCCCCTGCACTCCAGCACAACTTGGGTGGATGCTCACCCCCTTTTACATTTTTTTGGTATTTTAAAAAATGCCATTAAATGTGAGTACAATAAGAACATTTCAAGAATCAGGAATTTGAATTATTTGAATTAGTACTCTGTCCGCATCATCATATGAGGATCTTTACATTCTGATAAGAAATTCACAGAGCAAATAGACCATCATATAATGAATGAATTCAAAACTAAAAACTCCAAAAATTGTGAATTTCTTGTTACTCTGTTTTGAATGGAAAGAAATCTCTTCCTTGCAACTGCTGTAATGGTGCCTCCTCGATACTCAGCATGGGTTCTTTATGTGCTAGGCTCTGTCCTAGATGCTGAGAAGTCAGGAGTGCGCAGAATACCTCTATGATGCCTGTAATTGAAGGAGATGTAAGTTAGAGGAGTGCTGTCTTTGTGTCTGGACTTGTATCAGTTGTTTTTTCTTTGGAGCTAAGTCACCTTGTCTTACTCCCTAACCTCCGTCTGAGTCCACTAACTACCACCGGCTGCAGTACTGAGGGCAAACCTCAGAGCAATTGTGAGGATGGCATAGGACCAGGCAGTCTTCCACTCTAGGGTTGGAAAC
>NW_022103898.1:44350100-44352723 GCF_000313985.2 Echinops telfairi | reverse complement strand
ATAATTTTGGTAGCATGTATTTCATTATGTAAACATATATATTTTCTTAATAATAATTTTTATTCTTATTATAAATGTTTATTTATTGTTATAAAAATTATATTACCAAGCTCAATATTCCTTGCAATTTCAATTATTTTTGAGTAAGTTTAATAACTATTATATCAATATAACTTGAATATTACTCTTACAGTGTAAGATTTTTTCAAAGTAGGATATTTCTCAAAACAAAACCAATATCTGTACCACTGCTCCCATCATTTATGCGATTAAATTCCCCTTTTTAAAGCACTTACGTTTGATGTTCAGAGAAGGAAAAATTGTATAGGTATAACACACATTTTTAATAAAGTAGAAAACCAACTCTACTATAGCAAACTAGTTAATTTTTTGGCAATGCATTTTTAAGTGTAATAAAAAACACTGACATTTTTTTTTTAATTGAACACTGTTGCCTGATATGATTTTAAGGGAAAAGAATATCTGTATTTAGGAATTTGGAATAACTAAAGCACAGCAAATATAGTTAGGAGCTTGCTAATTTTTTATACACAATAGCAAATAATGTAATAGTACTTGCAAGGAAGGGATTTCTTTCCATTAAAACTTAGAAATAACAAGAAGCATATGGCCCAGTGATAGCCCTGATATAACATCTAAGCAGTCTCTCAAGTTTTAAAGTAGAGTTTGAAAGAATGGTGTCTATGCAGTTTAATAACTTTCACTGTCTGGACCCAATAACTTAGGTTACCTTTCCAAGTCAGTATCAAAAATCCAAGTTTGTCAATTCTGTGTAAGTTTAGTTGATTTGTTTAGTTGATTTAATTGATTTAGAATTTACCAATTTGGTTTGTTGGGACAGCTATTATAAAAAAGTATACATATTATGAAATATGCTGTTACTTTTAAAAGATGATCAGCTTAAGTTGCTCTTATTAGAAGGGCAGTTACAGTTTATGTCAATTTATAGAAAACACATGAATAAGATGTCATTGCTCAAATAAATTAAGAAATCTTGTTGGTAATTTCCCATTATAGAAAAGTATTATCCACTTAGCAAAATAGAATGCAAAATAGAGCATTATGACTAACCTTTAATACTGAAATTGTTTTTAAATAAAAATGCATGAATTATTTTATTAAAAACATGCTTTAAAACAAGATTTGTACTAAAATTGTCTTCTGATAACCTTCCCGAAGAGAAATAAAACTCATAATAACACAATAGGTAAGAACAAAACTTCCCTTTTGCTTTTATTTTTGACACATTAAACCTGTACAGAAGTAGGCAGTCTCACATCTGACCTGCATAGTGGCTAGGAGGTTTGAACAAACCATCCTGTGGTTAGCAGCTCAATGTATAATCCACTATGCCAGTAGAGTTCTGCATCTTTTTTTTACTTTCAGGCAATTAAATTTTGATTTGCTTGAAAAAATTTTTGAGGATTACTAAAGAGATTATGAAGTAGAAGAGCTGAACATAAAATTTCAAAGTACAGATTAAGAAGATAAAGTAAAAGTAAAAGTACAAAGAGCTAGAATTAGAAAAGCAAAAAGGAAAAGTATACTGAATATATCATAAACTGAAATAAGTAAAGAAGAAATTCAAGTGGAGAATTTCAATATTGAAAGGTTTTATGGGAAAAATATACTAGGGGGTACCCCACCCCAGAAGGAAAAACAGCTATGCTGGACAGAGCTATTGTAGTACTCATTTTTCCTGGTAGGTGAGCATCAAGCAACTCGCTCTGAGTTAGTGCACCCAGTGGCATCACCCGAGAAGGTTCTGTCTGGTCACAGTGATTTTTTCCTGGTAAAAGCATTTTTGCTCAAACCTTGTTTTTCTGTGGTGGCTGTGCAATTTTGTTTCCTTCTCAGGAAAAATGCTGCACAACTATTATGATGTTGAACACAGCTTACAAGGAGAGCACTATTGGAGAAAACTCAGCGTACGAGTGGTTTTCACATTTCAAAAAATGAAATGTCCATTGATGATAAACTTCGTTCCAGACATCTACCAACTTTCCAAATGGATAAATATGTAGACTCATAGTGATTTGGAATTTGTTCCACCAGGTCAGACTATTCATCAAACTTGATTTGTGGCTGACGGGGACTGGTTTTGCCACCACAGCAATGTACCTGCTCATGCAGCAATCTCAGTGCACCAGTTTTTGGCAAAAAACAGCATGCCTCTCTTGCCCCAAGCACCTGACTCACCTGACCTCACTCTGTGTGACTTCTTTTTGTTTTGGCAAATGCAGAGGGTCATGAAGGACAGTGATTTGATGACATAGGCAAGGTGAAAGGAAAAAAAGAAAAAAAAAGGAAAAAAAGAGAGTGGTGCTGTCTGCCATACAAACAGGGGAGTTTGAAAATGTTTCCAAGAATGGATTTGCAGATTTGACAATTGTATTAAGTCTAATGCTGAGTATTTTGAAGGTGATAAGGTTATTTTGTAAAAAAATTTAAATACATAGCTTTCCAAAAAAATCCATTTTGGGGGGGGATATACCCTAACACATTGATGTAGGAAGCATTAAAAGAAGACGGGAACATAAAGTCACTATATAGAAAAGAACAGTGAGCATTCCACCATTTCAAGAGGTGGCACACATGCCAG
>NW_022103898.1:44328408-44349193 GCF_000313985.2 Echinops telfairi | reverse complement strand
ATTACCTCTAAGGAGCATTCTGGCTGTACTTCTTCCAAGACAGATTCATTTGTTTTTTTGGTAGTCCATGGTATCTTCAATAGTCTTCTCCAGCACCCTAGTTCAAATGTATTAAGTTTTCTTCAATCTTCCATATTTAATATCCAATTTCCATATGCATAGGTGGCAATCGAAAGTACCATGGCTTGGGCCAGGTGTACTGGAGTCATCAAGGTAACATTCTTGCTTTACAACACTTTAATGTTCTTGTGCAGCGGATTTACCCAATGTACTACTTCATTTGACTTCGTACTATTGTTTTCATGAGCATTGATTGTGGATCCAAGCAAGATGAAATCCTTGACAAGTTGAATCTTTTCTCCGTCTATTATGATATTACCTATTAGTCCAAGTTTGAGAATTTGGGTTTTCTGTTCGAGGAGTAAGTAATCCATCGTGAAGGCTGCAGTCTCTGATCTTCATGAGCATGTACTTAAACTCCTCCTCACTTTCAGCAAGCAAGCTTGTGTCATCCGCATACTGCAGGTTTTTACTAAACAGTCATTCTAATCCGGCTGCTCCATTCTCATTCATATGATCCAGACAAGTTTATACTGTGAGGCATACAGATGGAACAAGTATGGTGAAAGAATACAACCTGGATGCACACCTAGCCTTATTGTAAGTCATGACATACTCTCTTTTTGGGTGAGCATCCTGCCTCTTGATCCTCATTCAGGTTCTTCATGAACAAAATGAAGGGTTCTGGAATGCCCTTTCTTCTCAAAACTATTCATAGGTTTTTTTTGATACCCACAGTCCAATGCACTGGCATGTCAATGAAACACAGGCAAACATATTTCTAGTGTCCTCTGCTGTCAGCCCCAATCCACCTGATGTCATCGCTGAGCTCCCTTGTTCCATGTCCTCTTCTGAAGCAGAGCAGAACCTCTGGCAGCTCCCAGTTTATGTATTTCTACAAACTTTGTTGGAGGGTCTTCAGCAAATGTTACTTTCAAACTATATCAATGATATTGCTCTATAATTTACATTCCTCTTTAAAAAAAAAACCATTATATTGGGGGCTCATACAACTATTATCACAATCCATCCATCCATCCATTGTCAAGCACATTTGTACATTTGTTGCCATCATCATTCTCAAAACATTTGTTTTCTACTTGAGTCATTGAGTCATCTACAGCTCTTCATTCCCCCCTACCTGCTCCCCCCTTCCTCCTGAACCCTTGATAATTTATAGATTATTATTATTTTGTCATAGCTTACACTGTCTGATGTCTCCCTTCACTCACTTTTGTGTTGCCCATCCCCCAGGGAAGAGGTTATATGTAAATCCTTGTAATCAGTTCCCCCTTTCCACCCCACCCTCCCTCCACCCTCCAGTAATTTACACATTCTTTTGGGTGGTTTTTTTTTGAAATGTGCACAAGTGTAGGTGTTTTCCTGTCTATTGCCATGTAACTGTCCTCTCATGTCCTTGGGAATGAAGACTGCATGCTTATCAACCTGTGATATCGAATGACCAAATCGTGCTGGATGAAAGTGAAGCAGGCTTGAAACACCTATTGATTAAGGTCAAGGATTTTAGCCTTCAGTATGGATTACAATTCCATAAAAAGAAAACAAAAGTAGCCACAATATGACCATTGGGTAACATCATGACGAAAGGAGAAAAGATGGAAGTTGTCAGGGATTTTGTCTGGCTTGGACCCACAATCAATGCTCATATAAGCAGCAGTCAAGAGACCAAAGGATACATGCCACTGGGCTGCACCCGACCTCTTTAAGGTGTGGAAAAATAAGGGAGTTACTTTGAGGTCTAACCTGTGCCTGCCCAACGTCATGGTATTTTCAATTTCCTCCTATGCACAAGAAAGTTGGACATTGAATATGGAAAACTGAAGAAAGGATGTATTTGAATGATGGTGCTGGAGAAGACTATTGATAGTATACCATAGACTGCCAAAAGAACAAACATTGGAAAACATCGAAGTAGCATTCAAAACAAAGAAGTCTTGGGAGAGTACATCCAGCATGCTCTTTAGTGGAAAGCATGGTGAGTCTTTGTCTCAAGTACTTTGGACATGCTGTCAGAAGACACCATTTCTTGGAGAATGACATCATGTTTGGTAAAGTAGATGGACAGCCAAAAAGAGGAAGGCCCTAGGCAAAAGGATTGACAGTGACTACAACAATGGCCTCACACATAAAACTATTGTAAGGATGGTGCAATACCTGGCCATGCCTCCTCCTTCATAGAACCTCATGGAACTCTAAGTTGGAACGGACTTGAAGGCCTCTAATAACAACAAAATCCTAAAATGCAGCCAAATGTAATTTGCCATGCTGAGAGAAAAGGGAATTACTTTATTCAGGGAAAATCATGAAGTAAACCCTTGCTTTCTAATCCTTCCAGTTCAAGTATATAACATTTGTGATGGCTGGTGCTGTTATGCTTTTTTTTAAAAACACTGTGTGAGCTGCTTTCTCTCCTAAAGCAGATTTGAATAACCAACCACCTTGTGGGAGGCAACACAACAC
The DNA here is from genome assembly GCF_000313985.2 of Echinops telfairi. Lineage (NCBI taxonomy): Eukaryota > Metazoa > Chordata > Mammalia > Afrosoricida > Tenrecidae > Echinops > Echinops telfairi. Next base: position 44,346,652 of record NW_022103898.1, on the reverse strand, counting down.
TTAGCCAAAGCCAGCACCTTAAGTGATATATTAAGTTCTGAATATTGTTTATTCAATACCATTTTTCTCCTGTAACCAACAGCTAAATAAAATTATAATCCTTTGCCTATTAATATACTGAGCATATGCCTCATGGAGATTTTCATTTAATCGAAAAAAATAATGAAAATTTTATCACTGTATCTTTGACTCATTTAGTTTGAAGAGATGACTCTTTAGGGCATCACTTTTCCCCTCAATAAAACATGAACGTTTTAACACTCTTCTATGACTATGAAACGTACTTGCTATAAGTGAAGAGGAATAGAAACACTGACAAAAATCAAATATTACAATTCTCTACGTAAATTTTACATCAACATAATGAAAAAAGATCTCACAACTGGGACAATAATCAGCATCATGATAAAAGGACTAAAGATTGAAGTTGCCCAAGGTTTCATTTTACTTGGACTGACAATCAATAACCCTTGAAGCAGCATTCAGAAAAATCAAACAATGGATTGCATTAGGCAGATAAGTTACAAAAGCTCTCTCCACAGTGTTAAAGAGCAAGGATGTGTCTTTGAAGTCTAAGGCGCCCCTGAATCAAGTCATGGTGTTTTCAAGTGCCTGTTGTGCATGAGAAAGCCATACAATAAATAAGGAATATTGTTGAAGTATTGATTATTTTGAATTACAGTGTTGGTGAAGAATGTTGACTATATCATGGACTTCCTGAAGAACAAAGACTTAGCTCTTATTTTAAAAATATGGCCAGAATTCTCCTTCAAAGTGAAGGTAAAAGGGTTTTATTTCACATGCTTCTTGACGAGCTGTCAGGAGGGACCAGCCCATGCAGAGGCTATACATCTTGGAAAGCATGAAACCCACTCACCGCCGTCAAGCCAACTGTGACTCAAAGTGACCCTGTGGGGCGGGCAAGAACGGTCCCTGTGCATTTCCCAGACTGCAACACTTTATGGGAGGAGAAAGTCTACTCTTTCTCCCGAGGAGTTGCTGGTGGTTTTGAACTGCTGACCTTGCAGCTCGAAGCCCTACATAGAACCACCTTGCTCCTTATGCTTGGAAAAGTTAAGGGCACAAAAGAAGAGGATTTTCTGTGGCTGTAACAAGGGCTCAAACATAACAAAGGTGTTTAGGATTGAGCAGGATCGGACAGTATTTCATTTTGTTTTACATGGGGTCTTTATGAATCTTACCTCCCCTGCATGTAACAATGACAACATACGTTTGTACAAAAATCTCAAGTGGGCCCTGGTTTCAGAGACCATCATATGTAATATATGTAAGTGAAGTTATCAAGCTCAGAAGGAAATGCGTAACCAGAAGAATTTGAGGACAGACAGCTAGCATCACCTACTTATCTCTTAAAAGACTATATCCTCACCCAACACTTTACGTTTATGACAAAAATGAAAAACATAAACTCAGAAACAACACCAGCAACAACCGCAACAAAACCCAGCAAAAACTAAACTACTCTCAAAGCCAGGTAAGGACCCATGTGCTTTGACTAGCTCTCTTCTAAGACCCAAGTTCTTTGCCCTCTGTGACCCTGGCCTCCTTACTCCCTCTAGTGTTTTATGTGAATAAAGTGACCATGGGACCAACATGGGACCTCTGGTCATAAACAGCATGAATGGTCACCAACCTCCGGGAATAGGATTGGATTCCCACTCTCTCAGCAGAGGTGTGCCTTCAGGAGTAAAGGCTAAGATAAGGGAGCATAAGTGCTCAGGTAAGATAAGTGGTGGTCCCTTGGCCTGAGCTATCTGTTTAGATGCTGGAGGGTCGCTAGGCAGGAAGGTCAAGGTCAGGGGTGAGTGGAAAGCAGGAACTCTATAAGGGATTGGGCAGTGTGGGGTCCCCTCTTCACTGAAAATGCTAACCAATGTACATCTGGCTATAGCTTAAAATAGGGTGCCCTGGTGCCATAGTGGTTATGTTTGGACATGGCTGGCAGTTTGACACCACCAGTTCTCCCCAGCCTGAGGGTTGCTATGAGTCAGAATCTTTTCTGAAATTGATTATGATGATAATTGTACACTTCTTCTGAATATGATTGAACTATTTAATTGTATGATATGCAAATATTTTCCAATAAAATATATTGTTTTAAATGACAAAAAAAGAAAGCACTCGCAAACAGAGCAGAATTGACAAGAGAAATTGACAACTCCATCATAATCGTAGGAGACTGTAAGCACACCACTTTCAAGAAAGGGCAGAACTAGAAAGAAACACAACAAAGTTATAGAAAATGTAAACAACACAATTGTGTTAGTTACATAATTTCATGTCAACTTGAAGTGTAAGGTTGGAGTCTAGCCTGTCAATCAGGTCACAGCCTGATGGTGCGCCCCCCACCCCACCCCGCCACCCCTGCTGCCTTCACCTTCCTGCTATCGAGTCACTTGGAGAGCTACCAGAGCCACTGCCATTGGATTTATGGGACTTTGCACCCACTGGCCAGTGATTCCTGCATTCTGTATCACAGCGTGTGGCTTTGTGGGTCTGAAGAGGGACTTATGGACTAGGATTGGACATATCGACTTGAGTGGACTGGGCTGGGATATTTTTCTTGATATATATTGACTTCTTGATATAAAGCTCTTTCATACACTTAAAAAAAGAATAAATTATACATTTTGTAATGTTTGTACAGTAGTGGATTAGGTTAGAGTGCTAGAGATGAAATATACCCTGAATTTGAAAGCTGTTTACACAATTCTGTGTGACATTCTTTTGGGCAAAATACTTTTTAAATGGGTTGGCTTATACTTCTAATGATCTTTGAATTATGTGATTACTTCTAATCAGGATAAATACTCTTGGTAGTGCTTACGGGACCATATTATTTAAAATATATTTGATTGAAGTGAGAGAGAGTGCGCTCTTAATCTATAAATTACTAATTGTAAGATTAGGAGAAACAGTTTGAATCCACCAGCCACTCCACAGGGAGGAAGACGGGCTTTCTATTCCCACAAAGAGTTACAATCCCAGAACCTGTCACAGAGGCTGTTCTACCCCAGCTATAAGGTTGCTATGTATCTCCATCAACCCAATGGCAGTGAAGTTGGGTTTTTCTAGAGTTCACTAGCTCAATTGAGGCGCCTAACTGCCTGCATTGTACAGTGTTTCCTGTGTCACAATGAAGGAACTGAATTTCAAAAAGATTAAGTGTATTTTCTTGTGTGAAACAAAAGCAAAACAAAATTAAAACAGGCCATCAAGTTGATTCCCTCTCATAAGTACTCTCTGTAGCGTTTCGGAAGCTGTAAATCACCAGTAATTACAGAACTAGGCTTCACCTCCGCGCTTCAACACTGTCTTGCTGCATCTCCTCTGAGGACAAAAGGAATAAAAATCATATCTGTGGAAGCAAAGTTGAGAAATTATGTTAATTTATACCACTGGATGGTAGATTCAAAAGCTGGGAGAAAAATGGAACTGTGGATTAAAAGAAGCAGAAATCTTGCAAGAAACTTTCAAAAAATAAATTGCACTGTCAAGAATGGTAAATAACTGTTTATCAATAGATAACAGTTTAAATTGAGTGTAGGTTGTTAGTCACCAGTATGACGGTAAGAAAATGAATGTATCTTAGCTTGCATCAAGGAATAGTGTCCAGGAAAAGGAAGAGAATTACGCTTCACTTATTTTTGGTCAATTGTTATAATATTGAAAGTAACATTTTTTATTTTAAACCTGAGTAGTATATTCTTAAAGAGACTTTGAAAAATTGGCAAATATCAAGTAAACAGTGCCATGTGAGAATTAAGGAGAACAGGTACTTTTGCTACCACATATAATAGTGTAATTTATTAGGTAGTAAATAATTGCTTAATTAAGACAAGAAGCACTCACCTGATAAAGGTCCACAGTTTGGACCCACAAGTGGCTTGCGGAGAAAGATGTGACAATGTTCTTCTGAAAAGATTGCAGGCCTGGACGCTCTCTGGGCAGTTCTACTCTGCCCTGGAAGGTTGCTATGGGTCAGGATTGAATTGATAACCATGAGACTTTCTAGGCTTTCTTGAATATACCACTGCTATACATGGCATTACAAAGAATTCCCAAACAAGACCGGTCCAATAATACAGAGAATGTCCTAATTTCCCCCCTGTGGACACATGAATTAAATCATTGTAAATGATACATTTGTTTCCAAATGGTATTCTTGTACCTGGAAAAGATCTACTTTATAAATTTCAGATGGTAGTAGTTTTTCAATGAAATCGTTAATCATGCCTATAGTGATGCACTTAAAAAATCCACATTTATGGCTGCTGTTCAATGTATATTTTCAAAACAAATGCATATTTTCCAAATTCATTCTGCTTTGATATGATGCTTGTCTTTAATATCCATGAATGCTAAAATAAAACCAGCTCACTTTCTTCTTAAGGAAAAACATAAATGTAATTAAGTTGGTTTTCCACTAATATATACATTTGAGACTCTAATTAACATGTAGGCCTTATTCTATTTGAAAGCAGTCAGCACCATATTATCCTAATAATCAAATGATAGCTGACCATTTATGGCTCATTCCAGTTCTTCTGAGAATACATTTAACAAACAAAGGTATAAGAAAGTAACTTACTTTATAATGACGAAGATAGCACAATGCCTAGAAAAGATTGAATATAGTTAAATCTAATAACTATCTTTTCCCACTGCTTCTGAAGTCAGATTATTGGAGTCCTATTCAGAATTTTAAAATATGGTAATTATGTGATTCAACTGGTCATCAGATAGTCTTTTCAAGACAGGTCTTCCTAACTGCACCAGCAGCTCAGTGGAAGAAACAATTCAGAAAGCTAATGAGGAGGTTTTGGCCTGCTTCATAGGGACCATGGGAGGAGGAACCAACTCCGTGGCAGTGAGGCTATAGTTCAGAATCCTTCGTGAAGATGCTTTTATTTTAAGATTTTCTTCGCCACCCCACCCCCAAATACACACCCTTAGAAAGCTGCTCAATGTTGATCTGTAAAGAAACCAGACACATTCTAAGGAGATTGACCAGCTTGTTCAAAATTATTTTCAATATTGATAAATTTAAGAATTGTTCCATAACATTTGCATTTATAGTTATCTAGGAAACATTAAATTTAGTGTTACCCCATACAATCTTTGGTTAAACATTTTCAAGGATTGGATATATATATCTGGCCAATGGCTGGTCATTGGAAATACACTCCCAGACATATGTAAATGTTTGCAACTGACCTTCATAGAGTCTGCATAGATCTTGACTTTATTCATCTTTGGAAGACAGTTGTGTACATTTTTCCATTGGAAGTTTAGTAAATAAAGAATTATTTTTAATTTTCTGAGACATGTATAATGATGACACTAGTTTAGTGGCAATTTTCAGATTTCCTTATGACTTACAGATGGGCACAACATAGCGAACTTATGTTTCTTTGAAACAGACCCATGTTTTCTCTCTCCAATACTATTGAAGTGCAAAGACAATGCACAATTGCATCAATAAGTCAGCAATAAGCTGTACTAATTTTTATCTGCATTTCCAATATCATTGCTTTGATAGTGATTAAGACTTCTCATTTTTGGGGGGGGGCGGGGTGAGGTGGGGAGGGGTGTTGTAGTTTACCAGTGAAATATAAGGATTGTGTTTTGAAATACCATGGAAGCAGAAACAATTGTTCATTCGTTCTCACCATGGTCAGTCCTCATCAGTATACAATTAAGCATACAAATTCAACTGTCAGCATATTTTTGTTTCAGTAACATCTATAAAGCATACTCCATATTTATTTCCATAATAAATTATTTTATCCATGTCACTCAAGAAGTAAATAGAAAAGATGAGTCAAACTGAGGACGTTCTGAGAACCTATGTCTTCAGGGTACCCTAAAAATGCACTCAGGTGCCATTATTACAGTCATGGACACCTGGAACACAGACCACTGTCTAGCCCCGTAGCTTACCTTCATTCAAGGCTGCTCGTTGCCAGTAGATACAGAAATGGCAAGAGCATCGTTGAGGGTATGTTAGTATTACTCCACAAGGAGATGATATGCTTTATAGAAGAATTACAGCATCTATTTCCAGAAACTATAACTTATTTTCTGAGGCTCATGTAGTAAATAGGTGGGAAAAAAAGAAAAAAGAAAAGCATAAGTTATATGAGTCACCAACTTGATACTTGGGAATGAGCATTGTCTCGAGGTTAGAACATATGACCTCTCATTATCACTCTGCTGTTTAATAATTATTTGAGTCTAGGAAAGCCAACCATTTCTGTGCTTCTTAGTTTTTGCTCCTGTATAAGCTGATATATCCATTTGAACTTCAAAAAAGTATATGATAACCCACAATAATTTTAATCACATAAATTTTAATACAAAACATATAAAATCAATTTCAAAAGTTTTTTTGCATATACTGAAAAGATCTATAATAATTAACTAATTATAGATCTTCTCTAACTTTTTCTACTAAATGCAGGTACACGATGTAACCTGAACATAATCACTTCACCGATTTTTATTTATTTATTTTTTGCAAAAGGGAAACTAGAAAAGACTGCTTCCCACAGAAACATTATTAACAATAGTGCTCAATTAAATTCTTTAAAATAGTTAACAGTGTCCCCTTTCATATAAATATGCTGGGGAGACAGTGTTAATTTTGTCCTCCCATCATAGCCCACCCACGCACAAAATTCTGTAGCAAAGGCATAATTTCTATGAAGAGGTATTGAGTGTAAACATATAGAAGTCAATGGAAACTTAAGTTTATAAGGAAAAATGAATCAAACCATCATTCTAACCAACTGCATCTTCACACTGATGCTTAATAAGAGCTACTCGATGATATATTTACTCTTAAGAAGTGTGTACAGTTGGCAGCATTTTACAACAATCTTCATCCAACAATATTTATTTTGTCATTTTCAATTCAGTATACCACCCTTTTAAAAGTCAGTTACAATTTTCAAACAACCACAATAATATCAATATTTGAAGGGGTATCTTCAAAAGGTGTATTAAAATGGAATTGATGGTAGGATTTTTCTATGAATTTTTTACGTGTCTGCCATTAACTATGAGCTGCTATTCAACTTCAGAAATTAAAATAATTACAAGAGGGGGTTAGAATCAGTCTATGTTGGTGACGTTTAAAACACAACTGCCACAATGCCTAGCATTTCTTTTTATGTATTTTACTCATCGATTTCCCTCCAAAAGACAAAGGTAGCAAAAGGGGAAGGTAGCAACAAAGGAACCGGGGAGACCTGTTTCTGTAATGGAACTCATTTCTTTAATGGGCTAAGAAGTCCAAATGCTAATACTCCTGATAATCAGCCATTCTTTTTGTGTTTTGGTGACATGTATCCTTATACAATGAATATTAAATGGAACTTTTTGGTTCACATCTGCCATCTCAAAGTTCCCATTTTTGAATGCCCCTAGTCTTAAATAAGTAACACATTGCTTCCCTATTTTGCTAGCCATCGCTTCTTCCCCAACATCTAGTACTCCATGATGCAAAATTTCATTTTGCCGGTCTACTGTTCCAGTAGTCACTTTAATTTTGCTGATTATAATTGGATTTTCAAACACAATTAAGAAGATATTTCCTGTTGTTGGTGGTTTCCCCCAAAAGTACTCATCGGCACCGCTATAAGCCTTGCTGGCATCATAATTCTCGAACACATTCATGTTGGTGTACAGTTTTGCAGGAGGGTTGTCAGGAATGTCTAGAGACTCTTCTTCAAAATCATCATCCTTCAACTTGTTATCAAAGCCTTTGTATGATGAGTAATAACCCATGTGCTGAAAGAGAGATGGCTTGAAGCGGATCACATTTTTCTGAGCCAACAGAGTCCGAAAATAAGGCATTAGCCAATCACAAGGCATTTCTTGATAAAACATTAATAAAAAGTGTGCCAAACGTGGGAGATCATGAGAATGATAGAGTTTTCCAATGTAGCCCAGCTTAGAAAACTCAAGGGTTACCCAATATGTTCCTTCTAGGGATGTAATGACTTTTCTGATGGCACTTAAGAAATTTTTTGAACATCGGACATCATCTTCAAGCATTAGATAATAATCTGATGTATTGGCACAAAAATTAAGCAAAAATGCATAATCTACATTTTGCTTGGAACGAAATTTGACTCTATCTTCTGGGTCATTGTAATTTCTTTTAAGGCCATCCAGGGTTGGGTAATATTCCTCAGGCGCATGTATAACCATTAATCTCCCAGCAATAACGTGGTGGGCAAATTTTTTTGTAATTTCCTGGATCATGGCCTCACGCCAGGATGAATTGAAGTCTGATAGAGAGACCACCACTGAAATTTCCTTTAGTTCTTCATAACTTGACTGTTCAAATATTGACTTGATTGTTTCAAGTAAATAGTTTCCTTTTTTTCGTTTCACTGATGAAAGTCCAATTGTAAGGTATCCTAAGCAAAATAAATAAGGAGGAGGAAAAATTAAAAGAGAACTAGGTTTTGCAAATCGTAGGGGAAAATTTATATAATATTGCTCTTAGGTTTGCTACTATGTTAATAATTTCTGAAAAAAATAATATATATTTCAAAAATCAAATTATTAAACTGCATAAATGCTTAAGGACTTCACATATAATTGTTTTTCTTAGAAAATATATTTAATCTTAAGTACACTGAAGTATGAGCTTTATTTCTATAACCATTTGTTCATACAATATTAAAATGGTGATGTGTTCTGTAGTATAATGTTCTCATACATGCCCATGCAGATATATATTTGGTTAACACAAAAGTTGTAAGAAATAACTGTCAAAGAAAAAGGGAATTCAAATGTAAAGCTGACAAATTAGCCTCAAATTATTTTAAAAAGATAACTCAGTTTTTAATAATCCTATTTTCATAGAAATGTTATATATATTTTCTTCTCTTTTTTTAGTTATTACATGCTATTAAGCCAGTAGAAATCATCACTGGACTTAAAAATTTTAATTTTATCCTGCATTTTATATAAGAAGCAATTAATATCACAAAGCATTTCTGATAAGTTACATGATTGTTCAAATGTATAGCACGTTGTTTCAAGATTCAGGCATCAATGTTTTTTCTCAATTTGAAACATATTTTATAATAATTATACTTAAAGGAAGTTTTTTTCAGCAACTCACACTAAAAATGTAAAAGTTGGATATTTTCAGGGAAATGATAGTTCTCTGGGAAGTGCTAGCTAAATATTTCTTATGAAATCATTAAAATGTTTGAGACACTCATGTCCATCATCATTCAGAACTAAATGGTAGTTTTGAATCTCCATTTTGGAAATATGGAAATGTTTATATTCACCCAAACTATTGCTTTCACACACACACACACACACACACACACACACACACACACTCATGCTGTGATTTCTGGAATATGGAAACATTCCCATCCAAATAGATAGTTCTTAGTAATGTGTTAGAGAGAGATTAGCTAGAACCTTTAGGTGTTAAGCCACCTGATTTCATTAATACTCAGTAGATGAAAATGATAGAGCTTTTTTCCACATAAGAGGGAGAAGTCTACGTATGATACATGCAATATACATTTGAATATCCATAACAGACTTTTGACACAGATTTTCTATTATGATTTCTGTTTTACAATGAGGAAACTAAATCATGGTGAAATGAAATGATGTGCAAAGAATCACACTTAGTATGCTGTGAAGGACTAACATTTAAACTCTTTTGCTCTTATTCTCTGTTTTATTCTCTCGTTAGTCTAGAAGAGTTCTTTTGTATGCCAGTAGACAGTAGCAAATTTAGCATGGAAAGGAGAAATTAGTAGTATTGGAACAAAGGTAGTGTAGCAGATAGGAAATCATAGCAGCAGTCCTACACAATTAGAAAGTTCTTTGAGAGCAAATACAATTAAATTGGTGAAATAAAAGTAAGATAGAGCTAAAGAAGTCTAAATTAACTTAAGTCATAATTTCCTCACCTTAGAGATCACAAGCTCTTTGTATAAACCTTTCTTAATAGGAAGCTCAAATGTGTATTCTTCACACATTTTAATGAGGAGTCTTAATATTTGGTCTTGTAATCACTGTACAGTATTTCACTAATTATAAGATTTACATTATGTCATACTAAGACATTTTAAAATCAGTTTGTATATTTACCACTAGTGTTGTTTTATTATTAAAATATACACTTGGCTACATTTTCTTAGTGGGTCTGCAGTATGACTCCTCCCAGGCCTTACCCTTTATATCTCTTAGCTTGTATCTTTTTGTTGTTCTTGTAGTACATCTGAACTGAGTATAGCGTAGTTTTTGTGAATTCTGTGGTTCATTCCAGCAAATTGATAGACACAGATGAAGAGGAAAAGTTAGGTGGTGTGAAGTGGGGTAAACATGGGGATTAATAAACTTCTGGATAATCTTCGCTGATTTCATCCTGCGGGGCTAGGGTTTAGAGAGAGAAACACTGCTTGAGTAGTTTGGGTCTTAATTGATCAGAGAAAGGAAAATGAGATTTTCAAATACACAAGTGGAGTATAGAATGGGATGTACTGTATTATCCACCACTCAGATGTAGTGCTGTTAGTCTCCTTACAAGGATTGCAAACTTCAATATTGGCAACTCAATGTAAAGACCCAGATTCTCACTGCTTGACAGGTAACATCATGATCAATGGAGAAAAGATTGAAGTTGTCAAGGATTTTGTCTTGCTTGAATCCACAATCAATGCTCCTGGAAGCAGCAGTCAAGAGATCAAATGATGATTTTCATTGGTAATCAGCTGCACAAGACCTCGTCGGAGTATTGAAAAGCAAGGACGTTGAGGACTAAGTTGTGCCTGGCCCAAGCCACGGTCTTTTCAACTGCCTCTTCTGCATGTGAAAGTTTGACACTGATGGATAAGAAAGACTGAGAAGCATCCGCGCATTCGAATTTTGGTGATGGAGAAGAACGTTGAAAGGACCATGGACTGCCAGGAGAACCAACAAATCCGCCTTGGAAGGACAGCCGGAATGGTCCTAAGGGGTAAGGAGGGCAAGACTTGTGTTGCCTCCTTTGGGCATGTCGTCAGGAGATACCAGTCCCTGGAGCAGGACAGGCCCTCCAGAAGACAGACTGACACAGTGCCTTCAAGAATGGGTTCAAGACCCCTGCCAAATGGCTTGGACCTCAACCCGGGATTTCTGCATTCAGTAACTTATCCTCTCTGCCCATTGTACTTTTTGTCCAATAGGAGTGCAACAGGGCAGCAAGGGGAGTAAGGTAACCAAGATAGACTTCTGATTTGGGGGATAGGGCTTGGCACCTCAACAGACTTGATCGGAAAACATACATAAGGGTCAGCAGCAGACTTGGAACTAAAAAAAAAGGAAAAAGATTGGGTTTAACCCTCGGAACAATTGTGAGGATGGTACAGGACCTGGTAGTCTTTAGTTCTGTTGTGCATGAAGTCACTCTGCATCAGAACTGACTTGATGGTACCTACCAACCGCAATATTGGTTTATATATGCATGTACTCGGCAGGACGTAAAGAGAGACTGTAGTCTTAAAATTAGATAATAATCCTTTTTATAATCTTTAGTGTCTTAGAATTTATGAAATATATTACAATTTTTCTTGGCTTCAAACATTTTTTCCCAGCGTACTTTTTTCATTTATTCATAACTCATAAAAATAAAGATAAAACCCTTAAAGTTTATAGAATTTATAGAATTTATAATATAGGAATATTTGGACTAGAAATTACCCTATTAAATTTATTTCCCCAGTCTCTCTATATAATTCTATAGCAAACTATTGAAATGTTTACACTATACATAGGGATTTTAATGTTTTGTTATTAAAGGAAATGAATGCATGAGAAATTGCATTCTCAAGTAAGCTATGTTTGTTTAAAATCTAGGAACCATTAAAGACTTTCTCAAAAAATATGAGCAAAGTTCTTAAACTTTTAACACCATATAAATGCAACATATTACTATTTTGAAACAACACATTTTGTGTATATGTCATGTAACATTCTAAGGATACTTACGTTTTCTTTGTAAAGGTGTGACAGCTAGGTAGCGATAGGTGACATTTATGACTCCTGAGAAATTAGATAAATCTTTGAATTTATGTACATAGCGTTCTGGATTCAATTGATGACTAGAAGTTTCCCTTAAAAGTTGTTTATCTCTTTCCTGAATGCAAAACAAACAAACAAACAGGCGGAGAGAAAAGCAAATAATAGATGGCTGTGATTTAAATAGTTTCTACTTACGTATGGTTGGGATATATAATATAGGGTATTTTATTAGAGAGCTATAAAAAGTACATGGAAAGGTGGAATTTAAAAGGAATGGGATTTTTACATTAACTTTTAAATGTCTCTCATGTAACCCATAAAACAAATAATCACCCCTCACCTGTTTTCTTATCTAGACTCTGTTTCAGGATCTCTCTTTTCTTCAATTCTTTACACTACAATTCCCTGTTATTCACTATGGATATTATCATTAGGGAATTTTATTTAGTAAAAAAATCTCTGAAATGTGAATTTCCTTTGCACCCATGATAACATTAAATCTCCTATAACTAGAATTCCAGCATCTTCATATTTTGACAGTAATCTCTTTGACAGTTTCAATTAACAGTAGTTTTCACCAAATTCTAAATGTCTGAATCATAGTAGGCTATTTCTCTTTGCCAAGCACCACCAAAGAAATGACTTATGTAAGTTTCATGAATTGGAAATGTTACGAATGATCAGGAAGATGTAGGATTAGGATGATGAATATGGTAGCAGCATTTTGAAATCATGAAACAGCATTCAGCCTTGTATATGCACTGCCATTAAAGACATTGAAAATGGCCAGACCTTGGTAAAAGGAGGTATGTTGTTGTTGTTTTCAATTATTTAGAGATGTCATAATTAGGGTATATTTGTTCTAAAGCTAAGAAATATGAATTCATGAATTTACTTTCCCAGTGACAATATATATTTTTTGTATATGTGTTATCCTGTTGGAGTGAAGTCTGATTCTTTTATATTTAAGATTTCCTTCACCTATTTGATAGTAGATTTATGTTACTTAATTTTCAAAATGATTTGTATGCAAGGAAATATTAATATTAAGGTGAAAATATACTTACATAACTATTTTTCTTCTTTATTTTCTCTCTGATATAAATTCAATTGTATATCTGATTAGTAATTAACGATCAAATTCTTATTGGCTATATGTTATTAACAATAAAATTTCAAATATAATTTACAATCTTTGAAATAATATGTTCTGAGCAATTTAATCAGGAAGAAAGATTCCTTTTTGTTAAGGTGCGTTGACATGTCTGTACATTTCTACTATTATCTATAGGCTGCTAAGCATATACAAGCTGTTAAAAATGGATCAATGCATTGGTTCTGATATTATTTGACCATGGCAAAAGAAATGAATGAATCTCCAGCTTTAATAGGTTATAAAAGACTAATATACAAATTTTACTTCCATTTAGGACATTCAATACTTTACATTAAACTCATATCAAGGAACAAATCTGTGGCAAGATAAAAATTATTTTAGGAAATATACTAATTGGAATTAGGGGAGATGACAGGTTATTTACAGGAGTGCTCCATGTGGTTCTTAATCAAGAATCATTCTGAACATCTTTTATTTTTCAGCATATGGACTTACATTTGGTCCCAGGTATCATATTTCTAAATCTCTATTGCCTTGGTCATTTGGAAATTTAAACACTATCAAGCAATTCTACCCTCTGTAAAGGAGTAGAAATCAAATAATATGGTTACAAAATCATAGGTCTCTTATTAATCAAAAGTGTCAAAAGGTGAAATCACTTTTCTAGACATCCTCCACTGATTACTATTTACCTTGAAAGGCACCGTTGCCTTCTCTCAAACCCTTTCCCGAAGAAATCTGCACACTTTGATTTACATTACATAAAAATGACCAATGTGGCATCATTTAGAGACTCCTTTTCAATGCTGTTTGAGTTTTGGGGAACACAAGGGAGTTCTCAAGGTATCACACAAGGGGAACAGAGTGGATGAAGGAAGCTATCCCATCAAAGTTCTCATAATACAGTTCTTGCTAATCTCAAAGGTTGACAAAGTACATTGTCTTTTGGAAAAAGATTCTTAGTGCAGCTTTACTGACCTTTTCCTAACTAACACAGTTTTCTACTTTCTTAACATCTCTCCTTAATAGTTGTGTCCTTGAGCAAAATCTATCAAGATTTTAGGAAATCTCCAAAAATGACTGCAACTCTACATTGATAGGAAACTGCCAGAAATTCAACCACATTCAGAAAAGCATTTGGAACAAGGCATGCATATTGGTGATAGCAGATGCATCTCAGCTGAAAGCACACAATAACAGAAGCGGATTACTAGTGTGTGAATGACTATGCAAAGTCGTTCAATTGTATGTATAACCTTGCGAAGAATGAGAATTCCAGAACCATTAATTTTCCTGATGCAGAAACTATAAAAAAAGGCAGTTGTGGAAAAGAACACATGAATCCTCCATGGTTTAATGTCATAAATGTGTGCTTCAGGGTTGGCTCATTTAACCATAGTTATTAAATCTATATTCTGTGCAAATTATCAGAGAAGCTAGACTCTATGAAATTAATGGGATAATAGGTGACACTTGCTGAAATCCAGGAGGACTTGATGCCTTTGCTGAGAAGATCAAGGACTATAGTCTGCAGTATGGATTACAACTCAGTGTGAAGAAGACCAAAAACCTCACAAATGGATTAATAGACAACATAGTGATACATGGAAGCAAAAAATGATTGAAATTGTGGAGAATTTCCATTTCACTTGTATCCACAATCAGTGCACCTGCAAGCACCAGTCAAGAAAGCAAACCAAGTATTGCACTGGGCAAAAGTGCGCAGATCTCCGGAAAGTTTTGTCTTAGGCTGGGTTCCCTAGAGAAGCAAAACCAGCGACACTTATAGATGTATACATATATAGAAACTTGTCTCAAGAAAATGGCTAATACAATTGTAGGACTGGGCAAGTTCAAGCCCAGGTAGGTCCCAAGTCCATGGATCAGATGTTAAACTGGAGGCTTCCCCAGACTCACATAGCTGCAGAGGACGATGAAACCAAATTCCACAGGAAGAAGACAGGCTCATCCCTGCAGAGGTGAATGAGTCCAAGGTCAGCAGTTCATGCTGATGTTGATTCTTAGGACTGGGAGGCAATATGGCAGGCCATTGGCTCAAGCCCACAGAACCAGAAGACAATGAGCCAGATGCAAGATATATATAAGGGGTACCCCTCCCAAACTGGAATTTTTTTCAAATCTATGTATTTCAATTTTTTTTACAAAACAATCACTTTCAAAGTACTCTTCATTACACTTTATTAAATCTGCAATTCTGTCCTTGGAAACATTTTTCAAACTCATCTGTTTGGATGACTGATAGCACCACCCTTTTTTTTCTTCACTTCTTCTATGTCGTCAAATGGCTGCACGTTCATGTTCCTCTTCATTCACGGAAACAAAAAGCAGTCGCAGGTGAGTCAGGTGCACTGGAGAAGAGAGGAATGCTGTATTTTGCCCAAAACTGGTGCACTGAGAGTGCTGAGTGAGCAGGTGCATTGTCATGGTGGCAAAACGAGTCCCTGTCTGCCACAAAGCCAGTTCTTTTTTTTTTTTATTGTCACACAGTTATGCAGCCATTTTAGAATGGAAAAACCTCCAAAAGCACTATGAGTTGACATTTTCATCCATTCAGGGAGTTGACGGATATCCAGATGAAGTTTGCCATCAATGGACATTTCACCTTTTTTGAAACAAGAAGACCACTTATACAATTGGGTTTTCCGCATAACACTGTTCTTGTAAGCTGTGTTCAACATCACAACAGTTCTGCAGCAGTTTTCCTGAGCAGGAAACAAAATTCCACAGCAGCACATTGTTCTCTTAAATCAGCCATCACAAAAAGCAGTGTGAGTGAAACTGCTCTTATGAAAAAATTCAGTTACCAGAAAGAACCTTCCCAGGTGATGCAACTGGGTGCAATCACTCAGAGCAAGTGGCTAAATGCTTGCCTAGTGGGAAAATGCACACTCCAAAAGCTTCTCTCGGCCCAGCATAATTTTGGTTTTTTGGGGGGTACATCCATGTATTTAGCAAAAGCAAATCAAGTGTTTCCAGTGTCCACTTACATTGGAAGCAAGTCACGCTACCAAGGAAACTTTCAATTATATCAGGGCTGTGACCAGATCTATTTATAACTGATTGACAGTTCATAGTGGATCTCATTATGGAGGTGATTACATTCTGTTAAGTTACATAATAGGGAATTAGTATTTTTTAAGTGCCAAACCATTGAGAATCCACCCAGCCAAGTTGATACACAATTTAAATATCAAAAGTGTTGAAGAGCAAAGCGATGCCTTTGAGGATTAAGGTGCACCTGAACCAAGTCGTAGCAGTTTCAATCACATCACATATTGCATGTTAAAGGTGAATAATTTCTGTAAGGAAACTCAGAGAAGAATTGATTGCTTTGAATGATAGTGTTGGCAAAGAGTAGTAAATATATGATGGAATGCCTGAAGAACAAATACATCTCTCTTGAGAGAAGAGTACAGCCAAAACGTTTCTTAAAGGCAAAGATGGCAAGAATTTGTCTCACATAGCTTGAACATGCTATCAAGAGAAACCAGTTCCTAGAAAAGAACTTCATGGTCGCCGAACTAGAGGAAGACCCTTGGCTAGATGAAGTAATACAGTGGCTATAACAATGGAATCAACCATAACAACAGTTGTAAGGATGGCACAAGACCAAGCCATGCTTCCTTGAGGTGTACAGAGGGTCACTGTAAGTTCAACCAACTTGATGGCACTAGGTAACAAGAATGACATTCTAGTGAAACTAAGACAAGTATATAAGGTTTTTGTATAAATTAATGATAAGGATTTCATTTCATATATATATGGGTTTATACTAAACAAAATGTATTTAGGCAGGTCTGTGTGACCTGTGGATGGCTGCAGACAATATACTTGTGTTAGTCTTGCTAGTGTGCTTTAAAAAAAGGTCCAATCCAAACTGTGACTTCTAAGTTAAATTGAAGGCTGGGTCAGTTAAATTTAAAGCAATGAGGTCAGCTAAGAAGGTTACGGCAACCCTTTTGGGCATCCAACTGGATTGTTTCGTTCTATTGTGCAAAAGGACACTGTGTGTCAGAACCAACTTGATGGCACCCAAAACCACAATGAGATAACCTTGATAGAGTTTTTTGAATGACAATGATCACAAACCCTCTTAGAAAAAAAAGTATTAAGGAAATTAAAAACATCTTTGATTAGAAAAATGTAAGGAAGTTTTGCCAATGAATGTTGTTACATCCTGAGGGAGCATCTGCTCATTCTTTAATGGAAACAAGGACTGTCTTATAAGAAGTTTGCTCAAAAACCTTAAAGATAGACCGTTTGCATCTCTCAAAGGGCCATTTGATGCAATGTTAATCAAAGGGCTCAGAATTTTTCAAGGGAGGGTTAGAGAAATGGCATCCTACCATCTAACATGCATGGTCCTTGATGTTTGATATAGTTTCCACAAAAATTAAGATATAGGTCATCATACCAAAAGAAACAGACTTTGATAGTTACCAGGGTTGGGAGAGGGAGGAAGGGAAGGAGAAGTAATTGGGTTCAGGGCAGACAGGTATAAACTTGGTGAATGGACTGATGATATCCTAAACAAGGGAGATGTAAAAAAATAGACTTGGGAGATAGAGTGTGGCACCCCATCAGACTCTACTGGAAAACACTCATATAAAGGCAAATGAACAGACCTTGAACTATTGATAGACTTTTCCACTTTTGTCAGTGGCTTTCCTTTTGTTATCGTTATTTTGTTTTGGGTTTTTTGTTGTTGTTATTGTTTTGTTGGTTTTGACTTTGTTGTTTTATTTGACTTTGCCTGTTTTTTTCACTTATTATTGTATCTGCATGTCTATTTAGATAAGATAGGCGGGATTAATAATTCAGAGATGAAAAGAACAAGACCAATGGTGGGGGGTGTACGGGAGAAGGGGAGGTCGGGAGAAAGGGAACAAGTGAACTAAAATCAATGGATCAATGGAAGGAAGGGTGTAGGATACCCAGTGGGACTCAATCAAGGGCAATGTAGCAGTTAGGAATTCCTAAACCTGAATGAAGGCCAAACATGATGGTGGGACAAGAGGGAAGTAAAAGGAAATA
>NW_022103898.1:44292271-44326805 GCF_000313985.2 Echinops telfairi | reverse complement strand
ATAATATAAAATTAACTTTAATGCAGATTTAAATATGTATAATTTCATATTTTCAAATAAAACAAGCTATGACTTAGCATATTGCTATTGTTGGTTATTGTCAATTCTGACTCATGGCAATCCCATGTGTTACAAAACAGAAAGGCTCTAGAAGGTTGTTTTTTTTTGCTATATATAATCTTAGGTGTGAGTCTTTAAAAAACCACTGGACCATAGTTATAATTTGGCACCCCTGTTGTCATTCTGAGTCAGGATTGACTGGATAGCAGTTAACAAGATGCCAAAATTTTAAACTGCAATCAATCACCAGCCTTTTCTTCTGTGGTACTGATGGCTGTGTGAGAACTGTGAATTTTAGTCTAATATTTGATTGCAAAGCATTTGCACCACCTAGGAACTTTTATGCCTCAGTATATAAGCATATATTAGCCTTTTTTGAGGTAAATACACATATATTGTATATAGATATTTTGAAGAGTATATACATGGCCATTGAATCAATTCCAACTCATAGCAAGCCTTTAGCACGAAGTAGAAATGCTCCATAGTTTCCAAAGCTGTAATACTTATGCAAGGAGCCACGCTGGAACCATGGTCACGCACTTGGTGGCTACTGAAAGTTAACAGGTTTGGAGACCCACTGGGGCTATTCTACTCCGATCTGTAGGGTCCTCCAGAGTTAGAAAGATCTTATGGCAGAAGTCGACTGGCATCTTTCTCCTGTAGGGTAGCTAGTCAGCTGAAATCACCAACTTTTCTGTTAGCAGCTAAGCACTTAACCACTGCACCACTGAGACTCTTTTATGAGGGGAGCACACCTGTTGGCATATATTTCTAGAAAGATAAGATTAAGGGCATTTTGTATACTTTTTGTAAACTAACAAACAAGCTAAAAACCCTGGAAATATGTTGCTTTCTTTTATATCTCAAATGATAATTGACTGATTTGTGATTTAAAAGATATGTTTACAATTTACTTTTGAATAATAAAAAATTAATGTTTGGAGCCAAAGTTAGCATCAAGTACTCTAATAGTCATACTCAACAACTGTAAACATTACTGTAGTCCCCATGGTGTGTTCACTTTACTATTCTGTGATGGTAAATATCTTTTTAAGAATGTATCCTAAGGTTCCTATACTGAACAGGTAAAAATCTAGACCTATTCTCTGTAAAAGATGGAATGTGTTGATTCTTATTGAAGGACATGCCAGACTTCTGTGAAATCACTTTGTTAATGTCTGAAGAACAAGCTTCTTTACACTTTTTGGCATAAATAAATAATGCAACTTCCACCTAAGTCAGTCTTGTTGGCTGCTTTTCCGAGGTATGTACCTGAACAGCCAGGCTGTCCCTAGATCCCTCCTTTATGTAGCTGCTACACCATGGTGCATTTCTCAGTAATAAGACAAAGCTTTATGACAATCATTTTCTGGATGGGGATGCGATTCAATGGACGAGCTACAGACTAAATATATACCCTAGTGACTACTTTGAAGATGCTCACTGCCTAGAGGATAAGTTGATTGGGCATGCAGCATCTCCTCTACTTAGTTTGCCTTGAAATGGTATTTATGTCTTACAGTAAGTTCAGCTTCCATTCTCACTGAAAGGCAGATATGTCTCTAATAGATAAGCAAATACACTAAACCTGTGAAAATGCCCAGAATTTCAAGCCACACATGGATTTTATAACAGAGAGAGCAGAAGAAATTGTGCTAAAATAATAACAGAGTTCGTGCTACTCCTAGCTCTCATCTGATTTCTCTGAACTGTCAGATTTCACTGGGAAACAATTTAAGTGGAATACAGAAAGACCTACTAATATGTACGCTTCAAAAATTTCATGTCATATGGCAATCTGGAATTCAAAAGAGAAACTAAGTCAGGCGACTTTATGAAAAAATAAACCAGGATTTTTAATTGGTTAAACAGAGTGTTTAAAGAACTTATGTTAGTGGGGGGCTCATTTTTCCATGAATATGATACAATTTTAAAAACGTATTTTAACTAGATTATCCTGTTGCTGGTGTAATAGAGTTCATTGTGGCTGCTCACAGCTCTTTATGACAGTGCAGACACACCAGTGTCTCCTGGGCGCTCCTCCTTCTGGCAGCTGACTGCAGGATGCCATGGAGCTGCAGGTGTGCCCAAACCACAGACCTTTCACTTAGCAGCCAAGGACCATGACCCTTGTGCCTCCAGAGGGCGGTGGAATAACCATGTAAAACAATGTGTCAAACCTTCACACATGCTAAGCCAAATCTTTTACATTAGGCAGCTAGCATGAATCTAATAAAACCTATCTCATAAAATAGGACTATGTAAAAATTCACAAAACTGGACAAAGAATGTTTGATTTTCTTATGGATATATACTCTACTGGTTTATATCTATTTCATCATAAATTTGAAGTAGTTCTACTCCAGAAGTATTTATAGATGTTTCTTTCAGAAAATGATCTTTTGTGTGTTGAAATTTAAAAACTGAAATTGCACTTTGATATTGCTTCATACATGCAGCCAGGAACTCACTGAACAATAAGGAACTTATATACATTATATGTTTATTTTTTAAATTGCTGTTTAATATCTACCTACTACACAGGGCTCCAAGAAATATTTTTTTGGCTACAAAACTGAATCTTTAAATGAGGAATCCCCTACTTATTTTATAAACTTTAATTCTGTAAAGTAAAATAAAAATAGCTAGGTCTTCTGAACCTTGTTCTCTTGTCTTTAAGTTTGATGCCTTATAATCATGATTTTGAAAATCCAAAATGTCTATCATTAGTGAATTTCTTCTGTTCACTAAAGCATGCTCATTCAAGTTCTATTATTATGGCACTTACAGCCATTGAAAAATGATGTGGCGATTAGCATAAAAGGTTCTGAAAATGTGGACTCATGGTTAAAGAAAAAAAAGCATAGGCAGGGGCAAGTCTATACATATGGAATAATTATACCACTAAGAAAATATGTACAGCCAGTAAAATGCTATACAAGAAATGCCTAGGAAGTTCTACATGAGCTAATGTATAGTTGGCCAATGAGATAGAGGATAACATTTGGTACTGATCACAAGGATAAGCTTAAACGAGTTTCATTTGTTAAAACCTGTGTGCATATGAACTTCACTTCTCTGTCAGTGTATCTCACTGTGGTGGCTTTGTATGTTCACTGTGTTGGAGGAGACCTACATTTGTGTCCATTCCAAAGAAAAGTGACCTAACAACATGCAGAACATACAGAACAATATCATGTGATAACAATGACAGGGACCTGCCATTGGTTCAGGCCAGATGCAGAAAAGGACATGGAACAAGGAATATCATTGCCAAGATCAGATGGATCTTGACTGAAAGCAGAGTATCAGAATTATATTTACTGGTATTTTATTGATTATGCCAAAGTTTTGGACTGTGTGTATTATTAGAAGCTATGGATAACCTTGAGAAAAATGGGAATTCCAGAAGATAAAACCCTCACAATGGGATCGATAGGTAACAGCATGATAATTAGAGAAAAGCTTGCACGGGTCAAGGATTTGTCTCGCTTGGATCTACAATCAGTGTTCAAGGAAGAGCAGTCAAGAGATCAGAAGAAGAGTTGCAGTCGGTAAGTCTGCTGCCCAAGACCTCTTTAAAGTGTTGAAAGCAAGGGTGCTACTTGGAGGAACTAGGTGTGCCTGACCCAAACCATAGCAGTTTCACTTGCTTTATATTCTTATCGAAGTTGGACTTTGACTAAGGAAGACCATAGCAGAATTGCTGTATTTGAATGGTGGGGCTGGAGAAGAATATTGAAAGTACAACAGACTGCTAAAAGGACAAGTTAATCTGTGTTGGAAGAAGTATAGCCATAGTGTGCTTAGAGGCAAGGATGGCAAGATTTTGTCTCACATACTTTGGACAGATTGCCAGGAGACATCAATCTTTGGACAAGTACTATATATACTTGTGTATAAGCCAAGTTTTTCAGCACATTTAAAAAAATCATTTTACTGGGGGCTCATACAACTCATCACAATCCATCCATCCATCCATTGTGTCAAGCACATTTGTACATTTGTTGCCATCATCATTCTCAGAACATTTGCTTTCTACTTGAGCCCTTATTATCAGCTCTTCATTCCTCCCCACCCATGAACCCTTGATAATTTATAAATTATTATTATTTTGTCATGGCTTACACTGTATGACATCCCCCTTCACCCACTTTTCTGTACCAGTGTACATCCTCTTGTCTAGCCGGATTTGTTAGGTAGAATTGGGATCTTGATAGTTGGGGGAAGGAAGCATTTAAGAAGTAGACGGAGGAAAGTTTTATGTTTCATCATTGCTACACTGCACCCTGACTGGCTCGTCTCCTCCCCATGAAGGGGATGTCTAGCTGCCTACAGATGGGCTTTGGGTCACCACTTCGCATTCCCCCTCATTCACAATGATATGATTTTTTGGTCTTTGATGCCTGCTACCTGATCCCTTCGACACCTAGTGATAACACAGGCTGGTGTTTCAGCACATTTTTTTAATGCAGCTTTTGTTGTAAAATTAGGTGCCTCTGCGGATACTCGGACCAGCTTATACTTGATTTATACACAATACATCATGCTTGGTAAAATAGATGGGCAGTGCAAAGGAGGACCCTCAAGGAGATTGATTGGTACAGAGGCTGAAACTATGGGCTCAAGCATAGGAACAATTCTAAAGATGGCACAGGACTTTGTAGGGTTTAATTCTGTTGTGCACAGGGTTATTATGGGTTGGAACTAACTCATTGGCACCTAACAACAAAAACAACGACAGCATATATGAAGTGGCACCGTAATAGTAATACGTTTTGATTCCTAAAGTACTAATTGTTTACATACTAATTTAAATTGAGATAATCTTTAAGTAATAAATAGCAATTTAACTTTTTATTTTTATAGATTGATATATCTGACTAAAAATAATAGCTAAATATTGTGTGGTTTTTAACAATATATTCTTATTGAAAAAAATGCTAACATCTATATTATTTTCCTCATACATGGGATATCATAGTTATAAAAACAACAGAAATTAATAAATTAAATTCTCATAATTAGGGTAAGTTATCTTAAGTTACCTCTGTTTCACTTAAGATTGTTTCATATTTAGTATGTACTCATTTTCTATTTCTATTAAGTATTGGATAGTTGATGTGTAAATACTTTTAGTCTTTAACATATTTTCAGTGAATATAAGTGTATAATATAGTGGTCTTTTAGAGGCATTCAAAATCCAAATACAGTACCATAATTATAGTAAGATATAATTTCCTTAAACACAATAGTGCAACCATTCACTTCATTAGTGAAATGTTTGAAACCTTGATTATCAAGTAGAAAATTAGAAAAAGTAAGAATAATAATTTTAGTGCAAAATCTTCTTTATTCTATGTACTTCAAATTAAAATTTTTGAAGTAATTATTTTGCATATTAATTCACCAAAGTTAAAATTACTAGTTTATTTTCAATTAGATGTAATTATTTAAATTGAAGTACCCAAACCATCCACTGCCATTGAGAATTGATTCTGACTCATAGCTACTCAATATAAGTTGTTCAGCTGTAAATCTTTTGAGGACAGATAGTTTCATTTCTTTCTAGCAGAGCAGCTGGTTGGTTTGAACTGCCAACCTTAATGGTTAGTGGTCCAACACTTACAGTACCACCAATGCTTCACATTAAAGATAACTGAAAAATAAAGGCAATTTTAATATTAGAAATATTTAATGAACATTGAAATATAGACAGGAAATGTATGTGTTATAATTTTGCTCACCGTGTTACAACAGTATGCTGGGATTGAAGTGAGTGGACTTAGACTAAGTCTCAGCCTAATTTAAACAAAATATTCAACTTCCAACACTTACCAGAACATAAGTATCTTCCATGTACAAATTCATAAACAGAAGGAAAATGACAAGAACTCCCAAGAAGGAAACTGCAGAACGTTTCCGCAAGCATCTCATTTTATCCAATATTTCAAAAATATGTTTCATTTGATGAAATGTAAACATTCTCTTCTGTGGAAAAGAGGGACAGACTCACAGTTAATTTCAGATGCAAATGTTTTTATATTGCCTCTATTAAAAGCTGTGCTGTCATTAGGCCCCATTCAGTCAGTTCCGACTCACAGTGACCTTACATACAACAGAATTTTGTATAACACTGTCTGATCCTGACATATTTCAAAAATAATTACCCATTATATGTTTAAACTAAATTTGGTTTCAAATTTCACACATAAATCACAGACTATAAATTCATTAACATAAGTCAGCACACTGCTGTATATGGATGCAGAGTTAAATAATATGAAAATCAGGTCTTTGTTCTCTCTGAAAAAGTGAACATCAGAAGCAACAACTTGAGCAGGACATCATTTATTAGAAATGGAATGAAAATTTGAGAGAAAAACAGAAAAGTCAACTGTCATCCAGAGATATAGCATTAAGGGATTTTTAAATGTAATATTTCACAAATACTGTCTTGACCCACTTTTTGAGATCATGACAATAAAATCTCTATTAATTCTCCTTACCAGGCAGTTTGCAAAACTTGCACCCCAACCCTTATCAGATTTCAACCCTCCTGAGTTACCACGCAGACGTATCGCACTGCCAGAGGCCTACGGACAGCTTACACTTGGTAGAATCCCTTTGTCCTGCAACCTGAGGGATTTTGCAAAATGCCCAGTTCCCAGAATCTCAGAAAGTCTTCCTAACACCACTCTCCTTACATACACAAGACATTTACAACAATTTTAGCTTATTGTAACTTTGTTCCTATCTGCAACCTATAAAGGACCCCTGCATTGAAACGTCTCTAGTTTAGAACTGTCAGTAACTAAGCCTTTTGTCTGTATGGGTGCCTTAATGTTATAGCCTAATGGTCAAAGAACCTACACGGACTTAATATCTTCTTGATATAAAGTAACCATTTATGTTCCCATATTACAATATCGTAAAATGGAATATACAAGGAGTGTAGGCTGACATTGGCCCTGAATTGAGGTTTTGGGTGGGAACATGGGATGACTGAAACTGACAGGGGAATACTTGGGCTCTTGTATTACAAAAATGCAAATGTGCGTGTCAAAGCTAACTTCACCTATGATAAGAGACTCATAGATTTGTGTGTGTGTGTGTGTGTGTGTGCGTGCTTGTGCATGTTCTATAATTGAAGTGAAACGTGAGGTTAATATGATTGTTAATCTTTCGTGTATTGAATTTTTTATAATAGCTAAAGTTTTATAAATTAAGAAATGCAGCAGAAAAATTATGTTGCCACTGGAAGCATATACAAAACCAGTAGCAAAATAGAAGAGTTATTTTGCACCTCAAAGGACAAAGACAGGTGTAATCGGATCTGCGGGGAATCAGAACACAGATATGGTGCAAAGTTTTAGAAAGCATACACTGTGGGGAAATACGTATCTTTGAGTTATTGGCCCACTGCTCATCTTCACCATCTCCTAAATAACTCGCTGCCATCGAGTCTATGCTGACTCCCAGCAAGCACCTGGACATTTCCCAGACGTAATTGACCACTGGGGTAGACAGCTCGGTCTTTTTCCGCGGAGCTGTGGGGGACTTCTTATTGCAGACCACGTGGATCGCAGCTCAACACGTAACCACTGCACAACCAAGGCTCCTCTCCCTCACACATACGTGCGCATGTATTATTTCTGTCATCAAACATTGTGAATATACATTATTTATCTCATACTATTGATCACAGAGGCAGATAAATGATTAGTTAGACAAATATGACTTTGCATTTCTTCTTGGGAAAATATGTATGAGCATCATGTGCTACTTTTCATCATCCCAAGAAAAATGCAAAGGATTGATGCTGATATGAAGTGACAGGGAATTATTCCCTAGAGCTGGTTCCTGGGAATGCGTACGTGTGTGCATCTTATCACAGATGCTACCGGAGTAGGTGTGGCAAACCACGGGATATTAATGAATTCCGTTCTCTCCCTCATTCTGTTCTTCATGGTAAGATCGCAGTCTATCTATGTAAACTATGGCTCTTTCTCTATGTAAATAAAAGATAAACTTTAAAATGATAAAACCATTGCCTTTGTGTTGACTGAGAGCCACAGTGATGCTGCGGGACAGAGTAGAAATATCCCACAGTGTTTCCAAGCCTAGTTCCTTATGGAAGCAGCTCACCACAACTTCTGTGGGTTCAGAAGGGGTGGAAGAACAGGAATCCAAATTGCTACCCATCTTAATGAATGTGGCTATGTTGATCTCTCCCAAGGCACTAACCTGTGAGTTATATTTTATTTATTAGCTTATTTTTAAATCAACATGTAGCATGTAGAAGTAAATAATGTCCCCACATGGGCTGGTCTTCAGCATTTACCTCACACTAGGGAAAACATCAAATCAATCCTATAGTCAACGGCTCATTTCTCTGGCATGTGTCCGGGGGAACTGACTTGCTTGGCTTGCCTTTTCTAATGCACTCCCAATTTGTTTCTCTATTTTGTTTTGTGAAAGGCTGCACATGCCCTCGGGGCAGTGTTCAATACTTTCTGATGAAGATGCTGACCAAGCAAATCTTCAGCAATTTAGCAAGGGAAAAGGATTTTACAAAACATGATTTTTTAATCACATCTTGCACAAAACATTTAGAGTTTTGGCAGAGTTTGTGTAATTTCTTTATCATAAATGATTTAAAACATACAATCTCAAGCAGATTTGTCCATTTTTATCTATAAAAACCCAAACTTGTTGTCCTAAGGTTGATTCTGACTCATTGATACCATGGGTATATGGTTTGTAAAGCTACAAATCTTCGTGGGAACAGGCAGCCTCATTCTTGTCTTTGGAAGTAGCTGGTGGATTTAAAACAATGACTCTTCAGTCAGTCCAATGTTTACCTGACCACACCAACAGAACTCTTTCTAGCTAAAGGTTACCAGAGGAAAAAAAGGAAAATTATAGAATTTGTCTGATTGTGTAGGGTTCGCAGTGATACGCAGCAAGATTTATGTGGATCCCAGTAAGCCTCCACATAAATCCAGGAAGCACAGCACTGACTGGATGGAGACTGCCTGACGCTGACGTTAAAGACAGTGAGTTCTGAGATGCAGATTTGAAGACCGATTTTCAAAACCGAAGTTAATACAAGAAATGTTACACTTTATTTACCAACTTTCCTTTTAGAATATTAATCAATGACCAATTTCGAGTTTCCTCTCCAGTGAGCTGAACAGGTCCCAGCTAGAGTGAAGTCAGTAATAGCAAACATTGAAATCAGTACCTTAGTAAAAAAAAAAAAAATCAGTGCTCATGAAAGTTGCTGCCATCAACCTCTTTTGAGCTGCGATGATGAAAAAGAGGACAATAATGATGAGGATAACTAACTCCTTCAGAGAGTTGTCTCATTTATTTTGTGACTAATGTCATTAAAAAAGATCATATCGTTGGCACAGATATATTTATAATTATTCCCACATTATAGGAAAGCAGCCAAAGGTCAGTTGGGTTCAGTAATGTACTCAGTTAAGATGGAGCATTGTAGGGATAATTAGTAGAAGCTATGATTTATGCTAATGGAAGCAGTGGTCAAGAGATCAAATGACAAATTGTATTGGGTAAATCTGCTGCACGAGACCTCTTTAAAGTGCTGAAAAGCAAGGATGATACTCGGAGGACTAAGATATGCCTGATCCAACCCATACTATTTTCAGTGGTTTCATCTGCAGGTAAAGGTTGGACATTGCGTAAGGAAGGCCTAAGGAGAATCGTTGCACTTGAATTTTGGTGCTGGGGAAGAGCACTGTGGACTGCCAAGGGAACAAACAAATCTGTCTTGAAGACGTGCAGCTAGAATGCTCCTGAAGGCAAGAGGAGTGAGATTGAGTTGTATATACATGGGACATGAGGTCAGGAGAGACTGACTCTAGAAAAGGACATCACCTTGGTGTAGTAGCAGGTGTGCAAAAAACGAGAAAGACCGTTGGCCACATGGACTGCCACAGTGGGTGCCTCCAGGTGTGAGTGTGGCCCAGGGCCGGGCAGGGTTTCCGTTGGTCATGCAGAGGCTCACTGTCAGTCGTGAACCACTAGATGGTATCCAAGAACAACCACAACACGATTCACACACAGGCCTTCTGTCTGGATCCATGCCTTTGTGAAAACTCTCTTTTGCATTCTACTATACTCCAAGAATTTTAACAGAGGAATGTAAAAATTAGGACTTTTAAGTCAAGTTAACATTTTGTTAAACCAATAATATTGAAGAACCTTAGCAATCATGTTTCTAACATTAATAGAAATAGAAATTACCCAGATAGCTGTTTTCCCCCAAATGGATAGTATTATGGATTAAATTAGTCCCTCAAAAGATATGTCGACGAACTCCTACATATTTAAAAACAATCTTGTTTGGAAATGCAGTCTTTATATATGTAATCAAGTTAACATAAGGCCATACTAGGATATGATGGATCCTGTATTTTATGACTGGTGACATAACAGTTACTCGTTGGGCTAGTAACTGCAAGGTCAGCAATTCAAAACCAAAAGCTGCTACTGGAGAGAAAGACGGGCTTTCTACTGGGGCAGAGTTACAGTCATGTAAATGCACAGGCACACCTCTCCCCTGTATTGTAGGATTACTAGGAGTCTTCACCAACCTGACGGCAGTGAGTGAGTTTGAGTTATGACTGGGATCATTGTAACAGAGTGTCCAGAGACTTGAGAACAGAGGAGGTATGCCATGCCACTCTTAGCTACAATGCTACCTAACTCCTGGAATTAATAGAGGCAAAGTGTGAAGCAGGTAACAAATTCTACCTTCTTCTACATCTAGAAGTAGTCAACATGGCTAACACCTTGACCTCAAACTCAGCCTCCATTTGAGACAATACACTTCTATTGCTTAAAGTCACCACCTGGAGTGAAGGCTACAGCAAGCCTAGAAAGTGACTAGAAGTGGTACCAGCATTTATACATGGTTACTCATATAATAAAAAAGAATAATACAGTGTCTCACTAATGTTGCCATAAGTTCTTGAATTGTAACAGAGCAGATAAAGTTCCATTTGAATTCAGTAATACCAGATAGCAAATTTGAATAGTTAAATACAGGCACAGGAATAAATACATTTCTATATTCAATGCTGAGATAAGTCCTTGACAAAGGACATCATCTCAGTAAAGTAAGGGGACCATCAACAAGGAGGAAGGCCCTGGACAAGATGGATTCACACAGTGGCCGTAACAATGGGTTCAAACAAAGACTAATTGTGAGGATGTTGTAGGGCTGGGCAGTATTTCACTGTCTTGTTAATAGGGTCCATATGACTTGGAAGCAATTAGATGGCACCTAACAATAAATTCAAAGCACATTCTATTAGTAGACTAGCTGCAGATATTTAAGAGCAAATATTGCTTTCCTTAAACTTGATATTAGCTTCTGAAAGCAAAAATAATGGATCTGTTACAAACAACCCATCACCATTTATTCATCATTTTATTCAGGCCATGTTAGTTACCATTTGTATTAGTCTGGGTACTTTAGAGAAACAAATCTACAGAAACTCATGTATACTAGAGAGTTTTATATAAAGGTTAAGAGTGCATCAAGAAAACATCCCAACTCAGTGCTGCCCAAGCCCACACATCCACCCATATGTCCAACACCAATCCACAAAGTCCTCCTCCATCTCACAAAACGCACGCAATGACACCGACTGTAGGAGGAAAGCCAAGTCAGTGAATGTGTAAACATCGCAGCGCTGGTGGGGTCTCCACACAGCTGCTCCAGCAACCAGGGCTGCATCAGGGTAGGTCCATGTGGCTTCTCCTCAGGGATGTCTTGTAGGAAGTGAGCCTTGCCAGCTGAAGCAGGGAACTGGCTAAGGCAGCTGCACCCTGGTCCGACCATCACAAAGCAAAAGAACCAAGAACTAGAAAGGCGAAGCTCACCCTTCAATTAACCCCACATGTGTTTATCGGCCAGGTTGGCACAATAAACTAACTACCTTATCATTTATCTTTGCTTGGTATCATAACTGAAATTTAATATACAGCATACTTTGAACAAAGAAAAAACAACACCGGGATCATGTGAATTAAAAAAATACTATGGGTAGAAATACTTTTTTGATTCAAAGACTTTTTAGAAATATAATAGTATAATTACATTGTTGTTTCTATTTGTTTATCATGTATTGAACCACCAGTAAACACATGTTATTGTATTAGGAAGAAAAATAAAGATAAACAAGCCCTTGACCATGCACTAATGTCTAGAATAAAATAAGTAGGAGGTAAATGTGTGACAAAGCACATACATGAAGTCCTGTAAGTATGGTTTAGAACTCTGTGTAGGTTGTAGAAGATGCACAAAAGAGAAACAACAGGGTCATCTGGGTTAGTAGGGAGTGGATGTCTTCAGGAACTACTCCTCAGAAGAAGTGATGGTAGACAGGGAAGGGTAACAGTGGGAAAAATCCAAGCAGAAAGTACAGTAGAAAGCTACATGGGAAGTACACCATTTATGTATTATGGAGCTGTTATTTTTTGTCTATACATCTATATAAGCAGAAAGTTTGTCTATACCTCTATAGAAGCAGAAATTACCTCTATATAAGCAGAAATAATACAAATTAAAATACAAAGAAAATGCTTACAAATAAACGAACAGAGTGATACCAAGCTTCTGCCTGTATTTTTTTTTCAATATGAGAGAATGTTTTGGAAATAGAAAGACACGTCATTGTTCTGTAAATATAGGCTTACCCATTTGATTTCTTTTGTAGGTGCAAAAAGGAACATATTTTCTGATTTGTAAGGACTTGGAGAATAAAACACTTTTTAAAAAAAGTCATTTTATTGGGGGCTCGTACAACTCTTATCACAATCCATACATGCATCCATTGTCTCAAGCACATTTGTACATTTGTTGCCATAATTATTCTCAAAACATTTGCTTTCTACTTGAGCCCTTGGTATCAGCTCCTCATCCCACCCCCCACCTCCCTGCCCTCCCCCTCATGAACCCTTGATATTTTATAAATTATGATTTTTTTCATGTCTTACACTTTCCGACATCTCACTTCACCCACTTTTCTATTGTCCGTCCCCTAGGAATAAAACACTCTTGCATTCTTTTAAAAAGTACTTTAAGATTCCTCGCAAGCTAATATTGAGTTGGATTAAGAACCAGGAAGTGAGAGATTACAGTGGAAGAGACCTTCAGATTTTTTCTTATTTTAACCTAAACTCAAAAGTCCAATAGGATTTATACATTATTGTGTTGATTTTCTGCTGACTAATAAAACATAGGTTTGCATTTTCCTCCTTTATACACTCAATTTTCTTTAATCTATAAATAAAACTGAACCTCAGGTTTAAATAGAGCAGTTTTCCATAGTTACTTGAAGAGTAATTGAACTTTTTTCCTCTATCAACTTGCTAACAAAGATGATAGCATTTATGCAGCAGTTTACAAAGTTAATTTTCAAACACAATTTTTGTTCCTGCTTCTTCTACTCAGAAAATTAGAGATGAGTATTGGTCAACTTCAATATCATTGCCATATACATTTTTTCCCTTATCTCTAATATTCTTTCTAAATGAACATGTCCAATATCCTCAAATTAATTTTATTTAGCATATGTAAACATTGTTGTGTATTTACTAAATATCAGATATTGACTATAGAAACAGTGTATGGAGAAAAGATCAAATAATGCGATATTTTAATATTCATTATCTATCATAACCACTGAACGCTTATCTGCAAACTGAAATGAGTGGGAAAAACCTGGTGATATGCTCCTGTCATGATGGGAAATTAGTCATAACTCTTCAATATATTTTCATATAACTCTCTCCAAATGATTGAATAAGACTCTCTATCCAATGAGGTGTAGGGCTCTCTAACTCAGCGAAGTATCAGAGGCTTCATTGAGGAAACATTGGCTGATGAGACAGAGGCAGGCAAGATTTTCTTGTTCAAAAAAGCAGAGGCCAGGCATGGTAAGATATCCATTTTCCTGACACAATCACTGAAGACAAAATGGGTGCATAAGCAAATGTGGTGAAGAAAGCTGATGGTGCCAGGCTGTCAAAAGCTATAGCTTTCTTTTATTAAAGGCATATAATAAAAGAAGTGATCTACCAGGGAAGCAACAAAGCCCACAGGGAAGAAGCACACGAGCCTATGTGATCATAAGGTGTCTTCAGGAAGATATGCAGCCAACTTGATGTGAAGGGGCATGGATACAAGAGACCCCAAACCCACCTACAGTATAATTGAACAGTCCCTCTCAGAAGGGCCACATGGAAAGGATGATAAATCCAGGGTGCAGTATGGCACTGATTAACCACTTGATTATCTGCTTGTTCTTCAATATTTTCTCCCCTCACCATTAAGGCTGATTTTGGTTTTACCTCATTAAACTTGCTATATTTGAATATGTTCATTTGGCAAATGAATGTCATGATGGATAACTCTGCAGAAATAGTAACAGGAGTAATGGTTCCCTGAGAGTATGGGAAGAGGGGGGTTGGGAGTGGGCAGGAACTCATAGCATTGATGAGTGTATAACTCCACTCGAAGGGTTTGAACAACAGCAATGCATGTGAATGCATATATTGAATTCTGGAAGATATGTCAATAAACCATTATTTTAAATAAATAAAAGGGGGAAAAAAAGCAGGGGTCAAGGAACCACATAAATGAGAGGCTAGGGATCAGAAAGAGACTTAACTGCTGATGAAAAAAAGACTGTATCCTTAATGCTTTCTCATCCTGGCTTGTGGACATTTGATAACTTCCCTAATAAGTGGTCATAATCATGAGCATTTTCTGTGAAATCTATGTAGTCATTGCAATGGATTATCAAACCCAACAGAGAAGTAGAGCTCCGTGGAAGGATTGATTGGTATCAGAATAGAATAAAAAAGGAATGGTGGCATGTCTGATCTCTGCTTTGTGGTAACTGGGCTTAAGTTGGGATAGTTAGATTTTACTTATCCCTTGTATAACCAAAGGAAGTCAGATGTGACCCCCAAGCCATTTCTTCAGGTCCTGAACATATGGTAGATGCAAGCACATAAACAAACAAACAAACAAACAAACACAATAACTCATGGAGTAAATAAATGTACTTTATCACAGAGGGTCATTATGAGTTGGAAAAAAAAAAAAAGGAGTGCTGGGAGTATGTGTTGGGTTGTGATCCACAAGGTCGGCAGTTGAAACCACCATCTCTTCCCCCAAAGAGGGAGTCTCACAACCCCACAGGGACAATTCCACCTTGTCTGAAAGCATCACTTGGTGTCATCATTGACTCCACAGCAGTGAGTTAGTGATGAGTTGGAAATTGACATGATGGCACACAGCATGTGTTTAATATAATTTTGTATTACTGTTACTTTATTCTTCACAAACTTTCATATTTTCATAATTTTCAATATGCATTTAACTTTTATATTTATAAAATATTGTATTTGTTAAAAGCCTCAAAATAATATTTTAAAATTGTAAATGTAGTAAATGATGAAAAGTATGCAAAAGGTAAACTTAAAATACCAGAAGGTACTATTTCTAAAGAGAAAAATGATTATGTGCAAGACCTAGGACTATTTCAATTCTTTCCCTTTTTAAATTTTATAAAATTACTAATCACATAATAATTTTATAGAAGCTTTGATGCTCATTTATAAAATGTCTATTTTAACTCTCCTCTCAATATCTGAATAGGCAATCTAGGCCAAAGAGATCTGTGTAATAAAATGTGAACAGGAAATAATTTTAAGTTTGATTAATGGTGTTAATTGAGATATATGAAGAAGAAAAATAAAACATTCTGACGAACAATAAATGAGCTGTTTACATATGCTCCTGTTGTTAGTAATTCTTGTTATTTGTGATAAGCATGTAACTGCCCTCCACTACCATAGACTTTCTTCCATTCACATCATCCCGGCCAGTGGTACTTTGAGAAATCAGTTCCTCCTCAGTCACATTTTGGGTGCCTTTGACCAAAGGAGCCATGGGGCCACAGTTGCTTCTGAAAATAAGATCATTAAGTCAAAAATACCAGCGTGCTCCTGGGGAGAATGATGGGCTTCCTACTCCCATAAAGAGTTACAGTTTGGGAAACTCACAGGGGGAGTTCTACCCTGTCCTGTAGACTTGCTGTAAGTCCGCATGGCAGGATGGCAGGGAGGTTTCTAATCCATGGTGCTCATCCACTGACAATTCCTCCAATGCTCTACTTCCAACCCTTAGGCCTTGGCAATGTTTCAAAGCCGCGCGTAAGATTTATACCATCACTTGCCTGTCCATTTGTTGTACTTGGGTGACTTGTGTGTTGCTGTGATGCTGAAAGCGATGTCATTGATATTTCAAATCCCAAACAAGCAGGGTCACCGGAGTTTCCAGAGCGAAACAGACCAAGAAGAATTGGGCTGCCCTCTTCAGAGGAGAAGGTAGTCACTGAAAACCTTACGCATATCATAACTCTGTTGAGGTCGTTGTTAAGTCCCATCGAGTTGGCTATGATCCACAGTGACCCTAAGTGCAACGAGCGGAACACTGCTATTGCCACCATTGTTCCGATGGCTGAGCCTATTGTGGCAGCACGGTGTCAATCCATGCTGTGGAACGCCTTCCTCTTTCCACTGCCCTTCCACTTTACCAAACATGATCTTCTTCTCCAGGGACTGGTCTTTTCTGACAACATGACCAAAGGATGTAAGACGAAGTCCTGCCATCCTAGCCTCTAAGGGGCACTCTGGCAGTACTTCTTGTTGCATAGCATAACTCGTTACAGAAGCAAAAACCCGTGTCTCTTCCCACCCTTGCTGGTGGCTTGAAGCTACTGTTCTTGAGGTTAGCAGCCCGATGTATAACAATGATGCCACCAGAAAACCAGTCTCAGTGAAATTTAAATCGTCCTTTTATAGTTAAATTGTTAACATTCTATAAGTCATTTGTGGCCAAAGGAGATCTATAGCGGTGACATCATTCACATTTTAAAAACATATTTTATGTATTCATTTCCCTTTATTCAACTTATAGAAGTCATAAAACTTTCAAAAAACTGATTTAACAGTTTTGGACTCCAGGTCTCTTAATCTTAAAATTAAATGAAGTTGTATTAACAATTGTATGGCAACTTTACTTCATTTGGCTTACCCTCTGATGGGAAAATATTCAAGACTTTGCATTTTCCTTTAGTTATGAATCTTTTGAAGAATAATGTCCTATGACTGTTATTCAAAATAAATGAATGTAGAAATGGACCTCATCAGTTTCTTAAGCATAATTTTCTACTCATATTTCAGTCCCTCTTCTTTTTTATTCCCCTATGGCCTCATGGAATGAATTGTTTTATTGATCAAAAAGGTATAGCCTGAGTGTGTAATGAAAATCTGCAATGAAAATCTCATCCTAGGAGAAATGAATAATGCCAAGAGTGAAAGCCAATTCCTTTATATTTAATCATGTAATCTATTTTGGATTATTTCCCATGAATGTCCAAACATCACTTATCCATGGTACTATGCTATTTAATTTCAATTAAAATGA
Organism: Echinops telfairi; assembly: GCF_000313985.2. Lineage (NCBI taxonomy): Eukaryota > Metazoa > Chordata > Mammalia > Afrosoricida > Tenrecidae > Echinops > Echinops telfairi. Next base: position 44,309,203 of record NW_022103898.1, on the reverse strand, counting down.
AAGAATTACTCAAAATAATTTTCTCCTATATTAACTTACAGATTTTTTAAGAGTAAAATAAAACAATATATTTAATAGCAAGAATGATAAATAATTATAGAGAAATCACTAGAGAAGTATAATGGAGAATTAAGGCACACCCATTGTTTAAAATTTGAAGAATTGTATTTTGTATAATATTTTAAGAATTAGATAAGTTATTGAGGAAAATACTTATAATTCAAAAAGCAAAGCATAGAACTTTAAAAAATATCACATCTCAGTGAAACAGATTGTATTACAGGCACTGTTCTCATGAATTTTCCACATGCACTCTTTCTCTTAATCCTCTTAGGGCTCCAGAGTTGGTGTCCATAGGAACCGGCAAGTTTGTTCCAACTCACCATGACGCTATCTACAATAGAATAGAACAGTGCCCTGGGATAAGCCATCCTCATAATTGCTGCTGTGGTTGAGCTTTTGTTAGAGCCACTGCGTCAATCAGAGTATTAATATTATTCTTTTGTTTTTTTTAACTGAACCTTCCACCTTACCAAGCATGATCTCATTTCTAGGGACTGGTCTTTACTGATAACGTGTTCAAAGTAAGACTGGTCATGCTTGCTCCTAAAGAGCATTCTAGCATTACCTCTTCCAGTTGAAATCCAAGACAGGTTTGTCTGCTCCTCTGACAGTTCATAGAGTATTTACGAATTTTTGTCAATAGTCGAATTCCATTATTTCCAATATTTCAATTCTACTGTGGTCTTCCTTATTTATTTATCCAACTTTAACTTGCTTATGAGATCATTTTAAATATGATGTCATTAGTCAGGTGCACTTTAGCCATCAAAGTGACATTCTTGAACTTTAACACTTTAAAAGGTCTGTGCACAGATTTGCTCAATGCCAGGGATCAATGGATTTATTGACTGCTGTTTCCAAGAACACAAATTGTAGATCCAAGCAAGATGAAGATGACTTGACAACTCCAATCCATTCTCCAGCTTGATGACCTTGTTTGGAAGCACAGTGGAGACAAATAGCTCACTGGAAGCCAGACCCACTCTCTCTGCCTTCCCTTTCCTGCTGTTCAGACACTCAGAGAGCTGGAAGAGTCTAGTGGAGACCAGCACCAGCACTGATATGCTTCCACTGCCATTGAATCCACAAGACTTTCTATCCACTGGTCTGTGATCTTCCTGCATTTAGCATCATTGCATGTTCTTTTTTAACTGAACCTTCCACCTTACCAAGCATGATCTCAAGCATGAGTGTAAAGAAGAATTTATGGACTAGTATCAACCATGTGGGCTAATATTGGACTTATGAACTTGATCTGGACTGAGCATGGATGTTTTCTCAATATACAATTGCTTTTTGATATAAAGCTCTTTCTTATACACACATGAGTGTCTCTGGATTTCTCTACTCAACTTGGCCTAACACAGTATAATTCATTTCCCTAATTATTGTATAGTCTAATTTAAATATCTATATTTTCAACCATCTTACTATTAATATGTGTGTACGTTATTTCCAAATGCCCAGTGGTTCACATACACAGTTGCTAAATTAAAGAATCTTTTCTAAATACCATTTGGCATAGTTTTGGATATAATCCTATAATTGAAATTGCTAAATCAAAAGGTAGGCTTATTTATTACTGACATGCCTAATTGTTATGTATTCTTAGGTGCTACAATGTGACATTATTGCAAGTGACTTAGTGTTGAGTGTCAGCATCTGAAATAAATCTCCAGCCAATAAATTAAAGCTGTTGACAGCTGAGTTAAATAAGCTTTCTTGGCTTTTCTAATCTGTGTATTTATAATTCCCCCAGAGCCTAGAGACATTATTAAAACAAGATCCTTTCCAATTAGAGACATCAACACATTTGTGCATGGTGTCATTTACTAAGTGGAAGGTAATCCCCATAGAAAATGTGTGTGCATCAAAATGCATTGGATTGGATTTGACAGTCATTAGTGTCCTGCTCTTGGATCTGTTATCAATATTTCCACCTTTCTACATAAATAGTAGGAAAACACAGCTACAAAAGAACCATGATAAAGAGACTTGCAGAAAATTCAGGATTTTCTTTCTTTTCCTTCCATAAACCAACCATATGGCAACATAACCCAAGAGGATATAAGCATGGAGACCTTTGGGAAAGATATCCACAATCACCATATTCACTATGTGTTTTTTTTATAACTGAGCATTAAAAGAAAAATTTTCATATATTTTAAGTATCCTTAAAAATAGTAGGCAGGGTCTAAAGTACATGGGTAATTACCTTTATATAAAGAAAATTAAGAATGCTTATGGTTACTTATTTTATTTTACTTATTTTATTTGTTACTTATTTTATTTTAAAATTTAAAATGACTAATTTTTCATTTGTTATCCACAGCTACTCTAATATTTAATATTATTTGGTTACTTTATTTAAATTTCATAGGCAATATTTATGGCCAGGCAACAAAACAGATATTTAATTTTTGAAGACATAGACTTTACTAGGAGATGAAGATGATGAATAGCTTTAATATAGGATATACTAAACTAACTGCCATCAACTCCACTCTGACTCACGGGGATCCTATTGGCCAGGGTCAAACTGCTCCCGTGGGTTTCGGAGGGTGTAACCGTTCACAGGAGTAGAAAGCCTCTTCTTTCCTCATGGAGTCCTTGATTGTTTAAACTGCTAGCCTCCCAGTCCAAAGCCCAATACACCACCGAGCCCCTTAATATAGAATATAGGGCATTTTAAACTATATGATGACATTTTAAATGTTTTCTTAAACTTGAGGATTGTGACCTACTTAATAGAACATTTTGGTTAATGGAAATTATTATCCATTTCAATCATTAGTAAAAATTTGGAATTCATGTGAAGACATAGCTCTGAAATTGTGTTAAACATAATTTAATACTTGATGATTCATAAAGCAGTTCAGAATCTTTCAATGCCCCATGGCCATCATTATAGCTTTTACTTTAATTTTCCAGAGATCTCACTAATTCTGTTTCACTTTGCTTAACTAAATTCGTGTTGAAAATGACAGTGTAAATGGGTCTAAAAAATGTATCATTTTTTCATACAGAAAGTAAATGTTCAGGAACACTGTATGAACTATAGATATGAAGTAATCTTTGTTATTAATATTAAACTCGATTTTATACATTTCCTATTAACATGGTACTCAAATATTCCAGTTCTTGAAAGCAAATGCATCTAACAATGAAAATATAAAAGATAAGCTGCTGAAATTGTTTCATCAAATACTCTCTCTCAAGAAATTGATTGCTCCTTCTTCCACACTCCCCAGCAAAGGCTTCTTCAAAAGAAAATGGACTATCCAACAAATGCTCTGCACTTTTCGCCTGGGACACACAAGTAGGTGTCTCATCATGGACCCTTGCCCGATTCTTTCCTCCTCTAGTTAAAGTCATCAATCGCCTCTTTGAGTCCCATGTTTAACTTGTATAAACGTTTATTGTATCACTTTTAACACTTTATTGTACTTATTCGTTACACAATAATTTTCTTCTGTTAATGGATTCACTGAAGACAAGGGAAATATCTTTATATTATTTATTTTGGACCATGCATACACTTCAGAGGTGTCTTCTGAAATTACTTGAATGCACTCTAAATGAATGAAAGTATAACATAGGAGGAAAAAAAACAAAATAATCCCTTTAATTAAAATGTTAGGAACTTTAAATGATCCTTTAAGGTAGGTGTGTCTCGTTCATTATAAGACACCATTTTGCTATTCTTATGCAAGAACGAACAAATTAATCTTGTAGGAAGTACAGTCAGAATGTTCATTAGAAATAAAAACAGCTAGACTTCCACTCACTAGATTTGAAGGCATCATCAGAAAAAACCAATGCTAACCAAGAATACCATGTTCAGTAAAGTAGATCAGCAAGACCAAGGTCATCCTCCATGAGATGAATTTACACAATGCCTGTGATAATGGTCTCAAATATACCAATGAGAGAGACAATTCTTCATTGTCAGACATCTGAGCCAACACAGTGGTGATTTACAACAACAGTATGCAAAATGTGTATGAAGTTTAGATCCTGATGCCTGGTGATTTTATAAGCTATGGGTAGAATCATCTTGTCGGAACAAAAGCTCTGAGGAAGAAAATAAGAGGAAGTGAATCTATATTGTGACTATGAAATTATATTACAAACTCACATATCTATATTTTTACTCTGCATATAAAAAGCTGAAAATGTAATTTTTATAAATGTGGTCATTATTATCAATATCTACCATAAATATGGTAAATGGAATATGATGATGGTTGATCTTTTTAAATATCTATGAAAGTCTTACTAATTAAGAATACCTAACCAGTTGCTGATAAATGGATTTTAATGAATGTCACCACCTGTGTGTGAGAGTAGAACTACGCAACTCAAGTTTTCAACCAATGACTTTAGACGTGGATCTCACACCTTTCTTCCTAAGCATCTTTAGATATGCTTAAACCTCCACTTCCATTAGCATCCAAGTGAGTTCACTGATTGTACCCCCTAGTATTCTACCAGTACAATAGCCAGAACATGACTAAATGACTAAAACATTTTAAGGGACAGTAATATAAAAATTCCACCTCTTGTTTGTCTTGCTGTGGTGCGCTGTGTGTTACCATGATGCTGAAAGCTATGTCCCTGGTAGTTAAAATACAAGTAGGATGACCCAAAGTGAATAGGTTACAGCAGAGCTTGCTCAATAAGAACAGATTACGAAGAATGAATTAACCACTGAAAACCCTATGGACAGCATCTAGACATTATCAGTCACTGAAAAATCTCATAAATAGAAGATTCATAAAAATATCATGAATAGAAATCTCAAAAAAAATTGTCAGAGATAATGGCAGAATATGAGCCCCGCAGATAGGAAGGCACTAACAATATGACTGAGAATGGTTCCTTCTCAAAGTAGTGTTGACCATGGTGAAGCAGATGGAGTAGAGCCTGGGCAAGTAAAATCTACAGGACCTTCATTTGCTCATGGGCCAAAACTCAAAATGAGAATACAAAGCTACAAATGTTGATTAATCATAACTTGGGATGAACAAAATCTGAATCTAGGAAAATTGGACGTAGTACAAAGGAAATGGAAAACATAAAGATCAATGTTTGAGGCGTAAATGAGCTGAAATGAACTCTTATTGGTCACTTGAATCAGAAAATAATGTGGTTACTATGCCGGGAATAACAAACTCCAGAGGAATAGCATTCTATTTATTGTCAAAAGGAAGTTTCAAGATCTACCTTGAAGTACAATGCTATCTGCGATAGAGTAATGTCTAGGCACACCCAAGGAAATCCAGTCAACACAATTATTGTTCAAATTTATTCACCTACCACTAAGCTAGTGATGCAGAAATTGAAAAATTCTACCAAATTCTTCAGTCTGGAATTGATCAAACATGCGATCAGGATGCATTGACACTCATTGTGATTGGAGTGCAAAGGTTGGAAGCAGAGGAGAGAGCGTGAGTTATGGCCTATGGCGTGGAAAATATGGCCTTGGTGATAGAAATGGAGCTGGAGATCACATGATAGAATTTTGCAAGACCAGGGAATTTTTCATCTCCAATGACCTTTCCAGCAACACAAATATCTGCTTGGTGTTGGTCCCTGTGCTCCATAGTCCCACCGTACTCCTGAGGCTGCAGGGGCTGTTTCGTTGTCGTGTCCACAGGGTTGTAATGAACTGATGGGAAAAGACCTAACAGCAGCTAACAACTCACTTCCCACATCATGCCATGTGCGGTATCAAGTGGATCGATTTTCTACGGCTGCTATTTCTTTCTCCTAAGCTGCTTAATTGATCTCTAATCACCCTTCAAGATTCAACTCCAAGGATAACTTCCTTTGGTATCTGCTTTAGAGAGAAAATGTGAAAGCCAGCTCTATATGGATTTAATCCTGGCTTTTCTACTTATGGACTTTGTAATTTTAGCATGTGCTTTTATAGGAACATTTATCCAGGTCTCTCTTCTCTCACGCATACAGACTACTGACTTCTGTGTTACCAGCCATCGCATCCCCAGGGTGCTAGCATTCTCTCTCTCTCTGTCACACACTCACACACACAAGGGAGGGGGGTCTTCGAATAATTTGTGGCAAAATATTATTTTTAATTCCCTTTTCCACTAACATTTTGAAGCCCTCGCGCGTGCGTACAGTGTGTGTCTATAAAATTAGTTTTATTATTTACTCGGATGTAAGCTAAGCTAACTGCTTCTTTAAAATTCATAATTCTATTTCAGAACTAAAAGAAATTATGCTTTAAAAAACTACAAATCTCATTTTAAAAATTTCCAAATCTAGCTACATAACATGATTGAGTAGACTGACAATAATTGTCAAATTTATCAATTAAACAAAACTTAACTTAAGTACAATATGCACAATGATTACATCTTGGGCTTCTAGCCACAGGTCAGCAGTTCAAAACCACCACTTTCATCCATGGGGAAAAAAATAAAAAGAGGCTTTCAACTCCTATAAAGAATTAGTCTCAGAAATCAACAGGGGCAGATCTACCTTGTCCTATAAAGTTTCTATGAATCAGAATTGACTAAATTGAAGTGATTTTAGTTCTTTAGTATACTGTCTAAAGACAATGATAATTTTGTGGAATGTTTTCATTCCCTTTATTAATAGAAATAAAGAGTAATTTATTCTTTGTAATGTAAACAGTTTACATAAAAAATACCACACAATTTTATTTGTTTAAAATTAGAGTGAAACCAAAAATTAAATACAATGATTCTACCAATTTGAAAAGGTCTCCAGCCTTATCAGGCCCTGTCATGTATCAAGGTAAATGTCACTGTCAATGTTAACATGAAGCAAGACAACAAGGAAGCACAGAGGGTGAGCCATGGGGACAGAAGGAGTGCTCAGAGTCAGCATCTGAGAAAAGACAAAGTGCAGCTGGGAGCGGATGAGCAGCAGGTTGCTTGAACTTATCCAGGGTCAGAGGCCAGAGCAACCAGTGTCTCGAGATGGCTCGGTGGCTCTACACTTAATGGCCAGGGGCTATTGTCACCGTGCTCATTGTGAACTTAAAATCTCCTGAGCCCACAAACAGCCGACAAACATTGGTGGAAACCATATTCCTGTTGCTGGGAACTAGTTTCTCAATGCAGTTTCTCTAGGCAATCTAGCGAAAGTTGCTATTATCATTTCCTTAAAGATGAGAATATCTTTCCCATTTTCTTGTGTCACAGCTATATTGGAAACAAGCTTTCCAAATCACCAGTTTAAGTAGTTACAGACAGCTTTACATCTCATTGGACAGAGAACTCATCTGCTAATAAGTGTCTGAGTAAAGTTTTCTACAAGCCAGGGAGCACAGCATTTTTTTTTCTGTTTCATTTGGTAATTATTTTTCCTTCCCAAAAAGAGGGGGAGGTCAGGAGGCTAAGTCCCAAGAGAAAAGATAAGTTTTGATCATGTTTAAATATTTCTTCAAGATTATTTATTCATTTATTATTTTGCTTAGACTAATTTTCTTCAGCCAAGAGGGTGTCACTTATGTAATTTAAAATGGTTTCCCATAATATTAATGATGACACTTTAGTTACATCTAATGAGGGATTTTACAGGATAGCTGTTTTGCAAATGGATCCTGACTCAGAGTTTTCTTTTTGTTCATTTATGAATGTGTGTAGATCTCATTCACAATAAGGAAGAACTGTGAATAAGTGATTACAGGATTGAAAGTATGGAGAGGTTAATTTTAACTGTATTTGGATAGACACGATACAATCCATTACTAATGGAATAGCTAGATTTCTTAATTACAAGTAGCATTTGACTTGTACAAACATTGGAGGCATCTATAATTGTAGGTAGAAGATCTGATGATGTAATGGTTTAGTGCTCAGCAGTTAGCCAAAAGGTTGGGGGTTTAAACCCACCAATGGTTCTGTGGGAGAAAACAAGTTTTTGCACAAGGGAGCACAATTGGGCAAAGAAGAAATTAAACTTTCCCTCTTTGTAGACAATGTGATTCTAGGTGTTCACAATAGGATTGTTGGAAACAATTGAGAAGTTTAGTAGAGTATCAGGGTACAAGATTAACAAGCAGAAATTAAATGGATTCCTTTATACCAGTGATGAGAATACCGACAAAGACTTCAAGAAATCAATACTATTCACAATAGCCAAACAAAGGCTGACACCTGAAATTAAACTTACCGCCCCCACCCCAAATTAAAAGACCTGTACAAAGAAAAGTACAGAACATGATTACACGAAACCAAAAGGGACCTACACAAATGGAAGAATACCCCATGTTTGTGGAGAGGAAAACTCAATATTGTGAAAACATCAATATGACTTAAAGAAATCTGCAAGTCTAATCCAAATTCCAGCATCAGTCTTTAAAGAAATGGAGAGACTGATTACCAACTTCATATAGAGAGGGAAGAAGTTCAGTATAGCCAACGAGCTCCTCCAAAAGAAGAACCAAGCGGCTGGTCTGGCACCACTTGATCACAAAACCTACTGCACAGCCACTGTGGTCAACACAGTCTGGGACTGGTATAATGATGGGCACATAGACCAATGGATCAGGAGAGAAAACCCAGAAATAAAACATCTGCATAAAGACAACTGATTTTGACAAAGGCCCGATAAGCATTAAATGGGAAGCAGATGTCCTGTTAAATAAATGGTGCTGGTAAAACTGGGTATTCATCTGCAGAAGAAAGAAACAAGATCCATATCTCACCCCAGGCACAAAAACAAACAAGGTGGATCCTGGGCCTAACTGTAAAACCCAAAGCATCAGGATCATCAATGAGAAAACCGGGACAAATCTAAGTGCCCTAGTGCAGGACATACATGGACTACCCAAGATAATAAAGGACGCACACGCTAATGAAGGCAAAACAGAAGAGTGCGACCTATTAAAAATAAAACACTTGTGTATATTGAAAGTAAAAAGAGCCCACAGATTGGAAAAAGATATTTAGTAATGACATAAAGGACAAAGGACTAATTACTAAAATCTACATTATACTACAAGCCTACCATAAAAAAGAAAAAAAAAACCCCAAAACTAATAACCCTCTGAGAAGCTGGGTAAAGGATCTGAACAGATGTTTCACAAAGGATGACACCCAAAAGTGTAATAAACACATGAGGAAATGCCATCCAGGAAATGCAAGTCAAAGCATGAGATACCATCTAACATCCATAACAAGAGCCTAATTTAAAAAACACCTAGAGCAGCACATGCTGGAGAGGGTTTGGTGAGATAGGAACTCTTATTCGCTGCTGGTGGGCTTGTAAATACCCACAACCACTGTAGAAAGTGATATGGTGATTCCTAAGACAGATAGCAATTGAAATGCCTACCATATGACTCAGCCAGATCATACTGGGCATATCCCCCAAAGAAATAAACACTCACAAAGAGATGTATGGTCTCCCTTGTTCATTGCAGCTCAGTTTACAGTAGCAAGAAGTTGGAAACAGCTTAAATTCCCATCAGTAGAAGATTGGATAAATAAAACCCTGGTATATACACAAAATACTATGCATCCCTAAAGAAACAGCGTGAGATACCTCAAGACATTATGCCTAGTGAAGTTAGTCAATCACAGAAGGAAAATTACTGTATGAGTCCACTTCTGTAGGAACAAATAGCAGGATGGGCACAATCTCATGCTTGTAGGGGGACCAGGGGGTCAGGGGGGCCAGACAGCCTGGTAGAGAGCCAGACCAGTGCCAATGAACCATACCCCATCTGCTCTAGGTATGTATCTTGAGGGTTCCTTTGCCAGAGGGCACCTCATGTCAGTTGGGATCAAATGGGTAAGGGAGGGGAAGGGGTTGTTGTCTACTGAGTGGATGCCATGTTCTGCTATGAGGAGGTGCCCCAGTCCTATCACAGGGATGAGGGATGCTAATGGGAAAATCAAGTCATAAGAGCAGAAAAGAGGCAAACACATTTGGGGGAACATAAATGCATGGCTGTTGGTAGGAAATGAGGGAAGACTGACCTCAGTTTGTGGGGATGAATGACTGAAAATTATTTGGGGGACCTTAGGAAGGAAGTGTCCCTTGTGGTATGCACCAATTGGGCCACATTGACCTTGGCTTCCCGGTGCATTCTGACATCGCAGGCTGGTGCCATAGAATGCTGGGGCATTGAATCCCAGACCTTCAAAGTGCATGGCTGCTCCAGTGGCTATGTAAGTGATAGGCACTGCGGAAAGTCCACTGCGTGTACTGAACGCTACCTCAGACACGCTTGTCACCTGAGGATTAAGACTGAGAATTTGTGGTGTCTGAGGAAGCAGAGGACAGTTGTACCAAGACTGTGGAACTGTTGGAAGACAGACAAACATGGTCTTGCTACATCAATGTCTTTGATGCTGTGTTAAGATATAATGATTCTGGTAAACCTGTGACTGACATTCTCAGTGATTAGTATTGTAAAATTTTCCTGACAATTAATGCCCATTATTTGTGTAAATAATCTTCCAGCCATAAAAGGGCTGATTCTGTACAAGTGAATAATTCAGGTACTGAGATATAGAGTTAGCCTGCACTAGCCCAATATCCCTCTCTCAACAAGGTACTAAAAAATTAGTACCAGGGGCTATTCAAGGATAATATTAACCGAAGAGCATTGTGCCCCAGAGGGATGATCGATAAGACTATCTACCATTAGTTAACAAGGAGGTTTTGAAAGGGAGCCAAAGAGAGATAAACAAACAAACAAACAAACAAAAAACAGATCCAGGAATAAAATTAAGCTGTTACTCTTTTGTGCAAATACATCTTTTATATTTGGACAATGGGAGCCCCAAATTGTAAATAACAGTTAATTCTATTTGGGCTCACAATCTGCTTGATATTTGCCTTCATGGAGGGAATACAGAAGGTATGGGTGCTATAAGAAAATGTGGCAGTGAAATTAGATGGTTCTTGGCTTTCAGATAAAAAGACTCTGGGGCCTTAAAAGGCTTGTTTCCGAATGAGCAGCCATCTAAGTGAGATGTCAACTAAATCCACATGGAAGAAGCACACCAACATCACAGTCATGGAAGGGTTATAAATCATATACGGTAGTCCCAAATTGAAGGAGAGAATTGCATCAGAGCCTAAATTGTGAGAATTTGGTTTGCAGAAGGCTATGGGTGGTAATGGGAGCCCCAGAATCATTTGTGGGAACTACATAGGAAATAAGTCTCCATACTAAAGGGATGGGAGGAAAGTGTTCATTAAATAGAGTGCATTGGAGTGATGACCATAGAAGCTCAAAAGGATAAACCTGACTTGAATGGTTAAAACCTTGTCAGGTGATCCCCCTCTGATCTAGGTTACACCTGAAGTGGATTTCAGCATTTTCTGTTTTGTGTTTATTCATATTGGGGTTTATCTCTGCTGTGTTCTGTCATTGGGGGGTCACCCTCTTGAATATTTGTTGCATGGTTTTCTGTTTCTCAGTATATGAAATCCAGGATTGATCGACCTATAGGGCAGCAATTAGCATAAGGGTTCTGGGCATGCACGCACAGAGGTGGGTGGGGGTGTGTGTAAAGGGAGCTGCTGTCAAGGCGTTCGGAAGGAGAGAGTGTTTTAGAACTGATTGTGGTCGCAGTTGTACAATACTGCTTGATGTGGTTGAACTATGAAATCATGTGATATCTGTATTAATTCCCAATAAAATGGTTTTAAAAAAGAAATAAAACTAAACAAAAAAAGACGTATTTTCACAAAACAATTAACAGCTTAATTCTATTCAAAGAAGTACCCTGACAAATTCCAGATTTTTTTTACATCAGAAATATCAATTTAATAACAATGATATTTAGGAAAAAGATGAAAAAATGGTAATAGGATAAGTTATATGTCATTTTATAGAAAGACACAGAAAGCTCAGATATTAAAATAAGTTACTCAGATATGCAACTATTACATAACAGAATCAACATTTGTGCTGAGTTTTATACATCTTAAAACATTATATTCATTTATAAAAGAGTGATTTGGATTACATATATAATATTTGCATATGTGGAATGATACAGAAATTAAAATAATTGAATAGGCAATAAATAGTTATAGTTACCCTAGGATTTTTTTTACTGTTTCATCTATGCATGAGATGAGTCTTATAATCTACTTTAGTATTACTGACCTTGACTAGCTTCACAGACACTACTACACAGAAAAGAGAACATGAAACAAAAATAGTTTCTGGCATCACCAGATTGAATTGCTAACAATTGTTGATAAATTTATTCTTCATAAAACATGGGGTCAATACTTTTTTAAAGGAGGTTAATAAGGGGAGACTTAAATGATTTAATATAATATATAAATGAGGAAACATGGGAAGTATTAAATAACATCTCTATAAATTGCTTCATAAGAGAATATTATTTACATTGTAATTCTGACATGAGTGTTTATCATTTACTCAGGGGTTCTATACATCTTGCATTGTTTCTTGAATTATGAAAACTTGAAATGAAAATAAAAATGATATTCATAGAATATTCAATTTAGAAAAACAAATTTTAAATCATTAGTTTAACAACAATGTTATGTTGAAGGAGAAAACCTCAGTCCTAGAGAGGCTGAGTGCTGATTTACCTAATTATTGACAGATTCCAAAGTAACCCTAGTACATTTGAAGGGATGCAAGTTGTTCTTGGTGCCCAAAGCAACCATGGCTCTTGCAGTCATTCAATCTAAAGTCACCAGCTCAACCACAGAACATGAATAAAAATTATGTTAAATAGAATCTATCATAGTATTTTCATCACTTATTGTGCCTTTCTTGCTGAGTACCAAATATCGTCAATTTGGGTTTATTTAAACATCATATATTGAATGTATGCATTTAAAGCACTGGAATCTTATCAATGTGGTGAGATAGTAATAATGGGAACTATTATAATAGAAGGAAGAGTAGATTCGCATCTCTAATTTCATTCCCGGGATCACCCTGAGACATTTCCAGTGAAGTTGTGGGTAAAACTACCTGCATGCAAAAGTTATAAACTGTCATTTCCCTCTGTCTCCTTACCCTTCTTTCTCTCTGACTTTTTGCTGAGTTTTTAGAGATTTCTTTGAGCTAAATGTGTTTGAAGATATTATTACACATGAAAAAAATGATAGCCAACTAAGGATAGAGCAAAACATAAGGCATGACTATGTTAACCCTTCAGTGAAGCACGGTGTCAATGAGAGTCCGGCCTCCCCGGGGAGGGCGCCATGACCACACCCACAACACGTAGACAATTCAGGTTCCGGCTCACCGGCCCTCTGAAGAAGGATCTAGCTTCTAATCAGGTTTTTATAATATGTGAAAATGGAGACAATCTATGTAAGAATTTGTATTCCTATGTATTTATTAAAATATGAATAGATAATAATAGTTAGCTATTACTACCATATTGCAGTAATTGGTAGGACCTCTCCCTTTAAAAAGTTTAAAGTGACCTCTCCCTTTAAAAAGTTTTTCCCCCAGTGTTTTACTATCATTACTCACACTTATTTAATATCCCACCACTACAACACTCATAGTACCTATTTTATTCTAGATATTTCAGTGTACAGCTTGATTCTCTACTTTGAGAATCAGAAAACAACACTCTGATTTCTATATCGACCTGATTATAAGGAGGCGTATCCTATGTATTTTAGCTATTTCACATCTTTGCTGTGAAGAGTCTGTTGTCCCTGTTTCTGCCCCTCCCCCACCCCAGCCCCAAACCCATGGTTGGCCCGAATAAGCAGCACCCTAGAAATGCCCCATTCCAGGCTAGTTGCCAGTGTGTCTCTCCACATTGCGCCACCTGATGCTCAGGCCAGACAGTGTCTGTTGTACTGCACTTCATGTCATGTAGGGTTTTTGTTTCCTTTGGGGGTGGGGGGGTGCTTGGGGGAATAGGGTTTTCCAGGGACCTCAGCTCCTGTATGCTAGAGCTTCCATGGTGGCACTACCAGGCACGTGGCGGACTGCTCACCACAAGGCGGGTGATTTACATCTACCAGCTTCTCAAAGAGGGAAATTTTTATTATTTTCTATACCCACAAAATTGTATTCTTCTTCTCTCCTGTCTGCTTGTAATAAAAATAATTTGTTGTCCTTGTGATGTCAAATGCTCTGAGTATTTCTGCTCATGCTCAAACTCTGACTAGAAGAATGTGATACATGTGGAAGAATCACTAAAAGCCTCCTGACTAGAAATATGGGAGAACTTCTGAGTGAATCACATCCATATATGAATTTTGATGGTATACCCATGGTATGCTTATTATTACATAGGTTGCAGCATAGCTTGACTGACGTGAGAGATTATGCTGAGTATGCCCAAAAATGTATTTTTGGTTTAAATAATTAGAGTATTTGCATGCTTATTTTAAATAAGAACTTAGACAAACTACCAACGTTGTTTTGTTTAGTGTGTGTTTATCTTAGAATAGTTGATTGAACTTTTAGGGGATTAATAAGAACGGGCACCTGGGCTTTTACTTTGTCAAGTCCTCGTGCGAATGAACTTGTATGGAAGCACCGCTATGGATCTCCTAAAAGATTTCCAGCAGCGAATGAGCAAATAATTGAAGCAAAGAAATGTCTTCACCTAGTGTTTTTGGTGGGAAGATAGCGTGTGGTAGCCTGGGAAAATGTCCCAAATCTAATTACCCTTTCCTTACATGTATTCCTTTCTCCATGTGACTTTCCAACTTCTCCCATAAGGTGGTGGAGTCTGTTTCCGAACTCATGAATCCAGGCTAACCTTGTAATATACTCAAGCCAAAAGAATGAAGCTGAACTAGCGTGAGCAAGTTGCAAGCCAAGGTCCTCAGCAGCTTTTCATGCTTCAGTTCTCTCTCCTGGAAGCCTGCCTTTGCTGCCATGGTAACAGGCCCCTGTTCCTTTGCTGGAGAAACTAAGAGCCCAGAGAGCAGTCCCACTCACTCAAACCTAGGTCATCCCAGCGCAGCCAGACAGACAAGAGACCAATACCTGCCTGCAAATTCATGACTAACCCACGTGAGATCAGCCAAGCCTAGCCCAGATTGGCAGAATTTCCCAGCAAGACAGCAAACCCGTGGAAATGTTTTTAAGTCCTAACGTCAGCAGTTTTCAAAGTGTGCACTGGGGACACCTGGAGGCCCTGACAGCTTTCAGGATGCTTTCAGGAAACTTATTCAAAATAACATAAGACATTATTTGTCTCTGAAGTCTAATTCTCTCAGAAATGTACAACAGAGTGTCCCAGAGCTATAAAAGTTATGATTATCTGACTGTTTTGTGAGCCAAGTATAAAGACATTAATAAAAAAGTAGGAAAAAAATCATCCTCTTTTATTAGTTTGTTTAGAAAATTGCAGTTACTTTTCACCAAAAGAAAGTTAATTATGCTACAAATAATAGGTATTTGTTTTATATTTATTTTAGTTTCTAACACAATACCAACAGATAAAACCTATATAATCCGCCTCTCCTTCCTCATGCATCCTTGATAATTTATAAATTATTGTTATTTTATCATATCTTACACTTTCCGACGTCTCCTTTCACCCACTTTTCTGTTGTGCATCCCCCAGGGAGGAGGTTATATGGAAATCCTTGTAATCGGTTCCCCCTTTCTATCCCACACTCCCTCTACCCTCTCTGTATTGCCACTCTCACCACTGGCCCTGATGGGATCATCTGTCCTGGATTCCCTGTGTTTCCAGGGAGGGGACAAAATGAGGAGCTGATACCAAGGACTCAAGTAGAAAGAAAATGTTCTGAGAATGATGATAGCAACAAATGTACATGTGTGCTCGACACAATGGATGAATGGATTGTGATAAGAGTTGTACAAGCCCCCAATAAAATGATTTTTTTAAATAAAAACTACATAAACCAAACTTTTGAGGTCCTCAATGTATTTTGAGAAAATAAAGGGGTTCTTAGAGTATGATGCTCAGGAACGGTGCGCTTGCAGTGAATTATTTGATATGGTTCTGTCTCCATAGTCTGGTACCAAGTACCAAATGATGGAATGGGACCATGCAGATTGGATGTATTTCCTCTTTCCTGGCAGCTCTGGGTATGAGAAGATGAGGAACGATATAGGGATGTATAATTCAGTTGTGACTAATTGTTAACAAGGTTGACTGTGAAAGTGAAATTTTTGAATTTAAATACAGGGATTGGTCAATTTTGAAATCCTGAGATATTGCAGAAGCAAGAAAAGAATATTTTATTATCATAAAGCCAGTAATGGAAGGTGTCTTGTATCTCCTGAAGAGAGGAACAGAAAGCTGTGACATCAGAGGACAAGGAAAGGCAGTGGTAGAAACAAGAGTCAGAGCACAAGGCAGAATGTGGGGCTTCCCAGCCCCTGAAGTGAGTTACACCCAATGACTTTGGACAGATAGCTTCCTTATGGAGTATGGTGCCTCCATCCACTTTACTGGGGAGCTTCATTTGGTGACCCAGAGAGCTGGAGCTGAACCCACTGGATTAAAGCTTATGGAGGAGTGGTATGCTCTTTGGGTACATATCAGCAGCTCTAAAAGAACTTTACCGCATTGTTCAAACATGACAGACACCAAGGAGTCCCTTAGCCAGTAACTTAGAGCCTAAGGACCTCAGAATAGAGCCTTTGGGCATGGATGAGAAGAGGCAGTCTTGACACGAAAACTGTACCTTGAGCCTTTCTGAACTTAATTGTAGCGTTCTGGTCCTGAGTTAACTTCCCTAAGAAAGCTCATCATCTTGAGTCTGCTCTGTGACCTCTGTGAGTTCATCGCAGTGAACGATTGAACCCAGAGAAAACCGAGTCTTGACAGGGGTTAGTGTCAGAACTGATGAGAGAGGATAAAAGGTACAGACAGGGCTTGTGAGGGCCTTGTTTCCCAGGACTCTGGCCTC
>NW_022103898.1:44278496-44279871 GCF_000313985.2 Echinops telfairi | reverse complement strand
GCAGTAATTTGAGATTATATAGCTGCTGCGATGAAACGATCAGGAGGGGTTAACATTTTATGGGCTGCTATGGCATACAATATTGCATAGAAGCTTCATAAAAGGTCTCATGTGAATCTGGTTAGTCTTACAGTATGTCAGCAGAATAGTTCCCTCCCTCGGTACTTTGTGGTGGACTGCATAGATTGAGTCTTGAGGAGCTGGGGGAAGTTGACCTCCAGGAAGTAGAAAAAATAATCAAGCTGAAAACATATATTAATAATCGGAAGGTAGAATGTCCAAAGTTTAAATCTTAAGAAAATTGGATGGCATCAAAAATGGAATAGAAGGCACAGAGATTAATATTTTAGGCATCAATGAGCTGAATAGAATGAATATCGGTTATTTTATGTTAAACAATCCTATTGCTTGGTACACTAGGAATGACAAATTCAAGAATGGCTTCACATTCATGGTAAAAAAAATAAGAACTTTTTAAGATCTATTTTGAAATAGAATTCTGTCTGTGAGAGGATAATATCTATATGTCTATAAATAAGTTTAGTTAATAGAACTATTATTCAAATGAATGCACCAACTACTAAAGAGATAAAGAAGTTGAGGATTCCATCAATGTCATTAGTCTGAATTAATCAAGCGTATAACTAGTTGCGGTGCTAATTTTTGGCAATTTTAATGTAAACATTGGAAACAGAAAGGATGGATCAGGAGTGGGCACTACGGTGTTGGATCTCATGATTGAATTCATTAATTTTTCAGAAACGTAAATGGAGGCCTGGTGGCAAAATGGGTTAGGTGTTGGCCTGCTAGTCACCAGGTCAGCATTTCAAATCCATCAGCAGCTCTATAGGAGAAACATGAGACTTGCCACTCCCTTGAAGATTTATATACTGAGAAACCCACAGCGTCTATTTTACTTTGTCCTACCTAGTCACTGTGAGTCAGAATTGACTCTATGCCAGTGATTATTTTAATTCAGGAATTAAATTGACTACATTTGTGGGAAAAGATGATAGAGAAGCTCAATATCACCCACCAAAACAAGGTCAAGGGCTGACTGTGGAATAGACCACCAGTCGCTCATGTGTAAGTTCATACTGAAGTTGAAGAAAATTAAAACAAGTTCAATAGGGCCAAAATACAACCTTGAGTATTTGCCACCTGAATTTCAGAGCCTATCCTAAGACCATATTTGATTCTTTGAACATCGATAACCGAAGACCTACTATGTTTGGGGATGACATAAAGAACACCAAATGTGAAGAGAGCATGAGATTATTTAAAAGACAGGAAAGAAAGGAAATTCTGAAGTGAATATAGAAGGGACTCTGAACTTCTCTCTTTAATGTATTTTAGCTCAAAATAATGGAGGCTA
>NW_022103898.1:44273050-44278258 GCF_000313985.2 Echinops telfairi | reverse complement strand
AGGTAATGAAAGAGGCCATCCACATGGCACTGAAAGCATTAATAAACACTACTCACAGAACTGACAGACTATCAATTGAAATACTTCAATAATGCAGCAATGGAATTACTCATATATGATGGTAATTTGAATGACAGCTACTTGGCCAACTGAATAGAAGGGTTTCATGTTTGTGCATTGCAAAGAAATGTGTCTCAAAAGAATGTGGAAATTATTGAAAAATGTCATTAATAATATGAAAGTTAAACTTTGTTAAAGATAATTAATGGCTGTAGCAATACATTGACAAGGAGTTGTCAGAAGTTGAGGGCCTATTCAGAGGAGAATGTGGGATGAAGGATATAATTTCTGACATCAAATAGATCTTCACTAAAGGCAGAAAGATGTTTACTTGTATTTCATTAACTAAGAAAAGATGTTTCATTGAATCACAACGCAGTATGAATACCATTGTAGAGAAAAGGAATTCCAGAGCACTTCATTGTGCTCATGGCAGATCTGTGTATAGAGCAAGAAGCAATTGTCTGCACAGAACAATGGACAATTCGTAGTTCAAAATCAGGAAAGGTATGTGTTAGGGTTGTATCCTTTCCCTTATATTTATTTACCCTGTAGGCTGAACAGATAATCCAAGAAACTGGGTTGTATAAAGAGGAAGGGGGTATCAGGAATGCAGGACGTCTTAGTAACAAGCTGCAATATGTAGATGGCACCATCTTGCTTGCTTGCTTAAACTGAGAAAGATGTGAAGCCCTTGCTGGTAAAAACAAAGTCTTCAACTTTTAGTATGCATGGCAACTCAATGGACAGCATATGAACATCTTCACAACCGGACCAAGAGACAACATTGTGTTAAGTGAAGAAAAGACGGAAGTTGTCAAAGATTTTGTTTTATGTGGATCCACAATCAAGTCTCATGGAAACAGCTATCAAGAAACCAAATGGAAAATCTCTGTGGAAAATTTTGGTGTACAAGACCTCTTTAAAATGCCAAGGAGCAAAGATGTCCCTTTGAGGACTCAGGGGTACCTGTCCTAAGCTATGGCATGCATGAGGAAGCTGGAAAATGAATAAGAAATTCCTCAGAAGAATTGCTGTGTCTTATTAGGTATTGGTGAAGAATGTTAGCTGTACCTTGGACTGCCAGAGAAGAAAGTAGTCTGTCTTGAAATAGCTAGAGCAGATTGCTCCTTAGAAATGAGGACGAAGAGATTTTGCCTCACCTTCTTTGGATGGGTTATCACAAGAGACCAGTCCCTGAAAAAGGACATCCTTTTTGGTAAAGTAAAATGAGTCAGCACAAGAGAAGACACATTGAGATGGCCAGTGGGCTCCAGCACAGTAACACTTGTGAAGCGAAGGCAGGACCGGGCAGCATTTCAGACTGCTGTACATAGAATTGCTCTAAGTCTGAACCAACCTGACTGTGCCTCGCACCAGCTACTGTTGCTATGCTCCTGAGCGAGGGTACCTGGGCACTTTCTGGATTTCCCACCTTGTTAAACAGCACAGCGTAGTAATAAGTGTAAGTATCTCCTGCTTTGCAGCAGTATGTTAAATTGATAGTGTGTGCCCACGCATTGAAATGATGTCACAAATCTACCTGCCCAGGGAATTATCTTCAGCATCCCAGTTAAGTTACAAGCTGCCATAAATTTGAACTATGTTTGTGAACAACATATGTTAATGTTATTTCAGGTTTTATGTCTTTTTAGGAGTGATAATAGGTTATTTGGGGGGACTGGGTATACTAAATAGTATTCACATAGAAACTATTTACTCTATTTTGGTTTACAAAAGATGGCATAGGCACTATCTTCTTTTGGATGCTGTTGCTGTTCTGTGCCATCCACTGGCTCATAGGAATTCTTTGCAAAAATACTTTAAAATAGGGGGGAGAAATCTGTACCGGAATCCCAGAAGCTATACAACTTATATTGTGTTTGAAAAGTCTCAAAGATTAGGAAGGTTTTCTTGAGAAGGAACACAAATTAGACTATTTTTCCCCCACAAAGGCAGAATCAAATAAAGGTCATACTTGCTTTCTCTGTTGACTGAGCTTAATAGTTTATCAAGATTAATGTGGTAAAGACGTTGCTTCAGGGAAGAGATAAAGAAGTTATAGAAATACACCAAACTTCTGGAAAGAAAACATTGTGGGGATTTTAAGATGTAAAAATTTAGTTTGAATGAAGTTTTAGCAGAGGTCAATAATTTAAGTTTAGTCAAAAATGAAAAACAAAGTACAAAGCACTATGTATAGAATATGTTCTTAAATATGAGGAAACAAGTCTGAGCAATTTTACGGAACAGAGATATTTGGTTTTCTGCTATTAATATTCATACCATATATACTCGTGCATAAGCCAAGTTTTTCAGCACATTTTTAATGCTTTTTTTGTAAAATTAGGTGCCTCAGCTGATATTTGGGTCAGCTTATCTTGATTATATAGAGTATAGTGATACATCTGTAGCTACCCCAAGACCATTTTACTTACAAAATATGTTTGACAATGTGTAAAAATTTAATAGAGTCACTTAAAATATTACTGAAGGAAACCCAAGGTCAAACTCACCTTAAGAAAGAAGCTGTCATAATTTGCCTTGTGTGGAGACTGTTGACACTCTGGAAAGAAGAAAAAGTTCAATATTACTACTATTATTTATTTTTATTAATGTATGTATAATGAAAATATTTATAGAAATGTATATCAATGCAATTATATTATATAAACACTTGTCATGTCTCCAAATTGACAGGAAATATAAAATAAATGTTTTACCATACTGTTTTACTTCCATTATATTACAGATTATCCCTTTATATCATTGTTCATTTTATATGTATATAAAATGTTCATAAATTTTTATACGTATATACACACATTTTGTTAGTAAATAAATTGAATGTATTTTAAAAATTCTATTTAAGCAGAGGATTGTTTGCACTAAGAAGTCAATTTAAGTTCATATTACCTAGTTTAAGCCTGCCTAGAACATGTACAGGCCACACTGTAACACAGTTATCCATGTTATTGATTTTCCCATCATATATACAGGCTTGCAATATTAAAAAGATTTTTCCTGCTACAACATTATACATTTGTTATCTGGAACAGAGTTTGCTATTGAATTCCTGCCAGACTATGTTAACAAGGGCATCAAGTAAGTAACAAACCAACCAACCAAAAAAACTAGTTCTAACACAAATGACACAGGAAGAAAATGATCCAATGCGCCTTCAAAACAATATACATTTTCTCTTGGAATCAAAGACAGCTGGGATGGGGGGAAGTTGTTTTTTGCGTTCAATGTTTCACTCTTCATAAAAGTGTATGTGGCACAAGTCACGGGACTTTCATCTACCTCGTTTGCATGTGCGAGCTGAACAATTCAAAGGAAAGCCCAGAAGTAGTGATGTACTTGAGCTAGGGTGCTGCTAAAGCAAATGGAATATATCCTGACTGCTGAGAGAATGAGCACCTCTTTCTTGGAAGGACTTCTGAGGCCTTACTTTGGACTTTTTACCAGAAAGGACCAGTCTCGAGAGAATGGCATCACGCACAGCAGAAGGTCATCGCGCAGAACAGCCGCTGCAGCGCAGGCCATTTAAACCCGCGGAGGAACCGTAACCATGGTGGCACAGTAGTTACACGTTGGGTTGCTGACTGCAAGGTCTGCAGTTTGAAACCACCAGCTGCCTCGTGGGTGAAAGACTTTTTCATTTTATATATATTTTTTTCCCGTAAATAGTTAACGTCTCAGAAACCCACAAGAGCAGTTCTAAGCTGTCCTATAGGTTGTTGTGAGCAGGCATCCTCGCAGTGGCTCTGAGTGTTTTGTTTTCATTTGGTGCTCTTAGGAGGAATCAATCAGGTGGTTTGCTCGAGTTTGAGTCTCTAAAGTCATTTTTGATTTACACAGTGGTCAATTGTAATGAAGCAGTCCTCGTGAGGAACAGATCCCCCTTCCTGCCTCCCATCTTCATCAGCATTTCTAATGTCTATTTAGATATCCCGTACTCAGTACCTTTTCAATACCTTTACGCTATTCCTTTCTTGTATAGTTTTCACATATGGTAGAAAGTTTGCCTTTGGAGATTGACTTTTTAACATATTTGTCTTTTGGGGACTCACTTTCAAATGAACCCTTCTGAATAAAAGAACTAATATTATTATCAAATATTTGTTTTAGCTCAAAACCTGTAATCAGACCCACTCATTTGGAGTTTTTCAAGAATTTCAACCTGGCAGAGAGGATCAAAACAATGAGTGGAATTCTAGGCAAGCATAGTGGGCACAGCAAGGCATCTGATCTGCACAGTTCATATTTTCAAAGTTATTGCTAAAACCCACTGGACAGCAGTGTCCAGACTCTATAGAAGGTAGTAAGAATCGGGCACTGAAATGGGATGGTCAGAACAGCATGAGGTAGCTGAGAAAACTACAGCATCCTTCCAGACCATCCACTTGTATATATTAATGAACTACAATGAGCCCTTCGAACTTGGCATCCTCACAGCAAACACAATGAAGCTGTGTTCTGACTCCTTCCACTTATTGGACATGTTACCTCCAATAGTTGTTACAACTACAGATTTGATTTTTTACAATTAGAATACAAGGATTTCTTTCAAAAGAGTCTACATTCAATGAAGTCACATCTAATTAAATGACCAAAGATAGTACCCCCGAATTAAATTAATCTACATTTTCTCTTTTAAAAATATAAATTTGAAAGAAAATTAATAAAGTATTAACAAATACCATATCACAATTGATCAATTGTCATAATAAAATACCGTATCGAATATCATAATGGATTATTATGAGAATTTTCCTATTTAGGCAGAGAACCAGAGAGCATGGATTTTTTAAGATGGCTTTTCTGCTGATTTTTAATGTTTAGCATAATTAAAGATGGAATTTTCTGTGATGGCATTTTCTGAAAATCATCATAGTAGCTCTTACTTTCAATTTGGGAGTGTTTTTCCCCTTTCTAAGGAGCTCTGATGGTATAGTGGTTAAATGATTTGCTGCTAACTAAAATATTATGGTTCAAAGCCACCAGCTAAACCACGGAAGAGAGATTTGGTAGCCTGGTTCTATAAAGATTTTATCTTAGAAATCCTATGTGGCCATCCTCTTGGGCTATTATGAGTTGGAATCATCTTTGATGACAATGCATTTGGTTATTGTTTTTTTTCTT
>NW_022103898.1:44270250-44271899 GCF_000313985.2 Echinops telfairi | reverse complement strand
TATGAAGCAGCAATGAAAATAATTTTATGGTTGGGGGGGTCACCACCACATGAGGAATTGCATTAAAGGGTCACAGAGATTGCAATTCTAAAATAAATCTACACATTTATAAAATTATGGAGAAATTTGAAGAAAAAACTGAGTAATGGAAAAAAATCTGTGCATTGATTCTTTACGAAAAGGGCAGAGTCCTTCAGTAATAACATAAATAAATTAATATTCATTCATTGCATCCATAAATTTGGGGGTGAATAAATTCCTTCAACCAGAGACATGCCAGCTATATTAAATTAGGAGCTGAATAATAAGAAATGTGTATTTTCTGTATCTTTCCCAAGTCAATTCTTTCATAAGCATACACAAGAAATCAAAGGAAAAATCAACCCCACATCATCAATCAATGAAATTCATAGCAGATAAGAAACACAAACAAGAGAAAATGAAAGACAGAGAAATTACTTTCCAAAATAACTTGTGCTCATTTAAATCTTAAATCATATATTATTTTCCCTTCATAACCTTCTGAAGGGATGGTACAGGGGAAAAAAAACGGTTAAACTAACTTTGCTTCACTGTCAAGAGAAACCTGCGGTCAGGGATGTATCTAATTCCCAAAGCTTTCATCATTAATATTTTATGAGTTTTACTGATCCATCCTATCTAGAAGAAAAATTTATCTTTCATTTATGCAAGCAGTACCTGTCATGTAATAGATTTCAGCTCTGTATGCTGAGTGGTGAAATGCAAACGGCAGCGAAGGTACGAGGAGCAGAGCATTCACTTTATTCCTCGTGACCGGAGTCTGGTTACACTTCGCTGGAGCTGCAGTCAGCCAAGCAAGGTGAAAGAGCTGTGGGCACTGTGAGGAGTATTCACTCCAACCAACATCCCGCTCCCTCTTCCCTAATCTGGCTCCTAAATGAGATGATCAGCTCAACTGCATACCTCTAACCTCCTGTGAAGCTCTGGTGACGAGAACATGGGAAATTAGCTCAAAATGACCATGGCTTTCATTCCAAATGAGTTGACTAACAGGCAGGTGAATGATTTTCTTCCAGCACTTGAAGTTGGAAAGTCAGACTATTTTGTACTTTAGGGAATCACATGCTCACTTCAGCTGAGCAGAAGATACACCAGAGAGAGAAAGAGGGTCCCAGTGTGCGTTTTCACGGCCAAAACACAGGGATTCGTATCTATCTGATTCATCTAGGCCCCATACCTGAATTCACAAAGAGCGAAATGTGGCTCCTGCCTGGGGATGGAAGGATCATTTCAGAAAAAATGAATGATAACCAGAAACAAAGTGCTGATTGTAAATGAGGTGTTTTGTTTTGCTAAATATTGTAGAATTTGAAAGTACATGAACGAAAGCTGTTTCTCTTATAAATATATATTAAAATACATATTGATTAGTATAATGGTTCAACATCTTTCTGTTTTAGCACTTAAAACTCCCTTCCATTGAGTCCATTTCAGCTTGTAGCGACTCTAGGACAGAAGAGGACTGTTGCTGAGGACTTCCAAGGCTGCAAACCGTTAGAGGGACGCACAGTCTCACCTGTCTCTCACGGAGCAGCTAGTGAATTTGAACTGCTGATTTTCTGGTGAACAGCCCCCCTCCTCCCCATGTTATCCCACAATTCCACTTG
>NW_022103898.1:44268779-44270150 GCF_000313985.2 Echinops telfairi | reverse complement strand
CACTTGAAGTTGGAAAGTCAGACTATTTTGTACTTTAGGGAATCACATGCTCACTTCAGCTGAGCAGAAGATACACCAGAGAGAGAAAGAGGGTCCCAGTGTGCGTTTTCACGGCCAAAACACAGGGATTCGTATCTATCTGATTCATCTAGGCCCCATACCTGAATTCACAAAGAGCGAAATGTGGCTCCTGCCTGGGGATGGAAGGATCATTTCAGAAAAAATGAATGATAACCAGAAACAAAGTGCTGATTGTAAATGAGGTGTTTTGTTTTGCTAAATATTGTAGAATTTGAAAGTACATGAACGAAAGCTGTTTCTCTTATAAATATATATTAAAATACATATTGATTAGTATAATGGTTCAACATCTTTCTGTTTTAGCACTTAAAACTCCCTTCCATTGAGTCCATTTCAGCTTGTAGCGACTCTAGGACAGAAGAGGACTGTTGCTGAGGACTTCCAAGGCTGCAAACCGTTAGAGGGACGCACAGTCTCACCTGTCTCTCACGGAGCAGCTAGTGAATTTGAACTGCTGATTTTCTGGTGAACAGCCCCCCTCCTCCCCATGTTATCCCACAATTCCACTTGCATTTCTTACTGAAAATAAGTAACACTGCTATTGAATTGATGAATCACTGGTGGGTTTGAATGAAAACGATGTATGTAGCAGGCCAGCTTCACCAGGGCTCCTTATAGAACATAAATATGACTCCATTAATTCTGGTACTCAATTGTATCCCCTGTCGCTTGTACATCCATTACATTTTTTTTTTTTGTTAAATGATTTTCATCTTCATCAGTGCCTACCATCAGACTCTAAGGATACTAATCCTTGATTATATTTGGAATACAAGAGATAATTTATTTAAGCTATAGCTACTGGTTGTACATTTACATAAACCCTGTGCTAGATATTGGATGAAGCTAAAATACCAAAGATTGATTTATGGATCTGAAAGCATTGTCAATCTTGTTCAGGGAATAGGCATCTATATAAAGTATGAAATATTTAACAAGAGAACATGTACTACAGCTGTACTTTGATACTTTTTGTGGCTGCTACTTGTATCAAGTTGATTCCAACTCTTAAAGACTACTCTATAGAATTGTCAAGGTTGTGACCTGTGGGAACAGATTGACAGACCTGTCTTCCGAAAACTCGCAAGCACTTAGCCTTTTTACCACCCAAGGACCAGACGCAGATAATGAAAGACCATACCTGATTTTAAAAACACTGGAAATGTAATTACATTGGAACTGGTTATGTGTTGGGCTGGGAGATAGTTTATTGTGCCAGCCTGGCCGATAAACACAAGTGGGATTAACTGAAGGGCGGAGAAGTAAATGGCCTCACCTTTCTTGTCTCTC
>NW_022103898.1:44265706-44266850 GCF_000313985.2 Echinops telfairi | reverse complement strand
AGAAGAATGGTAGATCAGGTGAACAGTAGAATAGACAGTCACGATCGGTCAATCAATTCCCAGACCTGAGCCAGTTTATAAACCCACAACCCTTTGAATGAGGGGGAGGCCAGATCCCTTTGAAGGAGGACCCTGCTACATCAGCGAAGGTCTATACTGTTAGCCTTTCTTCTAGCCTTCCCCAAAGAGATCTATGGCCTTTCACAAGAGTGACTGTTCATTGGGGGAAAGGGAATAATCAAATTTTGGGGGATTACTGGACACTGGCTCGGAACTGACACTAGTTCCAGGAGACCCAAAGTGTTTTGAAGGCCCACCAGTCAGAGTGGGGGCTTATGGATGTCAAGTTATCTATGGAGATTTAGCTCAGGTACGCCTCACTGTGGGTCCAGTGGGCCACCAGACCTATCCTGTGGTTATTTCCCCAGTTCCAGAATGCATCATTGGAACAGACATACTTAGTAACTGGCAGAACCCCCATATTGGATCCATGAAATGTGGGATGAGGGCTATCATGGTAGGAAAGGCCAAGTGGACACCATTAGAACTGCCATTGCCTATGAAAATAGTAAACCAAAAGCAATACCGCATTCCTGGAGGGATTGCAGAGATCAGTGCCACCATCAAAGACTTGAAAGATGCAGGGGTGGTGATTCCTACCACATCCCCATTTAACTTGCCTATTTGGCCCTGTAAAGAACACAGATGGATCTTGGAGAATGACAGTGGATTATCATAAACTTAACCAGGTGGTGAATCCAATTGCAGCTGCTGTTCCAGATGTGATTTCATTGCATGAGCAAATTAATACTTCTCCTGGTACTTGGTATGCAGCTATTGATCTGGCTAATACATTCTTTTCAATACCAGTCTCGAAGGGCCATCAGAAGCAGTTTGCCTTCAGCTGGCCAGGGCAACAATATACTTTCAAAACTCTCCCCCAGCGGTACATCAACTCTTCTGCCCTATGGCATAATTTAGTCCGAAGGGATCTTGATCACCTGTCTATTCCACAAAATGTCACACTGGTCCATTATATTGATGACATTATGCTGACTGGACCCACTAAGGAGGATGTGTCAAAGACTCTAGATTCATTGGTACAATATCTGTGTAAAAGAGGTTGGGAAATTAACCCAATGAA
>NW_022103898.1:44259049-44262870 GCF_000313985.2 Echinops telfairi | reverse complement strand
AAGGGATCTTCTGGCAGGTCGGGAATGGTGGCATCTCCTTGAGGCAGGCGTTACGGTTCAAAGCGTGGACGGGCCTCCTCTCTGCACAGAGACCCCCCCAGGGAAGACAGGTTCTCTAGAAAGAGTTCTCCTGTGACTTCTGTGCTCCCCGCAGCCACTCCCGAGTCTGGGAGCCACGCGCTGTGGCGCCCAGAGGGCAGCGGGGAACTCATTCCTGGGCGACCCTCGGATGAATGCCAGATGCCTTCCAGAGGATCCCCCAGCACAGTGGGGCTGAGACCCTAGAAAGGCCTCCCGTAGAGCTTCAAGGGCTAGCAAGTCCGTGGCTCCCTTAGGACCCAAAGCCATGGCGGCAACACGTCCCTGTCCCTCTGGCACCCACAGAGGCAGCGCTGTCCCATATCTGAAGGGATTGGCTGGGACGCAGGGCAGGGTGGGTGGTAATAGAGCCTTGCCAGTCCTGAGGAGCAAGGGAGAAAGTGTTCCTGAGCTGCTGGCTCCTCACCACCTCCACCCCACCCCACCGCAATCCTCCACCGGCAATGATAATACTCGAGAAATATATTTTGTATCAACTGGGTTTCTCTAGATACAGAACTTTTATTACTATGCTCTGCTATTTGAAGGAGTATTTTTGATTTGACAATTCTTTCTGGACCTTTTAAAGAATAGCTTGGTATAGATTTCCTCCAATACAAACCCTTTCAAATGAGACTTTAACCTAAAAAAATTTTAACCTAAATTGCTTCACCTTTTTGCTTATTAATTAACTAAGTTTTGATTGACTTTTAGAAAATGGCTATAAGGAAAAATATTAATCTAATTAACACACTAGGTTTTTTATATCAAGCTCCTTTAGGGGGTTTAAATTATCCAGAAAATTCCAATATTCCTTTGTAATATTAGATAACTACATATAAGCTACTATACAGAAATATTGCAATCAAAATGATAAAGTCTCATCAATATTCTGACAGCTCTCTGTCCTTGACTTTGGGTAGGTAGATGGTGAAAATTTCCCAAAATATTTATAAAGACTTATCAGACTAAATATTATAGCTACACTCCTTTAATTATTTTCACAGTATAGTAATAATAATTATACTATTCAAGTATTATTTCAACAGTGAGAATTTTTCCCTCAATGAGTAGTTCACATAATAGTATACAAAGGTTAAAATCCATTTATACCATAATATTTATAATACTTCAAAGATAACAAAATGTTTTACATATATTTCTGGCACAGATTATCATAAGAACTTTATGAAGTATGCATAACTTTCAAAATTATTGTTTCCTTTCTGAATAGAAAACTAGGCTCGAATAGATCTGGTGACTTCATCAGATGTTGGTAGTAAAATTAACAGGTGCTATATAATTTAGAACAATGTCTTCCCAGTTTTGTGATTATTTTAGAAAAATAAAGTTGTATTAATTAAACTCTAGTAAGGCCTGTCAAATATGTAAATCAATTTTTGACAATTGATTTATTTTAAAAAATAGACTTTTTAAGTTTGGCTTTGGCGCCTTTCTCTGGTGCTGCCACTCCTCTCTGATGACACTTCTCTGGTGTCCCCGCTTTTCATCAACAGAGACGGGAATGGCTCGATGTACAGGGATCTTGGGGTCTACATGACACAGTCTACTCCTGGCTCGTCTTTCTTTCTTTCTATTTATTTATTTATGGTAAGGATAAAAGCATAATCGTATAATGACAAAAATACAAATACTGCGTAAAACGGAAAAGACCCTTATCAACCTTCAAAAAGACAGGGAAGAAATTTCAGTCATGGAACAAGTAGGGAATCCTTGGACCCAGAACAAATGCAGGTCACGGCTATCGGGTGGTCACCTGACCAAGTATCAAGTTCGATCCAGCATAAGCAAGATGGCAACAGTCCCTGCCTGGGAGGACGGCTGTGGGAGCCTCCCGCCTGCGCAGAGAATCCAGTCGGAACGAGCAAGGGCAGGTCTGCTTTTCGCTCGTAATAGTGATCAGATCTCCACTCCTGCTTCTCAGAACTCATTGTAAACTCGGGAGGGTGGCAAAACTTTTCAAGCTATTATAATCACAATTAATAGTGTTAAAATTACTTACAGGCAAATCATGTAATCTTAACAGGCTCTCTTTCTAACTGCTTTTTTCTAGATTCATGAGGAAAATGCAGTTTACTGTGAGTTAGGCCATGCCTATAGAGAACATACTAGAGAATTCACTATCCTTCAGAGACTCAGTGGGATAAAGATCCCTGATTATCCAAAACTAGTATTTGTGACTTTCAAGGTTTCTAGTAAACATTTTGATACATGGAGTCAGGTTAACTCTAGTCAGGTTAACTCCTAAGTTAAATAATTTCACTGAAAGAATAAATTTTTTTTAAATTTATTTTTTGGGGCACCAAGTATTTTTGTCTATTTAATCAATGAAAAAATATTTAACAAATTCCAAGACATTTTCACATTTCTCTTATAAATTCTTAGTAAATAGTAAAGTTGGGTAAATCTCATGGTCTATCTAGTTGCTTAACTGTTCATGCAAAAGCTTATCATAGCAATGCTATGGCTGATTATTCAATCATTTCATAATTTACTATCACACGCATTAGAGAAAAAATGGTGATAATCTACACACAACTTTCATTCGCAATTTAATCTACTTTGTTCTTCCAGTCACTCAAAGAAAATAAAATCATTCTTAATTAAATTATTTCACAATCCACATTCAACATCTGAAAATCTTGTTGTTCCCACATTAAAAATATGAGGGTAAGGGGAAAAAGTATTGCTGTAAAATCATTTTAAAGCATTCAACAAAATAGTAAAATGTGAAGCTATTATTTCTTAGCATACACCTTTAAAGGTGATACGTACTCTTCCCCTAGGAATTCCACAATCTTTGATGTACATGTAAGAAGGACTGTTTTTGTATCCTCAAGGGACTCAAATCACGTTCCTTTAAATACTCTTAGAGTTTAGGGAACAAAAAGAAGTCTAAAAGAACAGGGTTTAAAATGTGTGGGGTTACGTTTCTATAGTAACATCTCATAGGAGAGCAACGATCGTTGTTAGGTGCCAGGGCGTCAGCTCCTCCCCTAGGGATCCTAATGCACAATAGAAGGACACAGGGCAAAGTGCTGACCCATCTGCACAGCCCTTATTTCTTTAAAAGAAAAGGAACCAGGTATATTGCAATAGCAGAAAATATTCACAGCAACTTGCCTGTCATTTTTCTCACCGATGAAAATGCAGCTTTCAAGTTTAAAACATAAATAAACAACTTCTTCCAATTAAGCCCCCAAGGTCCTCCTGCTCCCTTCAGGAAAATCTTATTAAGATAACCTCCCTTGCTTTCTCAATAATGGAGCACTCTTATTCTGAGCTGACCTCTGTTTTTAATTGAACTGGACTTGTAGGTTCCCTTTGAACCATTTTTTAATTGGACCTTTAAAAAATTATTTTGAAAGCACCCTAATAAAACTAAGAGTGTATGATTGGGAGAATTTATTGGCAACCACCCACGTTTCACAGAGGCATGTTTAAACATATGCTGTTTGGATGGATGAAATGAAACAGTAGTAGCATGATTTTTTTAGTCTTCTTGAAATGAAAAAGAGCCTTTGTGTGTGGTGTTGGACTGCTAACTGCAAGGTGGGAATTTCAAATTCATCAGAGGCTCTGTGGAAGAAAGATGAAGCTATTGGGGCTCTGTGTTATTCCAGGTTGACTAGAGAAACAAATCTAGAGACACTCATACGTGTGCAAGAGAGAGATTTAAATCAAAGAGTAATTGTATATTAATAAAACATCCCAGCCCAGTA
>NW_022103898.1:44256828-44258105 GCF_000313985.2 Echinops telfairi | reverse complement strand
GCATTGTAAATATATAGATCCAAAATAAAAGCCAATGTTTAAAAAAGTTAGCCCTTTTAGGAGAAAAATATCAAACTGCCAACAGAAAGAAAAGTTCTGAAGTATTAGAGGCACAAAATATTTTACAAAAATGTTTGGCAGTTGTGTATCATCTGGGCTACAAAACATTTACTAACTTTACCCTAGGTCATCCGCAGTAGTTGTCATAATAGTAAAAATTTGTATAGCACTTTCAAGGACTGCTTAATTGTACAACTAATGGGAGCACAATATATTTACAAAACACCACCAGGTGAATGGTCTTCCTTAGCATCAGTAGATGCAATAGCAATGACACTCATTATGTATCAGGATTTTACATAGACTATTCATTAATTGTCTCAATAATTCTGGGCATTAGACATTATTTTTATCCTCATTTTATAGATATGGGTAATAAAAAAAGAGTTAATTAACTTGCACAAGGTAAACAGCCAATAAATGTGACTAGGATTTGAATGTAGATAGTTTGTCCTTCAAGAGAATATCATATGCTTTTTCAAAAGAAGATTTATTGAATATTTTCAGTGTTGGTATTTGGAAAAATCAATGAGCACAGATGCAAATCTGCACTCATGGACTTATAAATTCTTTGAGGGTTTATAAGGGTTATAAACCATGAATAACTACTAATATATGTGGTGTATACTGTGTGGCAACTGGGATTTAAAGCTTTATACAAATATTAATCATGCAATTCTCAACACATTCTTATGAAATGGTTACCAATTTTAATCCCATACTATAGATTAAGAAAACCCAACTTTTGGTTAAGTGACTTATCCAAGGTTATAGAGCTAGTAAATTGCTCACCTCTTACCTTTTGTTATATTCACTCTCATAATATTATATTATGGGCATGACCAAGGGTAGTGTAACCAAGAGGAATTATTGAAACCCAAATGAAGGCTGAACATGATAGTGGGACAAGAATAAAGTAAAATGAAATAGATGAAAGAGCTAGGAGGCAAAGGGTATATATAGAGGTCTATATAAAGGCATGTACATATGTAAATATATTTATATATGAGGATGTGAAAATAGATCTATGTGCATATATTTATAGGTTTAGTATTAAGGTAGCATATGGACATTGGGCCTCCATTCAAGTACTCCCTCAATGCAAGAATACTTTGTTTTATTAAACTGGCATTCCATGATGCTCACCTTCCCGACACAATTGCTGAAGACAAAGTGGGTGCGTAAACAAATGTGAAGAAAGCTGATGGTGCCTGGCG
>NW_022103898.1:44251056-44255160 GCF_000313985.2 Echinops telfairi | reverse complement strand
TTTGTTTTTATACTGGGGTCTATCTCAGATGTGTTTGTTATTGGGGGTAACCCTCTTGAATTTTATTTATATGTTTTTCTGTGTTTTCAGTGTATGAAACCCAGGATTAATGAACCTGGGGGGGAGGGTGGTGGTTAGTAGTAGGGGAGGGGGGTGCTTATGCCAAGGAATTCAAGAAAGTGGAGAATATTCTGACACTCATTATGGCGTCAATTGTATAATACTGCTCGAAGTGAGTGAACTATAGAAAGACATGATATCTGTTTTAGCTCCCAATAAAATCTTTTTTGAAAAAATGAAATTAAGATAATAAATGTTACAATGAAAAAGAATTAAAAATTGATGGAGAAATATACATTTTCTGAGAAGACATAGTGTTAGTACAGTCTTGTAAAGTAGAAAGGAAGCCAAGGTACGTTCCACAAAGGTGCCCAAACTGCTGTTTCCATGTAGTAGAGCACAGGGCTCTTCAGGGAGGTAACAGAAGGTGGAAACCTTATCTTCAGAAGTATACAGGCCTAGATGGAGGATATGCCAAGAGAGAATAATTTTTGATATTTTTGTTTAGTGGCAGTTTCTTTGATTTTGTAGCAATATGTGTGTGTGTATATATATATATATATATATTTAGCTTACTCTCATATAAATAGGAGCCCTGGTCATACAGTGGTCAGCTATACAATCTGTGCTTCAAGTCTACCAACTTCTTTGTAGGACAAGGATGTGTGTCTGTTTCTGTAAAGAATTTCAGCCTTGGAAATAATATGGGGCAGGCTTAAACTTTCCTGTTGGGTTGACTTATCATATGTTTTAGGCTGGGCTGACTAGAGCAACAAATCCAGTGACACTCATATGTGTAAGAGAGAGCTTTATATCAAGAAATATTTATATATCAGGAAAACATCCCAGCCCAGTTCATCTCAATTCTATAAATCCAGTACTAGTCCACAAGCCTAATACTAGTCCATAACTCCCTCTTCAGACTCAAACAGCCAACAGCAATGATGCAAAATGCAAAAATTCCCAGGCTGGTGGGTGAAAAGTCTTGTAGATCAAATGGTGGTGGAAGCATCATAGGGCTGGCACAGGTCTCAGGATCTCTCATCCACCGGGAGGTGAAGGCAGAGAGAGAATGGCCCACCTCCAGGGAGGTATTTATGTTTGTGGCACCTGCAAATGAGGTCATCAAGTTTCAAACTGATCGACAGGCTAAACTCCACTCCATCTTCTTACAGGTGCCAAGTTGACACAGAATCCTAGTTAACACACCCTAGATTAGAATCAACTGGATGGCAGTGGGCTAGGAGCCTTGGTGGCATAGTGGCTTACAAGTAGGGCTGTTAAACATAAGGTCAGCAGTTCTAAACTACCAATCACTCCATGCCACCAGGTGACCAGTGGGAGAAAGATTAGGATTTATTCTCCCCTATAAAGATTTATAGTTTAAGAAATCCACAGGAGCAGTTCTAATATGTTCTATAGGATATTTAAGAGTCACAATAGACTCTATGGCAGTGAGTTAGTGTTGAGTTATTTTTGACTTAGCTAAAAGTATTGCCTTGTTTTGTCCACTGTTTTTTTAGGCTGGGACACTAGTTATACTTCCCATAAAATTGGCTTGAGTTGACTAACCCTTTTTTAAGCACCTGGAGAAACTCACCCCTAATGTTTTTCCTTTTGCAGTTTGAGTTTTGCATTTTTTCATATTAATAAGAATAATAGACTCCATATATATTCAAATTTTAACTGATAAATGTGTTGTGAATAGTAAAAGCATTACAAATACTTAGAATTAGATTTCCTAGCAACAGCAAAATGAAAGTATCAGATTAACTACCTATGCATCATTCTTCTTATCGAAAGGCATGTCCAAGTGACCACACACACATATACTTAAATGTACCAAATACTCAGTCTGCATGAAGACTTTGCAACCCTAGTTTCCTGACGGCTGCGGTGACACAGCAGTGTGTGAAGCCTTAGGAGAAATAAAGATTTAGATATATAGATGTATTCTACACAAATTAGTGGAGGAAATGAAAAGGGGGTTGTTAACTGGGATTAGAACATAGTCAAATAAATGTTGTCCCATATAGCTAGGTTCCTAGGGTTTGTGATAATAAAAAAAAGCACAATTATAGTGTTTCATTATTGTAAAATATTTTAAGGAAACAAAATTAAAGCATTTAAATTTTTATAAATAGGCTTATGCTATCAGCTTGGAAACATCTGTTTTTGGGGTTGTTGTTATAATTACCATATATAGGATGTCAAGTTTATGAATAATGCAAAAGCTTTCAAAGCACTCACCTTAGGGTAAAGAAAAAGAAAAGGAAGAGAAAGTGAGTAACAGTTGGTGTTAATAGAAATTACCATGGTTTCTCTGTGATTCGATGGATTATGGACAGAAAGAGTGTGCTTTATAATATAAAACACTGTTATCATGTATTATCTGAGGAAGTATATGTACTTATTGTGGGTAAAATTTCTGTAATAATAAAAAAATTAAGATATCTGAAAATTATATGATAATTAATTCTGTTCTAAAAATTTATCATAGCACTCTATGGATGGTCAAGAAAAATAATAAATTGGTTTCCATTGCCA
Organism: Echinops telfairi; assembly: GCF_000313985.2. NCBI lineage: Eukaryota > Metazoa > Chordata > Mammalia > Afrosoricida > Tenrecidae > Echinops > Echinops telfairi. The sequence goes on along the minus strand of NW_022103898.1, from coordinate 44,252,553 downwards.
TTGAGTTATTGCCATGGTGGCATTTTGGAATGATGAGAAATCAGAATAATCAAAGCGATTTAAATTGGAGAGTTTGTGATGCATATCGTACATTAGTGCTCATTGTACAGGAATTCAGTACCTCCTCTTATCTCCTGCATTTTTTTAATCTCCTGTATTTTATCTCCTATATTTATTTTAACATTGATACTTATTTAGATGACTTTAGTTGTAATCTATCATAGATCAATGATACAACAAAGGGATGCTCCGTGATGTAAAATCAATGAAAGAGGTACTTCAGGGTTGTATATTTCAATGTACTAATTTAATCTGTACCCTGAGAAAATCATTTAAGAAGCTAGACTATAAGAAGAAGAACTCAGTATTATAACTGGAGGAAGACTCATTTAAAATTTGTGATATTCAGAAAATACAATCTTGCTTGCAGAAAGTGAGAAGCACTTGAAGTACTTACTGCTGAAAGTCAAAGACTACAACCACAGCCTTGTTTCCTTCTGTTGTGTGTAGAGGTCATCCTAAATTAGAACTGATTAGAGGACAAAGAGCAACAAAGACAGTGTTTTCATCCCCAACTGTACATATTCACCACACAATAGTCAAATACAACATCTCTCTAGAACAACTGATAAGACTAAAGAACAGGGGCTTGCTAGCTCCTGGCACACAAAATGGGAAATATGTGCTAAGGAATCAAATAAAACGCAGGGGTGACTGTTCCGTGAACCTTTGCATAGCTGCTGTAAATGGAGCTTTTCTATTGCAGCCTCTCTCAGATGCCCAGCTACAGAAATGAGTGTAGGGACCAAGATCATTTCTAAATACTTACAATAATTTTTAAAAGGCTTAAGCAAACAAAACCAACTATCTTGAAATATCTCCATGTCACACTAAGATGCAATGCTGCTAAATGTGACAGCCTGGGGACCCTGTCTGATGGGATATGTTGCAGAGGCTTAACTAACAGAAATGGTCACTTTAAATTGAAATTTAAAAAGACAGGAAAATAAGTCATATAGTGACGCCTCCATGCCATTAGAGAATGGGGCCATTAGATAGCTCAGTACAGTTCCTGCAGTGGAGTGACTAGGGACTCCTTGCCCAGTGGGAGTGCTCAGGAGCAAAGTCCTGGGCAGGCCTTTTTTTGCAGGGAAAGTATTTCCATTGGAAATGCTGTGACTCACACAAAGTCAGTTTATGAGAAACTTCTCTCTGAGGTGCCTGTATGGGCCATAGCACAGTGTAATCGGAAGAGCACCAGACGGAGATCCAAAAGAACAGGTTTCTAATTTTGCATTGCCATTAAATTGTTTGCATGAAAATAGATTAGCTACCACTCCCTCATCTGCAACGTGCAGGCTTTGCACTAAACCATCTCTAAGGTGTCAGTCCCCTCTAAACTCCTTTTATACTTGTCTGTCTTACGATGTGTCTGTCTTTCCCCTGAGGTGTGATCTCTTTCACTTAGTGAAAATAATTTATGTTTATATTGAAGAA
>NW_022103898.1:44235596-44249959 GCF_000313985.2 Echinops telfairi | reverse complement strand
TCTTCACCGCATTTGCTTATGTATTTTCTTTCACATTTGTTTTTTAGTCTGTCCAAAAGACTAGAAAACTTTTATATTTAAGTTATCAGACTTACTGGAAATATAAAGACACTTAGTTTTAAAGTGTATATAGTATGCTAATATTTTAGCACCATATGCAACCTACTATTGTTTGTTGTAAAGACTGTTTAATCTTCATCTATTGTCCAGTGGTTCTCAACCTGTGGGTCGTGACCCCTTTGAGGGTCGAACGACCCTTTCACACAGGTTGCCCAATTAATAACAGTAGCAAAATTACAGTTATGAAGTAACAAAGAAAATTTTATGGTTGGGGAGTAGCCACCACATGAGGAACTATATTAAAGGATCGCGGCATTTAGGAAGGTTGAGAACCACTGATCTATACAAACATCAGTTTCTCATCTGAATACTCCCCCTAGTCTCTCTGTCACTGGCTTTAACTCTATCATTTATTTTCCATACCATTGCCTAATTGAGTGTTATGCAACAAAAACATGATAATGTCACCATTTTGCTTAAAAATGTTTAAGGGCTTTATTTCACCTCGCATAAAGCTTCCTAATTTCTTAGTAATATAATCAAAGTTTATTGCTTGTTTGTTTTTTAGTCTTGAACTTTATTTAGTTATATAACGTTTTTGTAAACTAGCAGAGGATTATATTTCACATAATCAACTTTGTATCCAACAGTTTAAACTACTATTTAACACCCCCCGCCCACCCCCCCCAGTAGTTTACCTTCACCAGCACCTTGTCTTTCCGTCTCACTCTGATAGACTCCCACCTTCCATTCTGCTCAAATTAACACCCTTCAACCACCGAGCTTAATGCTTTAGCGTTCCTCCTTTGCCCTCCCCTCCCTTGCCAATTATGATCCTAATCTTCACTTCCCCAACCCTCCTGACCATGGCTCATCTCTTGTCATTTACGCCCCAAACACCAGGCTCCAGGCAAATAAATCAGTTATGGTCATGCCCAACTAGCTAGTGGGTAGAAATGAAGTGGCAAAAATTCAGTTGAAGACCAGATGTTCCAGTTCAAGGTGGCCTACAGTGGTGAGAAAGACTTGAAAGGAATTCTATACAATAAATATCTGGCTGGTGGTTGAAATGAACAGAGTCTGGCTTGTTACCATATTGCTCTTTACCAAGCCTTCCTTTCCAACTACAGTTTGTCTTGTTATCTGATTGTACACTTTCTTTCATGCCTGAAGGACTTCTTTGTATAGTAAATTATGAGCAATAGGAATCCTCAGAGCTACACTACCTACCTTGGAAACACTCAGAAAGAAGAGGAATGTCTTCCTTCCATCTACCCAGGATTCACATCTTCCCTGGACGGTCAATTTTAGGGCTCTGTTACTTTTCGATGAAGCTCTAACTACAATGAATAGTGATTTCCCAAGGGCCTCAACTTCCTAAGAGTGTTACTGGGGGTGGCCTGGTGGCCTGAAGCATATGGTATAGTGTTAAAAACATATTCATGAGATAACTTTCTTTTCAAAAATTATTTTTGATCCTATTTTTTTCTTTTGATAAGTATAAAAGCATTGCAAAATCCCTACCATCAAGTAAAAAAAAAAAAAGTTTCCTATGATTTACAAAAAAAAAATGATGATGGCAATATATGTACAAATGTGGCTGATAACAATGGATGTACGGATAGTTATAAGAGCTGTAAGAGCCCCCAATAAAGTGATTTATTAAAATAAAAAAAAAAGTAACTTACATTTGATTGGTGTACAAAGATTATATAACAATAAATTATATAGCATACTATCAGTAGTGATGAGCAGTTGAATAAAAATCAAACAATCAGGCCTAAGGAGTAGAAACTAATTATGATTAGAAAAAAATCTGTTTTAGATAAAGTGGTAAGGAAATTCCTTTCTGAATGTCAAGGGGTGAATTGTGTCATCCAAAAGTATATGCAAACTTGGCTAGGCCATTATAGTTCCTCTCAATCTTCCTTACATTACGTATCTTCCTTTTATGATGCATGGTAAACCTTATTTCTCTATAATAACGAGACAGAATCAGTGTGGGTGTCCCTTGAGTCACAGCCTTATAAGAAGTGTGACTCAAAGCGTGTCCTTCTTTAGTCACAGCCTGATTTGAGTTATACCCTTACTTAGCAATACATAGCTCGAGGAACAATTTTTATCTTACAAGAAATAAAATGAGAGAGAAAGGAGAAGAAAGGAGAGGGACCTCAAAAGGAAGAGCCTGGAGTGGCACACATTCTTTGGGCCTAGCACCCCTGCACTGAAAGCACCTTGACATGGGGGAACATCGACGTCAACACATATGAACTCTCCAAGGAACAGCAGGCCCGTAAATATGGAAAGACAGCCCGGACCTCAACCAAGAATTGGTGCGCTAAATTGGACCATTAGCATAGAAGAAAAGTGTGCTTCAGAGTAGTATCCTCCCAGCAGTTATTCAGTTTCTATCTGATAATCAGAGAAGCTGGATCATATGAAGAAGAATGTGGCATCAGGATTGGAGGAAGGCTTAGAAACAACCTCTGATATGGGAATGATATAGCCTTGCCTACTGAAAGCCAGGAGGAATTGAAGGACCTACTGATGAAGATCAAGGATTGCAGCCTTAATTATGGATTGATGCTCAAATGTAAAGAAGGCTAAAATCCTCCCAACTGGACCAATAGGTAACATCACCATAAATGGAGAAGTGGTTGAAGTTGTCAAGGATTTCTTCGTGCTTGGATGCACAAACAATGCCAATACTCAAGAGAGTATTGTTGCATTAGGTAAATATGCTGCAGAAGACTTCTTTAGAGTATTGAAAGGCAAGGATGTTACTTTGAGGACTAAGGTGTGCCTAGTATTTTTTTATTGTTTCACATGAATGTGAAAGTTGGACATTGAATAAGAAAGACTGAGAATGGATGCATCTGAATTTGGTGCTGGAGAACACTGAAAGAATCATGAACTGCTAACAAAACAAACAAATCTGTCTTCGAAGTAGTACAACTGGAGTATTTCTGAGAAGCAAGGATGGCAAAACTTTGTCTTGCATACTTTGGATATCTTATCAGGAGAGATCAGTCCATTAAGGACATCATGTTTGATAAAGTGGAGAGAGTGAAAAAGAGGAAGGAGCTCCATGAGATGGATTGACAAATTAGCTAAAACAATGGGCTCAATTGTGAGGAAAGCACAGGACTGGGCAGTGTTTCTTCTGTTGTTCTAAGGCCTGTATGGGTTGGATCCAACTTGATGGCACCTAACAACCACTAACAACAAGCACAGTGGATTGCACGTTTGAATGCTCACCACAAAGTTAGCAGTTTGAAACTACCGTCTCCTCCAGGGATCAAGGGATGTCACTGCTGATGTCAAATGGATCTTGGCTCAAAGAAGAGAATACCAGAAATGTGTTTACTTGTATTTATGGACTATGTAAAAGCATTCGACTTTGTGGATCATAGCAAATTGTGGATAGCCTTGAGAAGAATGGGAATTCCAAAGCACTTCATTGTGCTCATGTAGAACTTGTACATGGATCAAGAGGCAGTTGTATGAACCGAATTAGGGGACACTGCATGGTTTAAGATCAGGAAAAGCATGCATCAGGGTTGGAGTCTCTCACCATACTTGTTCAATCTGCATGCTGAACAAATCATCTGAGAAACTGGATTATAAAAGAATGTGGCATGAGGATTGAAGGAAGAGAGGAGAATGGTAAGCGCTTGCTGATGAAGATCAAGGAATGCAGTCTTCAGTGTAGATTATGCTTCAAGGTAAAGAAGATCAACATCCTCACACCTGGATGCATAGGTAACATCAAAATAAATGGAGAAAAGTTTGTAGTTGTTCTGGATTTTGTCTGGTTTGTACCCACAATCAATTAGCCTGGAAGCAGCAGTGAAGAGATCAAAATATGGGTTGCATTAGGTAAATCTGCTACATAAAACCTCTTTAAAGTGTTTAAATGTAAGTACATTACATTGAGGACTAAGGTGCACCTTGTCCAAGCCATGGCATTTTCAATTACCTCTTTTATATAGCTAATTTCCTCTTTTTACTTATTATTAAAAATAATTTTATTAGGGACTCTCACAGCTCTTATCACAATCCATAGATACATCCATTGTGTCAAGCATATTTGTAGATATGTTGCCATAATTTTCAAAGCATTTTGTTTTTACTTGAGCCCTTGGTATTTGCTCCTCTTTTTCCCCTTCCTCCCCTACCCTCTCTCCTTCATGAAACCTTGATAATATATAAATTATTATTTTCTTCATGTCTTACACTGATCACTGTCTCCCTTCACCCCCTTTTCTGTTGTCCATCTCCCTGGGAAGGGGTTATATGAAGATCATTGTGATTGGTCCCCCCCCCCCTTAACTCTGCCCCCTCCTTCCCCTTATCCTCTCCTGGTATTGCTACTCTCATTATTGGTCCTGAGGGATTTATCTCTCCTGGATTCCCTCTGTTGTGAGTTCTTATCTATACCTGTATGCATGCTCTGGTCTAGCTGGATTTGTAAGGTAGAATTGGGGTCATAATAATGGGAGGGGGGATCATTAAAGAACCAGAGGAAAGTTGTATGCTTCATGAGTGCTATACTGTACTCTGACTGGTTCATCCCTTCCTTGTGACCCTTCATAAGGGGATGTCTAATTGTCTACAGATGGGCTTTGGGTCTCCACCCCGCCCTCCCCCTCTTATTCATGTAAATTCTGAACATTGAATAAAGAAGACTGAAAAATAATTGATGCATTTGAATTATAATGCTGATAAGGATTATTGAAAGGAATATGGAATGTCAAAAGAACCAACACAGCTGTCCTGGAAGAAGTCCAGTCAGAGTGATCCTTAGAAGCAGGGATGATGACATGTTCTCAGAAGAGACTGCGTACTTCCTGGGGAAGGAGATAAGCTTGATAAAGCAGAGGGGCAGTGAAAGAGAGGAAGGCCCTTGGCCAAATGGACTGAGACAATAGTTGTAACAATGCAAACCTAAGACAATAGTGGACCTGTTTCAGGAGCGGGCCGTGTTTTGTCCTGTTGGACAAATGGCCGATATGAGTAAGCTACCCTCCGTCTCGTTCATCTAACTATAATTCTCGGTACACGGGCTCCCTGCACCTGGCAACTTCCTGTACCTAGAACAAGATTTGCAGTCTCAGAAACCTACAGGAAAAGTTCGACTCTGTCCCATAGGGTCACTATGGGGTTGAAATTGACAGTGAGAAACTAACTTGCCATATTTACAGCAGATTGCTAGCCGTGTTTCTGTCACAGCAGCCCTATATGCCCAGGACACTGAGCACACGAAGCTTGAGCCCATGACTAAATGAAGGTGGTGTATCCTGCATATAAATGGTTTGAGAGGAGGGTTTACACCACAGGAAAATTAAGGGTATATTCCTGAGACAAACTATTCTTGAAATACTTGCAGGGCATGTGCAAGGCTAGGCAGTTTCCCTAAGTGGGTAATACTGACATGTGACCTCTGGGGCACCTACACGAACCCAAACTGTCAGAGACAATTCCAACTCCCAGTGACCCAGGAGGGAGGGCCTTGTAGACGAGTGGTTTTGAACTACTGACTTTGGGGTTAGGAGCCCAGTGTATAACCATAATGCCACCAGGGTAATTTTTGTACAATAGCTCACAATCCAGGATAGAGTGTAAAGGACTTGCGGCAACCTGCTTTCATTTTCCAGGTTTCTACCAAAACAGTTATCTATACTTGATCCTGGCTGGGGGTCAGAGTACCAAAGTTTTCTCTGAGTACTTCTTTTCCTTTCTAAAAAGTGAGTGGTAGACCAAGTAAGTTTGGGAATTTATGGTTAGACCAGTGGTTCTCAACCTGTGGGTCGTGGCCCCTTTGGGTGTTGAACGACCCTATCACAGGGGTTACCCGGTTCATAACAGTAGCAAAATAACAGTTATGAAGTAGCCACAAAAATAATTGTATGGTTGGGGGTCCCACAACATGAAGAACTGTATTAAGGGGTCGCATCATTAGGAAGGTTGAGAACCACTGGGCTAGACTAACCTGAGTAGCGTAGCTCATAAAAAACAATATACTAAATAGGTAGTCAGATAGCAGATATACATTGGTTAAGTCTTGACTTTTGTTCTAATGTAACAAAAGTTTTGGGGAGTGTTTAATCAGGGAAATATATAATCAAACATACTTATTAAAACTACTTCCCTGACAGATCTCTGAAGCCTAAGTTGTAAGAATAACCTAAGTGTGAGGAGTTAGTAGGCCCAATAATAAGGAATTGCCATAGGAAAATTTAAGAATGATGGTCCTCTGAACTCAAGTGGAAACTGAGCAGTTGATAAATTAATAAATATAAAAATACTCTTTGATTAAGTTCAAATGAATTTGTTGATGGGACACCTATATATATTTTCTTTTAGTTATAGTAGAAACATAGCCTAAAGTGTTTATTTGATTTAAACCCAAGATCACCTATGTAGTGATCCCATGCTAAAGTATTAAATTATGTTTGATGATTTGTGTATGCATTTAGTCCATGACTTACAATCTAGTCAAGTTATTTGAATGACATTATGACACACACACATAATAATATGTATAAAATACAACATTGCAACATATGATTTGCTGTCATCACATCTATAATTTATATGTAGTGTTTCTAACCCTAAAGATAAAGATTGAGTTTGTAAAGATACTGTTTGTTAATAAAAGGCAACAATGATAAAATGTAAGATGAAATGAGGTAGGCATCTTAACCAGAGTCATGGGAATTCAACATCATAAGTCAGGGACTAGCTGTACAGAACATTTATCCAAGAAAATTCATATAGATTCATTTTAATTCTCAGTGTATACTGTTTTTTTAATTTCCTTTTCAGTTTCTAGAGGATCTTAATCTTATTGATTCTTCTCAAGGTTCTAGAGTAATCATCTCTTCATCGTTCTAAGTAGTGTAACTGAATTATAATGCCTGTATGATGTTAGACATTTAAAGAATAAAACAATCATACCTTATCTAGTGGACATATGATTGATTTGAAACTATTCCCTATTCCCTCATTTAATCTTTGTCTTTTCCATGCTCTAACCTTTCCTTTAAGGTGGGTAAAAAAAATCCAGGTATCCTGTTTTCAAAGCAAACCCTAGTTTCCTCTGCTTTCTCTTTCAAAGTCTCACTGTCCCTATTATTAAATCTTCTTTAAAACCTTAATGTAATATGTTTCTTTCTATCAGCTGCACTCAATATTAACATAGTGCACTTCTTACTATTTTCTTAAACCATCCGTTAAATTTCTTGAGTCTACATAATTTTTTATGCACTCATCTAACATTATATTTACTCCTTTGACAAATGGTTCCACATTTCCTTTCCCTTTGTCATTGACTCTTAAAATTTCCAGTAGCAATGCTTTCTAGTTCTCATTCTTTTATAACTTTGTAATGAATGTGTTACTGTTGACTCTAAAGTTCTGTTTTAAATTCTCATAAATCCTCATTACATATTCATTTGGAGTCCATTATATAAAATTTCAGTCTATTTCCAATAAAGTATATATAGGTTCTAATTACAAGGTATTTTCAATTTTGGGAGAATATTCATAAGAAAGAACATTCACTACATATGCTATTGTGCAAATAATTGCTGACTTGAAGCATATATTTCCCACATCAGTGGTTGCTGCTTCTTATAATATATACTTTAAATTCATTTCCCCTATAATTTTTTGAATACTAATATATTCCTATTGCCCCCATAATTGTGTTACACATTTCTTATGTTTTTCTCGGACTTCTCTCCCTTATTTACCACTTCATACTGGCTGGTTTAGGCTTGTGGATCATATCCTTTCTCTCTCTCGATTTACACTCTCTGCATGACTATATATCTATTGCTATTTGGATGTTATATTAGCCAGTATAGATTTTGATGATATCTCTGTATCTATAAGGATCCCTGGCAGTATTATAGGTTAGGTATTGGGATGATAACTTCAAGGTTGGCAATTCCAATCCACCAGCCACCTCATAGGAGAAATTTGAGACAGTCTGGGCCTATAAAAGTTTACAGCCTGGGTAACCCTATATAAAGTCACTAAGAGTCCTAATTAATCCAATAGGAGTGTGTTTATATATCCATATCTAAAAGAATAGGTCTAAAATTATTGTTACTATGGTCCCAATTTATGTATATACTCATTTATTACCAACCACTCAAACTCTCACTGCCATCAGTCAATGCCAACTCATTGTCACCCTACGAGACCAGTAACACTGCATTCGTTTGTTTCCTACAATGTCACTCTTTATGTGAATAGAAAGTCACATCTTTCTCCATGGCTTTTGGTTTCAAACTGCAGACCTATGGTTGGCAGCCCAGTAATTACTACAATGCCAGGGGTCCTTATTTCAAGCAAAGACTGTTGAAACGCGCGCCCACAACTGGTGGACAGCTACAGAAAGGCTCCCTTTGGAACACACTTGACTTAGTCTCCTTAGGCGCCTTCAAAAAAATGATCCAATCTATGGATTTTGATAAGAGTTATACGAGCCTCCAATAAAATTATTTTTAAAAAAGATCCAATCAAAATGAGTGTTTCCAAAGAGATCAGATGGACCAGTTAAATAAAAGGGCGGTAAGCTCAGAAAGTTAAGACAACTGCATTTCGGTGGAAGATTCCAAAAACTTTTGATAGATTTTTCCAAAAAATAAATGTCTAAAAAGGATGAACATGAGTGTTAAGAGGAAGTCTGAAGAAAATTGAAAACTGTCCTGATTAAAAAATGCCAGGGAAGGCTCCTTAATCACAATAGTGCCACTGGTTGTTCTGTGAAGCCAGTGCGGGCTGTCTTCCAATCATTTTGGGGGAACCTTACCTCATTCAACCTGAGTTCAGCCCATCTGATTTCTTTTTGTTTTCTAGACTCAGAAAACATTTACAAAGAATGGAACTTTGTTTTTCAAGGAAAACACAAACTGCTGTTTTGATCCAGTGTAATTCCAAGAGTATGTAATTCGTGAGAACAGGGTAAGAGGGCTGGAAATACCTACCACCTTCAGAAGTGGAGAGACCTAGCTGGTGGATATGTTGAGAAACATTAGCTTCACATCTTGATAATTTTGTTTAATATAAGCTTAAAGAGAAGAAAAAGCTGAATCATCCATTAACAATCAAAATATGGAATGTATAGGGTATAAATATAGGGAAATTGGAAGTTGTCAAAAATAAAATACAACACAAAAAACTTTATATACTAGGTATAAGTGGGCTGAATTGGAATGGCTAAGGCATTTAGAATCTGATCATCATTCACTGTGCTAGCAATAGAAATTGAAGAGAAACATTGTCACAAAAAGAACATTTTAAGGTGTATCCTGAAGTACAATGCCATCTACGATAGAATAATGTCTATACACACATGGAAGAGAAGTTAATACAACTTGAGATAGTTAATGTTTATTGTGCCAACCTGACTGATAAACACATGTGGGATTAATTGAAGGGAGGAGCTATAAATGGCTCGGCCAGCCTCGCCTTTCTTTTCTTGCTCTTTGATCATTGCACCAGTGTGTGGCTGCCTTGCCTGCTCTGTGCCTCAGTTTTCAACCTACACTACCTGTGGGACACCTAACCCATGGACTGTGTCGCTATAATTTGAGGGTCTTTCAAGACATGCTTCGCCACACTATTGGAATTTACATTTCTTGAGCTGGGGACTGTCGGACCCTGTCATCTGGCTGATTGTTGGTGACCTGCCTTGCTGTTCGCTGCCTGTGGCTGGATAGCCTGAATTGCTCTACAGAGGACTACCCGGCAGCCTTCAAGACTTGAAGGACTGCCAGTGTCTCACAACTGTCTCATGGGAGTGAGTTGCACTGAGCCATTTGTACTGCTTTATAATTTAACTGTTTATTTCTTATGTTATATATCTATCTAGCTGTATAAATTAGTAGCATTCTGGTTTTGTTTCTCTAGAGAACACTCTCTAACATATAACTATTATTTAACTTTATGCACCAACCACTAGTGCAGTGGTTGTCAACCTTCCTCGTGCTGCAGCCCTTTAATACAGTTACTCATGTTGTGGTGACCCCCCCAACCATAAAATTATTTTTGTTGCTACTTCATAATTGTAATTTTTCTACTGCTATGAATCGGGCAACCCCTGTGAAAGGGTCGTTTGACCCCCAAAGGGGTCGTGACCCACAGGTTGAGAACAACTGAAAACAGGAATGATGAGAAAATTAGAGAATCAACCAAATTATTCAGACTGAAATAGATTAAACATGTAATCAAGATTCATTGGTAATTACTGGTTATTAGAACTCAAAAATGGAAAACAAAGAGGAAGAATTGGTAGCTGAAATAGATGGCATTAATGATAAAAACAAAGTTGAAAATTACATGAAAAAAATTGTAAGACCAGTAACTTCTTCATTGAAAATATCTTGTTTTCAACATCAATGTTTACTATAAATGTGGACTTCATCAGATAGAATATATAGGAACCCAATTGGCTACATTTAGGGGAAGAGAAGATAGAGAAGCTCAGTATCATCAGCCAAAGCAAGATCAGGGGTCAAATATAGAATAGATCAATTGCTCATAGACAATTCAGGTTGAAACTGAATAAAATGAAACCAAAACTTGATGTTAAATATCTACCCACCTGAATGTAGAGATCTTTCATAGTAGATTTGGCACAGTAACTAAACATCAGATGGGGGGGTGCTGTGGGTTAAGCTTTGGACTGTTCAATGAGACACCTTTGTTTCAACTCCCCCTGGAGCTCCATGGGAGACAGGTAAGGCTGTCTCTGTTCATCAAGATTCATGGCCTCCGAAACCCTACATATGGCCCTGGGAGTCAGAATCCACTTGATAACAGTGGTTTGGGTTTGGAAGACCAGACTTGGGGTTAGAAAATCAAAAGGAGAGAGCATGCTCGTTATTTTATAAATGGAAAGAACTGAAATTAAAAGAAAAAACCTCCAAACCTTGAATTGAAATATTGAAAGATTCTATATGGAAATCATTGAAGGATGCAATAAGCATCAAAAAAAGGTGGAAACAATACACAGAAGCACTGTATCAAAAACAGTGGACATGAAAACATTTCAGGAGGTGGCATCATTGATCTATGTATTGTGATGAATTGTATGAGCCCCAATAAATTGATTAATTAAAAAAAAAAAAAAAGAACTGCTGTTAGTGAAAGGCTTATGATGCAGTGAGAGCAGTAGCAAAATACAAGGCTCCAGGTATTGACAGACTGCCAACTGCTGTGCTTCCACGAGCTGGCAGAGCCCTCCAAGCACTCATTAGTACATGGCAAGAAATCTGAAAGAGAGCCACCTGGCCAACTGACAGGAAGTGATCTGTGCTTGTTCTTATATTAAAGAAAGGATGTGGAAATTTAAAAATAGCATTATTAATGTCTAATTCAAGTACAGACAAAAATTGCCTTCGAAGAGAGATGGCATGAATGTGTCCCAATTACTTTGTGACCAATCTTTGGAAAAGGACATCACATGGGAAATTAGAGGGCCAAAGAAAATAGGAAGAGTCCCCAGGGAATGGATTGACGTAGTGGCTGCGACAATGAGCTCAAATATAATAACAATTGTTAAGGTGGCACAGATCTTGGCAGTGCTTTCTTTGTTCTGTTGTAAATAAATAAGCTCCAAACAACCAAATTCACTGCAATCAAGTCCATTCTGATTCATAGCCACCCTATAGGACCGGGTAGACCTGAACTTGTGGAGTTCTGAGACTGTAACTTTATGGGAGTAGAGAGCCACTTTTCCCTTCTGTCTACTGTTTATAGGGCTGCTAAATTGGAACTGATTCAACAGCATCAAAGAACATAAAATTATTTTGTTGCAGTATTTTTTGACTTAACATTGTATTTAATATTTTAAATTATTTTAGAATATCCCAAAATGTATTCTGAACTCAGCTCAGTTTTGAAATCGATCTTAAATACACTATATTGCTAAAACCCACACTTACAACTTCATATTTACTCTCATAATTCATTAATTTGAGTATTACCAGTTATTTTTAAGTATACTTCTAGATAGATATTTTTTGTAGGTAGTATACTATCTTGAAATTGAGAAGAGTAAAATGATATATGGGGGAAATTTTCCCTCATATTCTGGTCTCCAACTATCCAGGTTTTCTTTTTGCTAACAGCTAATGCTGCCAGCTACTAATATACCATTCTAAAAATGATTTTTTAATAGTAGTGAATAAACTTGTAGTTATATATGATCCTCTAAAATTGTGTTATTTTTTGTAAACAATATTTTTCTGATTTATATATATTTTAAAAGACTTAACAGTCAGGAACAAAGCATGGTTTTCAGAGATCGCTCAATGTCACAGGAAATTAACATCAAATTATATTCACATTCTGGATACTCTTCTTTGAAATAAGTGGAGCTAATTGCAACTGAGAAGGAAGTGATTGAAAATATTCCTTTCTCTATACATTCATGTATAACCTACATGTAATGTGAATAAAACAGGGATTCTGAGAAATATTCACCCATAAGGGCACACATAGACACATTCAGATATTCATGTGTGAACCTCTAGAAATTGAAGTTCCCATGGTTCAATTACTAGCAGATCCTTCTTAGTTTCATGATTCCGAATAATTAGATGATAATATTTAATATCCTCTCATTAATGTTTCAAATGAAATAGCATGAATGAACAATAGTGTGTGCAATAGATTCAATAGTAAGTGAATCCAAGCCTGGTTTCTGAGTGTAGAGTAAACTGGAAACCACAGCAAGAAATAGATGGTTATAAAAATAAATATAATGGCAGGAGACAATAAAGGTCTAGTTCTCAGAATCTCGAAGAAAATTCATCAGAACATGGCATTACTATGATGGCTTTGATATTGCATATGAATTTGAAGACGTTCATTAACACCAGGAGAAACCAGGGGTTTTGGAGGGCATGAGTCTCAGAAACACAAGTATTAGAGGGACTGGGAAATGGGACGAAGAGAGTGAAGAAAGGACCATTTATCTGTTAGCCTGAAAATTCATCGGTTTGCTACTTAGTATCTTCTTTGGACTTTCATATAATCAGGGCCTCCGAACTCACATTTCTCAAGCTCTGCCTATAAGCACAGAAATCTCAGGACAAATCAACTTCATGACAGTAAGAGAACTACAAATACATATGCAAACAAGCATCCAAGAACTTTAAAATAATTGCACCATCTTATTTCTAGGAGGACACCGAATTGCTAGTGTTCCTTCTGAAGCTCCGTAGAATGACTGATGGGGTGTGATGGTTAGTTTTTTTGTACCAAAACCTAGAATTTAGCCTGTCAATCAGGTCACAGCTTGATGGGAGGTTGACTGAGGTAAATTGCTCTCTGAGTCTGGCCTCTCTCTCTCTCTTTCTCTCTTTCTGCTTTACCTTTGGTTGCTGAGCCACTTAGAGACACACTGGTGGCAACCAGAGCCCTGGAGATGTGTCCACTACCACTGGATCTACAAGACTTTGCACCCACTGGACTGTGATCTTCCTGTTTTCTGCCACATTGCATGTGGCTGCATGGGTCTGAAAAGGGAGTTATGGACTCATATCAGACTTATGGAGTAATATCGGACAAATGGACTTGAACTGTTCTGAGCTGGGATATTTGCTTGAAATATAATTACTTCTTGATATAAAGGTCTCTCTTACAAATATATGTGTCTCTGGATTTGTTTCTTTAATCAACCTATTCTAATGCATGAGGTTATGTTAATGTCTCAGGAGAAAAACAATAGAATGCAATCCCAAGTAGATCTTGTGTGTGTTCTTATTTCTCGCAATAGGAATAGCAGGTCTCGATGATGTTCTGCATAATGGTGCACATCTCTAATATTTCCTATGTATATGCTATAGTCTTCCTAGTAATTTTAAGTATCTGTGTTCATTAATTTCCTACAGCTTCCAAACATTCCTTTACTGCTACCAGAAAGGTCTGTTCTTAAAGATGCCCTTTGGAAAGAGAATTAAATGCTTTCCCAGTTGTCTTAATTGGAACTGTGAAGAGTAGAACCCTGCTCCTCGACCATATCAGTGCTCGACATAATCTGATTTCGACGTAAAATGTCAAAAAAAATTTGCATTGGAGCTCGAACAAAACATCAGAATCTGGCCCAACGCATGATTTTTGTAAACAAAAGCGGTTTGTGTTTCAGTCATTGGGTGTTTGTTGGCATTGTTAGTATGCGTCGTTTAAACCTTTTGCAGCGCTGTTCCCAGCGTTTTGCTATCATTTTCTTAGTTTTAGTGGCTTTTTGTTCTGTTTTTATATAAAAAACATGGTTCCTAAGA
>NW_022103898.1:44232680-44235253 GCF_000313985.2 Echinops telfairi | reverse complement strand
ATTATTTAACTCTGAACTTATTTACTTTGAAATTTCTGTGTAATGTTTTGTATAAAAAGGCAAGGTTAGGGTAAAAACTTGGTGGTCTAGAACAGATTACCGTATATATTCCTGTATAAGCCAAGGTTTTCAGCATATTTTAATGCAGTTTTTGTGGTAAAATTAGTTGTGTCAGCTGCTGTTCAGGTCGGCTTATACTCGAGTATATACACTAATCCATTTTCAGTTATTTCTTATCAGAAAAATTGATTTGGAACCCAATTGCATTGCATCTCGATGCTCCTTCTAGAATGGATTAGTGTCGAGGTCGGGGGTTCTACTGTATTTGGACTAGATGTTCTTCAGAAACATAAAAACAAACAAATAAACCTATATGGGGTTAATAATATATTCTCTAGGATGGCATTCTCTGATCTCACATTTTCTGGACAATATTCTGTGAGTAAATGGAAATTTTTCCTTCAATTAAACACCTGGCTATAATGACCAGTACATTGGTTTACAGGAATTCAGTGATTTCTCAGGGATCCCAAACAGCTAGACAACTTCACAGACTGAGGCAGCAGCAGGAACACTGTGGTCAGACCACTTAGGCATCTGTGCATTCTCCTGTCTTGGAGACCAGAAATTCTCAGGAGACATAGGTGATTGTGCAATCCTCTGAAGGTCAGCAGACACAACAGCTATCATGCCCCCAATGTGGAGAAGATCAGTATTACTGGCATTGCTCCACCCTCCCTCTGTGAGAGGTGTCAACATAACATCACAGGTCACTTGCTAAAACTTGCCCTGGAAAAAGAAGTCATGCCTGGTGAAGTAGAGGTCAGTGGAGAAGAGGACAATCATCAAGGACATGGGGTCACCAGTGGCTCCAACAGGACAATGGTAGTGAGGATGTTGCAGAGCCCACAGTATTTTGTTCTGTTGTGTGATGGGTCAGTGTAAGTCGTAATCAACTTAATGGCACTTAAAATAAAAATATTTCCTTAAGTTTCCATTTTCACTTGGAATGATCTCAAGGGTATGTGACAATCACCACCATTTTACTTGAATAGTAATACTGCCTCAGTCCCTGGGGAAACTCATTGTTATGCCGCTGCGAATATTCTAAGAACTGCTGGTCGATTCATTCAGTGTGCAGGAACTTAGAACCTGTAAAGATGCAGGTATAGAACTGGATGATTTATGTGCCAAGCAGTTTTGCGAAGCTTGTTCTTGTACACACTCTTAGTATGGCCTTTCGTTCAGAGAAAACATACAGTCACTGTCTTTTATGGACAGCGAGCCCTTGCATATATAACATATATCTTCGGTTTCCATAATGTATATCATTGGGGTCAAAAATTATTTGTGAAAGGCTGTCTTTGGATTTCATGTGGAAGCAGAGGGTTTTACTAGTTGATAGTCACAGAAAAGGAACAAGAAGGTAAAATCTTGGTTTATATATGCTTTATTTACCAATAAAGGTCTCCATATGAATAGATTTCATACCAATCTACTTTTTGCAATACTGGTCACAAACATAAACAGTTCCTTTCTCAATACAAATGGCTGTATGCCATTTAGTATCATGTTTATTCACTTTAAAGGTTGGTATCACATGTCTAGACTCTAGTACTGAGACAGAACATTATTTTACTGAGGTAGTCACTTCTTTGAAAGAAGGGATGGTCTACACTGGGGTTTTACAAATCTTAATAAGATCAGTAATTTAACATGTGGGAGGCCGTACTATGTTCTGAATTCAGTCTGTTTTTGTTGTGAAGTAGAAAGGACATTTTCTTTTGGGAATATTCACCAAATGATAGAAACTGTAGAAATTATATTTTGCTATAGTTATTTCCAAAGAAGTAATTCCAATAATTCTATCTAAATTATGCAGATTCCAACTGCTGTGATGTTAAACGCCAGAAAGGTCATGAATCTGCACTATATTGATAAAGCAAGATTGTATTTTGAATGACTTACATCCCTAGGTTGCATATGTAGATTTCTGTTTCGTTAAAAATCATCGTCTTGATCTGGTGTAAGCTAATATATTTGAATGATATCCTTATGATGTGCAAGAGAATTATAGCCCCACAAATCTCACTGTACTGCTTATAATGCTAGAATCACTATCAGGTCAAGGGGGCAAACCGGTTGACCTTTCTTCATAAATATTTATATTGAGTTACAAAGAATAAAAATGGTCCTTTTCTTCCTATTCCAGAGTATTTGGATCAGCTACAAAAATTCTTATTATAAAAGAGAGAATATAAGGAAAACTTAATTTTAACTATTTCTATTACTTTTGATTTGGGTCATCTAGGAGAGATTCGCTGTGCTGCCACTATGTTGGCAAGATAAGATTCCCTTTCTGTCAGTCCAAATGGTTGTATCCCATGTAGTATCTTACTTATTAACTTTAAATATCTGTGCCTGACCCTCTAAAAATTAAATGATGAAGAACATGCCAGATTCAGTTTTCTCTTTGGATAATTCAGAAGTGTTTATATTATTGATTCTTAAACCTGGAAGTCATAATAATCTGCATAACTTAATTTTGACCACTTCTCTGACCTCTGACCTTT
>NW_022103898.1:44221985-44230493 GCF_000313985.2 Echinops telfairi | reverse complement strand
GTTTTGAGAAACGATGTACAAATGCGCTTTACACAATTGATGTGTGTATGGATTGGGATAACAGTTGTATGAGCCCCTAATAAAATGTTAAAAAAGAGAGAAAAAAACAAAAACAAAAAAATAAATAAATAAAATTATCCTAGTCTCTTCGATACTCTTCACCAAAATATATATGTTTTATGGTTGTTGCCTAAAGTAAACAACATATAAGATCAGTTCATAATTATTTTAAAATATTCTCAAATGTTAATATACAACATGAATAGAAAACAATGCATGTTTCTAAAAGTGTATCCACTTATAGTTACAGGAGGCCTGGTGGTACAGTGGTTACATGTTGGCCTGCAATCTGCATGGTCAGCAATTCAAAGCCACCTGTAGCTTCGGGGAGAAAGACGGCTTTCTCCTCCGGTAAACAGCTGCAGGCTCGGGAGCCAGCAGGCAGTCGCTGTGAGTGAGCGCTGACTTGATGGCAGTGAGTAGCCTGGCAGTGAGTGTTGTATTTCTGAATTGAAGTGTCTGTGAAACTAAGAAGCGACTTTTAAGTGTCTAATATTGGTGAGGGGCTGCTTCTGATGCTTTCAGACATATTTAGCATTTCGAAGCACTGGATAATATCTGAGTTGGTTCCATATTCTGATTAGGGTCCACAGGTTATGTGTGGTGTGTTTACTAACCTGAGCAATATACATGAACAAGGAAGTGTTTTTTGTTTTGTTTTCCTTCTTTGTATATCTCATCTAGTGTTTCCTCTTGTGCCATGCATTTTGAATGGGAGCTGTCTGTCATCTTCTTAAAGGTCCCAAGTGGAGTATTAGCTCCTCCTTTAACTATGTAGTCAGGAATGATTAGGCAGGTTGCTCAGGCCCTCTCTGTTGAGAAAGAGGACATTCATGTTATGTGCCACAGGTACATGTGAATCTGGGAAGTTCTGGTATCTTCCCAGTTGGAAGTATCTTTTCTGCTACTGCAAATGAGCACAGAAATATGCACACAATAAAACTAAAATGCTTGATTCAGTGATTCTTCAATATAACATTCTATCACTTGCCTTTTATTTGTATTTGAATAACAAAGATGAACTTTATTATACAAACCATATAGTAGCTCTTTAATAAATATCTGAGAGATGAACAAATTACCTTCATCAGTAGGACTAGCAATCAATATTCAAGGTGAATTTTAGCCGAGTTTAATTGTTGGAAAACTTTGTATAAAGACCTTAAGATTCTAGCAGTCAGCATAGATATTTAAGAAGATTCAAAGTCTAAATTCAGAATCTCTGAATCAGAACATTTAGAGGTCTAAATCTTTTTTCTCTAGAATTTCCCCCCTTAAATCACCTTCATGGATAAGGGAAGGTATTTAGTAACACAGCATACTAATGACTTTCATGAAACTTTATAAAATATGATAAAATTTATGAAATACCTGTTAGATGATTTTTTCTCAAGTTATTTAAAAATATAAATATATTGTGAAAAAAAACAAAAAAAAGGTAGGACCACCTAGATCAGCGGTTCTCAACTTGTGGGTCATGACCCCTTTGGGAGTGCAACAACCCTTTCACAGCGGTCACCCAATTCATAACAGTAGCAAAATGACAGTTATGAAATACCAACGCAAATACTTTTATGGTTGGGAGGGTCACCACAACATGAGGAACTGTAGGAAAGGGTCATGGCATTAGGAAGGTTGAGAACCACTGACCTAGATGTCTTTTCTGCATGTATAAGAGCAATCTATACTCCCACCCTCCTAGCAAAAAGATGAGTCTGTGCAGGCTAGTTAGTACAATATGGTCCCATCTCTTACAGTCATAGAGGTGCCTTTGTAAATGGCAACGACATTCCATGAACTGCAGACACTGCAATTCTTCTAGTCTTTTTTGAACATGGGAAGTGGAAAGTCACAAAGAAAACTGGTGAGGCAATGTGGAGAATAAAGCCAGTTTAAATATGGTTTCATTTTCTATTGTTACTGTAATAAACTATGGCCAAGTTACTGGGTAAAAATAACAACACATGCATTATCCTGTATTTCTGTAGGTAAGAAGATTGGTTCAGGTCTCACTGGACTAAAATCAAGGTGTCAACAAGGGCACGTTTCTTCTTGGAGGCTGTGGGGAAGTCAGACTCGGCCTTTTTCGCCTTTCCTGTGCCCTTCCTTCCTTTTCTGAAGGCCACCATCCCCCTCATGTCGCATTTTTCTGGCTGTCTTTTGCAAGCTCCTCCCATCCTTCCAATTTTAAGGACCCTTACAATTGTATTGGAGTCCTTTGATGGTACAGGTGATTTGCATTTGCCTGCTATCCTCAAGGGTGGACGTTCAAACCCACCCACCAGCACTCGGACAGAAAAGCTGGATAGTGGCTTCCGAAGATTAAGGAGTCACGGTCAGGCAGTGGGTTTTGCTTTGGGCTGCTAACTGTGAAGTTGGGGTTTCGAACCACCAGCCATGGACACTTGACACCATTTCTGCTTCCCCCACCAACAACCCTGGCACCTCACTTGGCCGCTGCATGCCCTCCCATGACTATGTTTTCCTCTTGTGCCCTCTGAGGCCCCGCCAATGTGACCCGGAAAACAAAAGGAGGCACCAATCTCCAGTCGCCCCAGTCATCACAGGACTTCAGGTCTATCATTCTGGGTGGCCACAGAGGGTGTCCCAGTCCTGGCTGTGGGCCCGCTTTGGAGCACAGACCATTGGCTGCCCCACCTAAAAATGTTGTCAAATGTTGTTATAATTGCGAAACATTGGGTAACAGAAATAGTCTTTCAGACATATGTAGATTGATTAATAAATAACACACATTCGGTGATGGACTGTACTGGAGGCCACATGATGGGCTTCGTGTGACTATTCTCTTCTGTTTTTACTGCAAACCATGAAGTAAGCCCTAACACCACTCTGCCAGACCCTGGGAATCCAGAGCTCGTTGAACACACGTTCTAAGTTCACAAGTCTGACTTTAGAGTTCTTAATCTATGCTATAATCTAGAAGAGCTATATTGTTGTGCATGATTAAGAAAATGCTTACTACTATCCAGCTTGGAGTAGACATTTGCCTAGGACACATCTTTGAAAAGGAAGGAAATCATATTTTTTAATACTACTTTTCTTAGATGTTTAGGTGAGAGAACAAACTCATTGCCATTGAGTTGATTCTAATCCATGGTAATAGAACAAAGAATACTCTAAATGTCTATTTACACTTAAGTAATATAACAACGGTCTTCAAAATGTTCACAGAAATTCCTATTCCTATTCTCTTTTCATTTCACTTTCATGGAATTTCCACTTTCATGAACACAAAATGTTCATAGAAGTTCCTATTCTCTTTTCATTCCACTTGACCATGAACTTTTTGAAGCATCTCATACAACTTCCAAAACCTTCTTCAAAATGATTTTGATACTATTTTATTTTTTGAAATCTATTTTTACTATTTTATTTATGTTTTAATCAATAGAAATCCACAAATTAATTACACAACATGTATTTAATATAAATACCTTAGCAGTTGCTATAAATTCCATGGGTAATGCTTCTTTTAGACTTATTAAAATCTATATTATTATAGTCTTATGTCTATTCTTCATCTTTCTTGACTCTGTTATTATTTGAAGTGGTTTCTGATGGATGCTATTATATTTCTTTTTGCTTTTTCTATTTCAGGGAACACTTTCTTATTTTAGAGTAAATCTTATTTATTTTTTCTTTCAGTGAGTTGATAAAATATGTTTCTTTAGATGATTCAAAATTGTGTTCCTTGTTTCTACAGTCTGTTTGGTTATCAGATTTTTTTCAATATGTGAGTCTCTGTCACAGGAAAATTTAATGTCATTTTATTGTCTACTCTTGAGTTCCTTATCTTATGTTAGTCTTGAAAAATACCACATTTTCTGCAACATAAGATAATGCTTGATGTTTCTTTTGAAATAGATTTAAAGTAATCTTCCAAGGCTGTCTTCCAGAGCTTTTGTGTTGCTAGCTTAACTGAATTTTAAGTAAAATGACTCATTGTCAATGGATCATTGTAACAATGACATGGTGAGGGCATCTGACCTGCTCAAAATTCATTAGTGGGTAGGAGAATCAAGCTCTTCTTGGAGAAGAGGTCAGATAAATCTTCTCCCTCCAAATTTTTAACAAATTTTAACAGCATCATACTCCCAAAAGACGCTACTTATCTGCTTGGCATGATGATCCATTGTAATGGCCCTGAAGAACTCAGAGATCCTACTCTCAATTATAGGGAAGTACCGGGTTCAATTCAGGATCAAGAACAACTCAGGGTACAGTTCTTTAGTTGGGATAGCTTATTGGTCATACATAAACACACATGTCTCGATAATCCTCTCATTCTTAGTCCTTTACCACTTGGGTCCCTTGGACTTATCTGGTCTCTGCCCTGTTTAGGCAAGTTCTACAAAGCTGGGGTGCCCAACTCCTCTAGAAAAATCTTGGCTTAAAGGAGCTGAAATCTCTTGCCCCATGAATTAGTCAGCCTAGTTCTATGCACCCTGCTCTGGCAGAATACCTCCTGTATGAAAGTGCTCAGCTCTCGTACTCCATGGGTGAGCACATGAACCTTAACTGACTGAAACTAGGGGCTGGGAACTCCACTGTGCCAGTTTACACTGGTCTCCTGATTCTGCTGCTACTGTCTCTCTGTCACCACTCCTTTACATCACTTTAGTGTTACAATCTCTCAGTCTCTTGGATTTTCTCAACACAGGAATCCCAGGTTCAAAGGTCATGCTCTACTCCTGGCTCTTTCTCTTGGCTAGGTTCTTCCTTTCTGCCTCTGGAATGACTAATTTTAAACTTTGTGGGATACAAAAATTGACCAACCCCCTCATTCATATTATTACAATTTATTTGCTATTCCACACCTCCATAATGATGCCATGCACCGTATTTGTATAGGAACAAGCTGCCCAATCACCTTAGTGTGCTACCAGCACCTTATTTTCATTGCCTCACTCACAGGAAGTCAGAAGGGCATATTCACTTCTTCACTGCACCACAGTCATTAATTATGATTCCTTGTGGAGCCAATCAAAGTTGATGACAGGTTTTCTTAATGAAGTCACAAATGCAAATAACATTCAAGGAGATTTTCAATAAATTTAATAACATATAAACAGCTTATCTTAAATGAATGAAAAATTATGCATCATTACAAATCGGTTATGTATGTTTGGGGTTGTAATTTTCTAAAATGAAATTGAGGAAATGTCTCTCTAATTGCATTTTAAAAACTCACTGCCATCAAATCAATACAGACTTATAGCAATCCTATAAGACAGAGTAGAACTGTCCTTGTGCATTGCTGAGACTCTAACTCTTTAGGGGAGTAGAAAAAAGAGTCCTCCTGAAGAGGCACTGGTGGTTTCAAACTGCTGATCTTGCACTTAGCAGCTCAATGAATAACCACTACCAAGCCTAATTGGACTATATCTCAAATTTATTCTAGGGAAAAATGGATTATAAAGCCAAGTAAAAATGAGGAGCTGGCTGGCACAAAAAGTTTGCTGGTTTGAACCCACGCATACGCTCTTTGTCTAGGTGATCTAGTTCAGAAAGGTCACGGTAGTTTTAATCTGTAACACACGATGTTTTCATCCGAATGGATGACATTGGAACTCTTATTTTCCTCCCTGTTGCTTTTCAGAATTGACTCAATTGTTTTGAGTTTGTTATTTTCATACGTATCATGAATATAGTGTGCAATAATCACCATGGTTAATTTTCAAAAGCTTTTCAGTTTTGGAATTTTTAAAGCTTTGTAACTGTATTTGCAGGACACTCAACCTTGAGAAGAAATTCCAACAAGTCAAACTCTGCAGAATAAACAGAACCTTATAGTCTATGCTCCCTGTTACACCGAACAAACAAACAACTCACCTACAAATTCTACATTCCATAAGTTATGTTTGTGCCATAAATATATATGCACGTTCGAATATTTTTGAAATATTTAAAAAGTCAGAAACCTTAAAACAAAGGCTCTATTTATGTGATTTGCTAGATTAACTTAGGATAATAGGATGAGTCATGGTTACATTTAGCAGCAATGTATATGTGAAACGTAGGCCTTATGCACTGATCCTATTGCTCTTTTCCGTAGACTACATCCTCTTAAATTTTCATATATTTAAGTGAATTACTATATTTTACTTTTAAATACAATCAACGTAACACCTTGCTTTGAGAAATATTAACTTAGTCTAGAAATTTGGTAAAATAAGAGCAAATCTTATGCTTTTAAAACCTCATAAAATTTCCAATTTTAGTTAATCTAATTTTCTTCACTTATGTTTTAAAAGTAGTGATATTGTCACTTTGGACACAATACTTTCTTACCGAGCTCTATAAATATGAATGCATCCGTAAACTACCCAAAAAAGAAATAGCGTAAGAAGGAGGAAATTGAGGGCAGGGATGGCTTAGTAAAGTCTAATAAACCTCTATCAGGATTCTACCACCCGATAAGAAATGTGGCCAATTGTAGTTTTGAAAATGTAAACAAGCCTCTTTCTCCTTGAGTATTTATAACATGGTATCAGTGTTATCACTGTATAGCTAACATAAAACTACAGAATGAAAATTTTCACTCCTTACATTTACAGTTATAAAATAAACTTGAATTTATTTCCACAGTTTTCAGAGAGATGAAAACTATAACAATCATCAATTTAATACTTTAAAGAAACAGATTTTTAAAGTATCTTTGAAACAAAATTATTCTTCTTGGAATTAAGCATTTAATTCTCTCTATGATTAGTGGGAGTTATGTGTGCACCATAAGGAAAGACTCTAATCTAAGCCTCAATTTCGATCCTTTTCTAAAATCACTTTTTGAAAGCTTAACTAGAGTGGCTACGTGCTTCTCACCCACGCTTAGGAGCAAACACCTCCAAAGGGAATGCACTTACTTTAAAAACCTAAAATCACAGAAGCATGTTACATTAACCAGCTTCAATAAAAGAACCTCAAATAGAATGGAAAATCTCTTTTAAATCATTCTGGAGCCATATCTGAATGCTAAAGAAAGCCACCGGGGGCTGAAAGTGTATTGCCATTTTCATAATGTAATTACATGAAATATAAACCACTGAAATGTCATTGACATAAAATACTAAAAATCTATGCATATGTATATACATACATACATACAAGTAGAAACTATACTCTGAAGCATATGGATAGGTAAATGTTGTCTAAATACCACAGTAGAAATGAAGGTCGAAGTTTGTATCATCTACATTTTATTCAGACTTGAACAATCTTATAATCAGGGATAATAGTGAAGTGAGTTTCAGGATTATGGTTACATTTGGCTCTCTGTAGCTAAAATCCCTAACAACTTTGAAAGCTGGATGATATTTTAATAAGCGATGCTATGTAATCTTTCCTCTTTATTCCTAACTTCCAATGTATTTATTACCTTTAATAATACACATGTACTTAATGTTCTTATAAAGCCTATCCTGTTTTACGGAAAGAGTAAGAAAATAAATACCATGGACATTTTTTTGAAAATCAGAAATCACAAAGAGTAGTTGCTTTTTATATATTCACAGAAGCTTAAATATTAATGTTAATTGAACATGTTATTGATGACATTTTTACTGCATGATTTCTAGGTTACTTGGTAAAGCAGTAGTTAAAGTGCTTTTCTGCTGACCAAAGACCAGCAATTTGAATGCAGCAACACCGCTCAGTGGACGAAATATGTGGCAGCCTGTTTCCTTAAAACTGTAGAACTTTGGAAACCCTATGGGGCAGTTCTTCTCTGTTGTATAGGCTGTCTGTGAGTCAAGGTCTACTTGGCAGTCGTGCATTCCATGCTTCCTACTGTGCTAAGTAGTGTGGATAAAGCAGTGGGAGGAAAGTCTGTGTGAAGTGGTGTCTGTTCCACAACATTATTTGATCACAAATGAAATGAAATAGACAAGCTTGGTTATCAAGACTGAAATAAAACAAAAAATTGACAATAAGGAAGATGAAGTGGACTTTAGTTTCCAGACATTATAGAGATCCTATTTTCTGAAATAAGCAAGTGTTTGGAAGCATCATATTCTGGGAAACAATGAAAAAGAGAGAAATGGTTAACAAGAATTGAAACACAGAGGTGTCTTTAAAAAAAATGGGAGTCAAAGTGTGGCAGTCACATAATTTCAAGTCAACTTGTTAAATAGGTTGTAGGGGTAGAGTCTAGGCTGTCAATTCAATCAGGTCATAGCATTCATGCCTCCTGTGGGCCTGGCCTTCTCCTGAGGATTCTGGGAACTCCTGTCTTCCTCTCTGGAGGTGGAACGCACTCTCTCTGCTTCATCTCTCTCTTACACTTTCCTGTTGACGAGTCACATGGAGCTATGCTGATGGAGCCAGAGCCCTGGAGCTGGAGGAGCCATGTGGACACCCTGCCAGTGCTGAGGTGCTTCCACCACTCCTGGATCCACAAAACTTTCCAACCAATGGCCTATGATCTTCCTG
>NW_022103898.1:44218613-44221300 GCF_000313985.2 Echinops telfairi | reverse complement strand
CACCAACAGCAGACCATATTAGACAGATTGGTTTTTAGAGGAATCCAGCCAGGTTCTAGTCAAGAAAGGTTAAGAAGGGAAAACACTTCTGCAAAGCAACTACTAGTTTATTTTATGGAAGAGGATTCCCCTTCCAAATGATGACTCTCTCTCCATACCTCCTCTCTACATCCCTGCCCACAGATCCAGATCCTCATCAATCGCAAGGCATGGGCCAAACTTTAATTATTAAAAACGTTTTAAATGTTGTTTTTCTTATTTAAAGTATATTATTTAACTTTGAACTTAGTTACTATGAATTTTCTGTGTAATGTTTTGTATAAAAAGGCTTGGTGGGGAGACAGAAGATGGCGTCTAGTTAGATTCACCCTCCCAAAGCTCCTGTTGCCAGACCAGAAAATTGGGAGGTAAGGGAAAGGAGACTGGGAAGCGGAGTCCTGAAATTAGAATCAGGGTACTAGGGTCTGTCCTGAACCCCGCTTTTTAAAAAATTTCCATTCACATAGCAAACTGATGATGCACTAAATAGCTCTCAGTTCGGGCTCCAGCTGAGCAGAAACCAGCACCCTAGTTTGCCAGTGAGTAGTGATTTCCTCAGGCTGAGGCCCCAAGGGGGACATAATCCCAGACAAGAGGAGAACCACGCAGGGCCACATGCCAGAGTTCCCCACACTGTTAGTTCCCTTGAGCTCATAGCCTGGGGACCAGGATGCCAGGTAGTCATAGATTTGGAGCAATTGAAAAGATGTAAGGAAATTTACCTGAATCAGGTAGTGGTGTGGCAGAAAATAAGCAGATAGTAATAGTCCAGAGGGGGAAAATTCAGTTCCAGTTGGCCAAGAAGAAAACAACCTCTCTGATAAGCTGGATCTCCCCCTCTGGGGGTCAGCGTGACAGCCTTCAAATCAGGGCACCCAATATAAAAAAGATAAAACCTATTTTCTCAGTAAAAACTGTGAATCCCAGGCTCATTGTTTAACTCCAGGACAACTGGTAGAACAAGTCCCTTAACGTACGTTAGCATAGTAAGGGAGCCCATGCTAACGAATGCCAGAAGTTAGCTTCAGAGCCTAGAGATTATCAACATAACAAAGACCCCTTTGAGCAAGCCTCAGTTTCAGAATAACTTAATTCAATTCCAGCTGGCCACAGGGAAAAATCAAAAAAAGAAAACCTCTGAGCTCATAGGGACTCAGTGGTCCTGGGACAATCTAGGAAAAGAAGACCAGCGGAGGAAGCTACTATCCACTTTCAGTGATCCTACACACAGCTGGGGATCCTCTGCCTGTCCTGGAGCCCTACACGGGGCTGAGGGAACCCCACCCACCCACCCCTACTGCAGTGCTGCATATAGCACAAAGCAGCTACACCAGTAAACTCCAGCACTCAACACTGCTGTGGGACCCACTGCCTGCCCTCTGCTGTGGTCTTGCCTTCAAGGGTAATTCTGCCAAGCTTCTGAGGGACCCTATACCAAGCAGGCAAACCACCCCGCTACCTTGAGGCAGAGTTGGTACTCCTCCAGCCCCACGGTCAGGCAATCAGTCCTCAGTTATCTCCTTACTTACTACTCTTTTTCTTCTCTCCGTATTCTCTCTCCCTGCTATCTTTCCCACCGCAGTCAGTCTCAATGGGCCCAGTTTTGATTTTTGGTCTTTTTCCTCCTTTTATTTCTTTTTTAAAATCTTTCTCCTCTTCTCTCCCTCTCTTTCCTTGCATATGCCACTGCTGGCTTCCAGGCCACTACCTTCCACCAAGGGAAACTCAACCCAAATAGCAGGGGGAACTCTAGCCTGCCCTCTGTGGGAGCGCTGCACACCACACAAGGCAGGTGGGACAGCCCTCTACAGTGCTCCATGCTGCTGGGGAAACCTCAGTCTTTTATCTATGGTGATCTTGCCAAATAGGGCAATTCTGCCCCACCCCAGTGGAACCCTGCACTAAAAAGGCACACCAACCTGCCACCTTGGGGCAGGGTTTAAACCCCTCCAGCCCCACATTCAGGGATCAGCTAACTCTTTACTCTTTATTTTTTTAATCTCTCTTTCCAAGCACATTCTCTCTTAGTGGAACAGTTGTGCTTTTTCCACCTTCTTTCTTTCTTTTTTTTCCCTTTCTTTGCTCTCTCTTTTTTCTCTTCTTCTTTAATTCTTCTTTTCTGTTTCTCTCCTCCCCATTCTTTCCTTCCACATGCCATTTCTGGTTTCCAGCCCTCTATCCTCTGACTAGGGCAACTCCACCCACCCAGTGGGGAGACCTTCAGTCTGCCTCCTGTGACATTGCACAGCACTGGGATCAGCTACCTCTTTATCTATTTTTTATTCTTCTTTTTTTCCTTTCTTTTCTACTTATTTTGCTTTTTCTCTCCCCCCCACCCCTACTTCTATCTCTTTTCTCTTTTGAACCAGTATCAGCAGATACAGTTTTCCATTTTTGTTGGTTTTTTGGACTGTTTTCACTTTTGTTTTGTCTTTGCATTTTTGTGTGTGTATGTTAGTTTTTTTAGTTTTGCTCTTGTCTTTGTTTTCTCCTTTCTGTTTTTCTTCTCTTCTCCCTCTCTTTCCTTTTGCAAGCCACTACCAGCCTCCAGGCCACTCCCACATACCTAGGGCAACTCTGATGACCCAGTTGGGGGGATCTCCTGCCCGCACTTGTTGGCTTTACATGCAGGTGGGAAAATCATGCCC
>NW_022103898.1:44205647-44207694 GCF_000313985.2 Echinops telfairi | reverse complement strand
ACACAATCGCTGAAGACAAAATGAGTGCATAAGCAAATGTGGTGAAGAAAGCTGATGGTGCCTGGCTATCAAAAGATATAGCATCT
This sequence comes from Echinops telfairi, assembly GCF_000313985.2. Lineage (NCBI taxonomy): Eukaryota > Metazoa > Chordata > Mammalia > Afrosoricida > Tenrecidae > Echinops > Echinops telfairi. The sequence continues at coordinate 44,207,608 of NW_022103898.1, read as the reverse complement.
ATCTAGGGTCTTAAAGGCTTGAAGATAAACAAGCAGCTATCTAGCTGAGAAGCAACAAAGCCCACATGGAAGAAGCACACTAGCCTGTGTGATCATGCAGTGTTCATGGGATGAGTTATCAGGCATCTAAGAACCAGAATAAAGCCAAACCCAACGTGAATGGTGGCGGGGGGTGGGGGGTTGAGGTGGCATGGAGTGGAGACCCAATGCTCATCTGTAGACAATTGGACATCCCCTCACAGAGGGGTCACAGGGAAGAGATGAACCAGTCAGAATGAATTATAGCACCAATGAAACACATAAGTTTCCTCTAGTTCTTTGGTGCTTCCTTCCCCCAAATATCATGACCACAATTCTACCTTACAAATCAGATTAGACCAGAGCATGCACACTGCTACAGATAAGAGCCCAAAACACAGGGAATCCAGGATAGATAAACCCCTCAGGGTCAACAATGAGAGTAGAGATACCAGAAGGATTAGGGAAGGGTGGGGGGCGAAAGGGGGAACCGATTACAAAGATCAATCTAGAACCCCCTTCCAGGAGGACACATAATTGAAAAGTAGAAGAGGGGTGATGGGACGATGTAAGATATGGAAAAAATAATCTATAACTTATCAAGGTTTCATGAGGGAAGCTGGACTGGGGAGGAAGGGGCAAGAAATGGGGAGCTGATATCAGGGGTTCAAGTGGGAAGAGAATGCTTTGAAATTGATGTAGACGGCATATGTGCAAATGTGCTTGACACAGTGGAGGAATGTATGGTTTGTGATAAGAGATGTAAGAACCCCCAATAAAAGTATTTTTAAAAATAAAGAAAGAAAGAAAAAAGAAAAGAAAAGGCTTGGTTAGGGTAAAAACTTGGTTGTCGAGAATGGATTAATCCATTTTCAGTTATTTCTTATGGGAAAAGTGATTCAGAAATTGACTGCATTGCATCTGAATTCTCCTTCTAGAGTGGATTAGCTTCAAGGCCCAGGATTCCACTGTATACAATTGCTCTTTGATATAAAGTTATCGATTACACGCATCTGATTGTCTATGGATTTGTTTCTCTAGTCAACCCTAATACACAAAGCGATTCATGAAGAATAGTGATAAGTAATATTGAACTTCGTCATTTCATTTTCCCCTCGAAATGAAGCTGAAAATCCATTTTAGTAAGGCAAGCATGGGAACAACAATATCAAGGGATTGTTATAGTAGTCTGGTCATGATATGAATATACCCTGATATGATATGAATAGACCCTGAGCTCAGTGGGTGAACTAATATACTGCTAACTAGGAGGTCATTAGTTTGAAACTGCCAGACACTCTGTTGAAAAAAGATGAAGCTGTCTGATTTCATAAAGGTTTACAGTCACAGAACTGAAGGAGCAGTTGTACTCTGTTCTAAACATCACTAGAGGTCCAGGAGTTAAGCTGGACTGCTAATCCAGATGCCAATGGTTCAAACCTATCAGCCTCTGAGAGGAATTAACATGTGGCAGTCTTTAAAGATTGCAACCTTGGAAATCCAGTGGGACTGACTGTTTCCGATAGGAATCCACTTTGCAACAATGGAGCCTTAGTGAAAACAGTATTTTAAGTGCTCGTCTGCTACCCAAATATCACCCAAAGTGAACTGGAAATCAGAGATTATACAATAAAATTCTCATGACAATTAAATGTGGTACCTAACTATTCATGTATTAATAATAAAAATGACCCAATATTATTTGTAGTGTTTTATCTTTCAATTTAGATTAATAAACAAATGAACTAAGTCCTTAACAGTTTTCAGATATGATTTTCATAAAGAATTCTTAAAGATTATTTATTCTATGTGGTGATGAAAGCTGATGGTGCCTGGCTATCAAAAGATAGAGCATCTGGGGTCTTAAAAGCTTGAAGGTAAACAAGCAGCTATCTAGCTCAGAAGCAACAAAGCCCACATGGAACAACATATCAGCCTGTGTG
>NW_022103898.1:44202784-44204829 GCF_000313985.2 Echinops telfairi | reverse complement strand
AGAATGATGAGGGCAATGAATGTACAAATGTGCTTTACACAATTGATGTATGTATGGATTGTGACAAGAGTTGCATGAGCCCCTAATTAAACGATAAAAAAAAAAAGAAAAGAAAATATCAGGCCTTTTTGAAAAGGATGTTGGCAACATTCATACAAATGTGCTTGATACAATTGTTGTATAGATTGTTATAACAGCTGTAAGAGCCCCCAATAAAATGATTTATTAAAAAAATTTTTTAAAGAAAAAATATCAGGCCTTAGGTGAAACACCCCTTAGTCCTCAGAGTGATATCCTTGCTCTTGAACACCTTTGTGCACCAGGATTACTCAGTGCGATGCATTTGATATCTTGACCGCTGCTTCCATGAGCATTGATTGTGGATCCAAGATAAAATCCTTGACAACTTTAATCTTTTCTCTGTTCATCATGTTAGTTGTGAGGATTTGGGTCATCTTTACATTTAATTGTAATCTATACTGTAGGCTGAAATCCTTGATCTTCATCAGTAAGTGCTTTAAGTTTTCCTTACTCACAGCGAGCAAGGTTGTGTCATCTTGCAGACTGTTTATAAGTCATCTTCCAATTGTTATGCCTGGCTCTACTTCATATAATCCAGCTTCTCTGATTATTTACTCAACATATATATTGAATAAGTATGGTGAAAGGATACATCCCTGACACACACCTTTCCAGATTTTCAACTTTGCTCTGTTTGAGACTGCCTTTTGGGCCACATACAGGTTCCACAAGAGCACAGTGAGTGTGCTGGACTTCACATTCTTCTCAAAGTGTTATCTATAGTTTGTTATGATGTTACTTTGAGGACTAGGATGTGTCTGACCCAAGTCATGATATTTTTAATTACTTCATTTGCATATGAATGTTGAACATTGAATAAGGAAGTACTAAGAAGAATCAATGCATTTGAATTGTGGTGCTGGAGAAAAATATTGAAAGTACTGTTAAAAGGACAACCTGCTTTGTCTTAGAAGTATGGCCCAAGTGCTCCTTAGAATTAAAAAAAAAAAGAAAGATTATTTATTCTATAATGAGGTCAGAAATATTTATATAGAGCTAATGTCACATTTTGTAAAGATTGTATATTTGCTGTGCTACCTGAGTTTATTATTGGTCAGAAGTATGGCAGGAGTAAGTTGCTATTTTAACTAGAGGAACCATGCAGACATTTCTTAATGCTAATATTTTTATCAGTAATGGGATTAAAGGCATATTAAATAATAAAAGTAGAAAAGGGAAATAAAAATTAGCAAAATAGACAAGTAGAAGCTGAAATCCACACACTTGTGCAATTTTCACTTAAAGATGAGGTCCTCATGAAGAAGGGAGCCAGAGGAGGGGCCTGAGGGCTCAGCCCCATACCAGCTAAGACAACTGCCCCTCCCCCCAGAAGAATTTACTTTAGAGGACAACACTGAAGCTGCAGCTCTGGGAGAGGGACATGTCTGATCAGAGCACACTGGAGCAAATGAATGGGGAAGGGAGAGCAGAGCACATCCAGGTCCACCAGGCCTGGAGGACAATATCCCCGCTCTGAACAGCCAATGCACAGAAGGATCATATGGCTGATTCCACTATGAGACAAGATATCCCTAACTGACCCATGGCCCTAAGGGGGACAATACTGGAGACTCAGTGTCGGGATTGGCCCGATCTGACCCTGCAACACCAAGGCAAAACACTAAAGGCCTGCAGCAGAGCAATGGAGGGAGTGCAAAGAATAAACTTTGGGGCCAGAGCATGGCACCCCATCAGACTTGACTGGAGGGCATGTCTAGAGGTCAAAAAGCAGACTTTGATCTATTTATAGGTTTTCTTTTTACAATTTTTTCTTTTTATTTTTTTTAATTAATTTATTCTTTTCTGGGTCGTTGGTTTTCTTTTTTGTTGTCATCGTTGTTTTCTTTTTTGTCACTTTGTCTTGCTATGCCTTGTTTTTGTGTGCATATTATTGTCTCTGCAGATCTGTCTAGATAAGATAGGCTGGATGAACAGTCTGGAGGAGAAAACAATGAGACCGATGG
>NW_022103898.1:44199208-44201458 GCF_000313985.2 Echinops telfairi | reverse complement strand
CTTGACACAATGGATGGATGTATGGATTGTGATAAGAATTGTACAAGCCCCCAATAAAGTGATTTAAAAAAAAGATGAGGTCATGAGCATGGTTTAGTGGTGAAGGAGAAGATACAAAGGAATATGAAACCTTGGTTATATCTTGAATAAATAGATTATTAGGAGAAAAAGTGATTGCTAATCATTAAACTAAGAAGTCTTAAGAGATTCTTACCTAGTTCTTGTGAGAAAATTAAACATTATTTCCATCACTGCTCAGAATAAATAGGAATTCTAGGAGTCCAAACAGTGCTATTGAACCTAAAACATTCCATAGTCATAAGTTAGATCCTCCACAGTTGTTTCTGTTTTTATCTTGAACTTTATTATTGACAACTATCCTTTTAGTACTTTTATTCAGTTTGGGAAACTCTGTATGCTAATATATTTTAGTGGCTCCTGACTTTAACCACTCTGTGATTTATTTTTAATTATTAAAATACTTCTTACTGTGCCTCCATCTACTCTAATATAATAAGGTACATTCCCTTTGCGTTCAAAATTTAAAATGAAGCCAACTTGTTTCATGAGTCACCATCACCCACAATTAAGCACACATGCTGGATTCACAGTCCTCACAGCAGGCCACAAGACTCCTGCCTCCCCGACCAACCAGTAAGCTTATGAGTATAAACTCTTCATGTGGCCACAGTAGAGATGCCATGTTCTACAAAACATGGCTACAGCTCAGTAGCTTTTCAATAGTGATTTGTGAGTATGTCCTGCAAGGTGAGAGTTAGGAGAAAAAGTGAAGTTCTAACTAGCAAAATCTTAATTAGAACCATCCAACACAAGCCTCTTCATGATTTGTTATTTTGTTCTAAATAAGGGTCAATAAGAACTAATATATTGGGCAGGTGCCATTGTTTTAGGCATTATGTTATGTGCTTAACAATGGAATTTTCCTGTGTCAGAATTGATTTGATGGCAACAGGTATGTTAAATGCTTCCAATACAATTCCTCTACTTTTTATAGCGATACTTAAGATAATGTATTTTTGCCTATGTGTTACATATAAGAAAAGGAAAGACGAGTTTTGAAGTGTTTCTTTGAGCTGCTAAAGGCAACAAAGCTGAATTAGATAGGAAACATTTTTAAGCCCCATCTATCAGAAGAGTCCTTGCAAAGGGACATCATGTTAGTAGTTCTGCAACAAAGAAGACCCCCAATAAAATGGATTGACACAGTGACTGTGACAATGGTCTCATACATAACAACCCTTATGACTCTGGTGCAAGGTCTAGCAGGGCTTTCACCTCTTGTACATAGGAGGACTGCAGGTTGGATTGGATTTGATAAAACCTAACAAGAATTACAATAAGTTGAAGCTAAAACTATAGTTAACATTTCTCCTCACCACACTCTTGCCCATCCTGTTATTCCTTTATAAAGATGCTTATAAAGATGATAATAATAGAAACAATACAATGCTAACTGCAATGGTTCAATAGTCCTGTCACGCCTGGCAGAAAAAGGAGGCTTTCTGCTCCCATAGAGTTTGACAACCTTGGAAACCCTATATTGGGTCTTTATGGGAGTGGGCTTCTTGTTGGGGTAATCAACTATTGAGCTTCTCTATAACAAGAGAACAAAGAATATAGCATAAGTAGATATTATAAATTGCCTTTGAAACTACTTTTGGAGGTAGTAGGCAAACTTACAAAATCCCTCCGTTTTTCTGTTTTACAGATAAGTGATATAATCAGAAGAAATCAGGAATATTCCTGATAGCAATCCCAAAGAAAAAGCAGATAGGTGACATTTGAATCCAATGTTATTAAGACCAGCAGAAAACTGAAGAGTGAGATAAACAATTAGCACTCTTCTTCCAAATTCATAAGAGTGTTGAAGAAAATTTTTTAAATCCAATCTAATACATATACATATGCAAATATATATATGTATAATAAGAATAGAAAGAATGATTATGGAGACATAAAAATAATTACATTTAATAGATGAGGAAGAGATATTTTTAAATGGATTAATAAAATGATTATGGAAGGAAAAGTAGGAGAACATTTCAGAATAATTATTAAAATGTTAAGTCAATGTCTTCGTATTTGAAGTGGAATTAGGATTTAATTCTATGATAATATGCTTCTCATAGCTTAAATGAGAAAAACAGTTACAACACTCCATTAATGATCATAAGGTAAAATGTACAAAGGATGTGTACAGGAACATTGGATTCCATTACAAACAAGATG
>NW_022103898.1:44186415-44198657 GCF_000313985.2 Echinops telfairi | reverse complement strand
CATTAATAACACATACAAGTATGATCTGCTAACAAAAGAATTTACTAATTCCATTTTATGGTGAACCTAGAGGAGAGGACTACCCCAAGACTGCAAATCTTTACATGAGTATAAAGCCTCATCTTTCTCCCAAAACGTGGTTAGTGGTTTCAAACTGCTGACTTTGCGGTGAGTAACCCGAGCAGTAACTTACAACATCATCAGGGCTATTTATGTTATAATAATGCTCAAGAGAATTAAAAAATGATGGCATCAATTCATTACTAGGGAGCTGTCAGATATTTAAGCTAACAAATGATTGACTTTAAATATGGACAGAGGACAAGAACAAACACTTCACCAAAGAAGAAGTTCAAGGACAACAAGCAAATAAAGAAATGCTTGTAATCGTTAGCTATTATGGAGATCTAAATCAAAGCAACAATAAGGTATCACCTTACTCCACCCTTAATAGTAAAGTTAAAAAAACCCAGAAAATAGAAAATTCTAGTGAGAATGAGGAGAGATTAGAATGTTTGTACAATGCTGATGGGATTGTGAAATTGATATAGCCACTAGAAAAAACAATATGGTGCTTCCTTACAAAGTAGGAAATAGAAATATTCTATGATCCAGCAATTTCACTACTAGCTATATATGTAACCTGGATGAGTAAGAGTTATGATATGAATATATATATGCACACCTATGTTCATTGCACACTATCACAATAGAAAAAGATGGGAACAACCTAAATGCCTATCAAGGAAGAATCTGTAAGTAAACTCAATGAAATACTGTACATTAAAAAAATAAAGATGTAGGTGCAAAGCACTTCATCACATGAATGAACCTGGAGAACATTACACTAAGTGAAATAAGCCAGTATGAGATTGCCAATGCATTCAGAAAATGTTTTCACACAAAGAGAAACCTTATGTTCTGGCAACAAAGGATTGGTGAAGGAGGAAGCAATACAGAGGGGACTTCTGAACATTAGTCGAAAAAAAGATTATCTTTAATCTCATTTTTACTATAACATTTTTGAAGGCCCCTCATAACCTAGTAGGAATGACAGTAAATAATAATAATAATGAAGGCAAAGAAAAATTCTGAAAGGAGGACAAGAATTCAAAGCAATAGAGATCAACATTCATATTTACACAAGCCTGTAATAATAACATATGAATGGTTACATAGATAGAGAAGTTGACAGGTGTGGGATGGAGAAGAAGACTAAACCCATAAATAGATAGTTTTCACAGAGAATATTTCTACATATACATTTACCTGCCCATCAAATATATCCATGACTATAATTGGTTTCAGAAAGTTCATTGAACATTTAAATTAAAATATAATTATAAGTGTTCACTTTTTTGAAGCCCCAGCATATAGTACAGCACTAGGAGGGGTTATGAAAACTTAGACACAGCAAAACATCTAGAGCAGCAGTCTCAACCTGTGGTCACAACCCCTTTGGGGGTCAAAGGACCCTTTCACAGGGGTCGCCCAATTCATAACAGTAGCAAAATGACAGTTATGACGTAGCAACAAAAAGAATCTTAGGGTTGGGGGTCGTCACAACATGAGGAACTGTATGAAAGGGTCGCGGTATTAGGAAGGTTGAGAAGCACTGCTCTAGAGGGAACAAGTTAGTGGTCCTGAACTCGGGATCATAGTTCGGAGGAACAGGAAGGTGAATTAATAAAGCACAGTACACATGTTCTAAATTATACTTTGGTTGGTAACATCTGGGATATTTAAAGATTGTGTGCTGCCGTCCAAGGTGCACTATTGACCTTTCTTGTCTAGGGCAAAGAGAAATGAAGAAACTTGAAAACGTATGGAAATATTTAATCGAATGGATTAAAGAACCACTCTGACCTTGATAGCAGAACTACATTGTGCTCAGATTATTGTTTATTCTAAAAGGGGTCAAATTTAAAAGTCCTGTTTAGTGTAGGAGAAAATGTGGAACAAAAATAAAAATTAAAAATACCAAGCTTACTGGTTTGTTAAAGAATGATAGAATCCCCAAGACTATAGCTGCTAGTCATCCTTCCGGCACAGAACTGATGTCCCCTGGGGTCAACTTCCGGTCAAAACCAGAACTGACTGACTCTGCCATCCAGTCCATTCTGACATGTTGACCTTATAGGACACAGTAGAAATGCCCTTTTGATTTTAAATCTTTCCAGGAGTAGACAGTCTCATCTGGTGGTTCAAACCACTAACCTTGTGGTTAGCTCAGTGCATAACCAACTATCCCCCAAGAGCTCCTTAATCAAACCATAGAGAATTTTATAAGATGAAAAATAACAGTGAAGCACACACTCCTTAGAATAATCAAGAATTTGAGGACAAAAGGGCAGGGTTTCCCTGAGAACAAAGTTCCGGAGCAGGAAGGGGTAGAAAAGGAGAGGGATCAAGAACAGGGAATAGAGGGAAGAGTTGCGGTAAGTAATACTGCATTTTGGGGATTGCAATCAGTCTTCTGAAAAAATAGTACATGTATAATATATTTACTCACACCGACACATATAAAGTATTGAATAAAAACTAATTTGCTGTCAACCTTTACCCAATGCACAATAAATTCCAGAGAGGCAATACTCTTTTAATGTCAAAGTAGTAATTATCTTCATCTGATTCTTTTTAATGAATTTTACCTATTCTATTTTTCCCAGATACACAGAATATTTTGAATATATTTCATTTGTATCTAGTGTTTCAGTTCACTTAATCAATGCAAACTAAATTTCAAAGAGACCTTGTCTTGCAACTAAATGTGTGTTTTCTTCACAGAACAAATATAGATAAGAGACAGTCTATTTGGTAACAATGAAAATAGATACTTTAAAAAATTATATTATATTTTAAACTCCTGGAGACAATAGAAGATCCACGGTGGCATAAAGGGTTATGCATTGGGCTACTAACTACAAGGTCAGCAGTTCACACCCAGCATTCATTCCATAAGAGAAAGATGGGTTCTCAGCTGCTGTAAGGATTTCTGACTTGAAAATCCATAGAAGTTCCACTCCATCCTGTAGGTTAGCTGTGATCAAAATTGATTCAATGGCAGTACATGAATGAATGAATAATGTACATAAAACCAGTTGATCCAATTTAATTAAGTAAACTACCTATAGCTATAGAATATAGTTTTCCTTGAACAGATATACAAATTATTAATTTTAACAACATTTTGCAATTGTGATAAAAACATTTTGTTCAAAAGCAAATGAATAATGCACTTAGGCACTTATTTAATTTTTGCCATATTTTTAGAAAACTTACTCAGAAATAATTAAAAATTTGGCAGAATAACTTCAATCTGCAGAATATGCTTGCTTTTATAATTATAAAGTGTTGAGGTATCATGCCATTGTTTATAACCATAAGAAAATCAATATCATTTTTCCCAAAAGGCAATATAATTGTTGCAATAGTCTGTAAATTCAAGCTCATAAAGGTATAATATCATAGAAACTTAATTAAATGCATTTATTTTTTGAAAGTATGTTTTTTCTTTAGCAAAAATACCACATCCCATAATCTGTGCATATAAAAAATATTTAGGAATTCAATTAGGAACATAGCTACTTTTGTGTTATTTATTCCTTTCAATGGTCCAGGATAGAAAATCCAATAGACTTTTCATTATTATTATTTTTCTATATTTTACAGTACTTTTTATGATAGATTTCATATATTTTTTAAACATTTTAGTACAGTTTAGATATCAAACAAGTGATGATCATTGCATCAACTTGCCTATACTATGATTCGCACTAATCTGGCAGTTACTGCTGAGTCATCCCCGATGATGAAATTTCCTGGAGGTTATGTCCAGTGCCCCATGCCTGGTGCTGTTCCTCGAATAGTCAGCATTGATGGGTTTAGAAATGAAAGGATGGAAAGAGGAGTGAGTGTCACCATTCACTATTTCTTCCAGTAACCCACTCAGAAACCTTTTGCTTCTTGTCCCTGCTTCCCTATATAATTCCTGTCTGCATTCCTTAGTTCCAAAAGGAGAAACACTATCACCTGCAGACACCACTGGAAGCTCAGGATGCCTCATACTCACTTTGGGCTTTGCATGCTTGTAAATTAATAGGCAAAAATGGAGTTACAGAATTGAATGGTGAGATTCATTCTGATTAGCAACCAGAATCTGATTGTTACTACATAATGGAGTTAAAGAAGGAAATGTCTTTAATCCAGAAGATTTCTACAGACACCTCTTAGTACTATCTTGCCCTGTTATTAAAGTTCATGGTAAACAATAGAGACCCAATTATAACATGATTACTAATGGTCTATACTCTTCAGGAATGAAGGTTTGAGTCACCCTGTCAGGCAAGGAACCATGGCAGATTGATGTATTTGCTAAGGGAATATGGAACATGGAATGAGTAGTAGAAGAATATAAATTTAAATACTGGTAAGGAGGACTATAAAGGTTATGAGTATATCATCTTTGTGTGATTTTATAAAATGCCTTTATTTATAAATGCCTTTATGTATGGTTAACAGAGATGTGTACAAGTGTCATGTTAATAAAGGATGGACTGTGATGGTTAAGGTTGTTTGGCAATGTGGGTTCCAAGAGGTTTGGCAGCTAAGATTAGGAATCTCCAATGATGAGCTCTTCTCAAGGATGTGAATCTCTTTTAATGTAAATTTGTGCTTTGAAAAGCTTACTTGTTTTTGCTGAGTCTGCATTCTATCCTCGCCCTTTGAACTTGGGCTAACAGCCTGCACATTGCCTGTCAATCCTGGGATTCCTTAGCACATGGCATTATACTTGCCAACTTTGAATTCCATTTCACCCTTCAGTCATAAGCATGTCCGCTAACCAACTGATTTTTAGTTCATCATCAACTGCATCTACGTAAGTCAGAAGATGCCTCCAGTCTGACATCTGACTCACAGACTAGGAACTTCTTGCCCCTCCAATTAAGTCAGTCATTTCCTTGATATAAACTTCTATCTACATGTACACTTACAAAAGAATCTTTGTGGTATAATGGGTTATGCATTGGGTTGCTGGCCATAGGCCAACGGTTCAGATACACTAGCCATTCCATGGGAGACGTTCTCCTCCCATAAAGATTTTCAGACTCGAGAACATGAAGGGGCCATTTTATTCTGTCCTATAGGGACTCTATGAATCAGAATGAATTTGATGGCAGCATATGTAAGTGTAACTGATTTTGATTTTTTATAGGACCGAGTCCAAGGCAAATATTTAAAATTTATGTCTTTCATATACATTTATATCGAATTAGCTAATTAAAGAGAAAATTGATCCATTGCATACACTGCCTCATGAAATGTTTGAACATTTGTTTCAGCAAACAAAGGCAATACTGGAAGTGCTCATTTGTCTGTGCCAAGAAATTTGAAAGACAGCTTTCTGGCCAACCAACTGGAAAAAGCCAATTCATATCTGTGCCCACCCACCCAAATGTTGTCTAACAGAGTGAGGCAGTTATTTGACATCATTAATATCATATACAAGTATACTTTTACAGGTGATTATTTAAAATGTTATAGCACTCCATTAACAGGGAACTGCCAGAATTTAAGTTGGAATCAGAAGGGGACATACCACAAGGATTGCTGATAGCAGGAGAGAATGTCTTGACTGACAGTAGAGACTACTACAAAGATGGTGATGGGCACTGTATTTACAATGATACACTCAAGTGTATTATGTGAATAACATTGCTAAGAATGGGAATCCAGGACATTTCATTGTGCTCCTATGGACCTGGAGTCATTCATTTGAACAGAACAAAGAGATGCTGAGTGGTTTAAAATCAGGAAAGGTGTGTGTCAGGGTGCTTGCATTCTTTCACCACACATATTCAGTCTGTCTGCTGAGCAAAAAACCTAAGATGTTAAAGATATGAAGAACATGGCATTAAGATTAGAGGAAGACTCGTTAACATTGATGATTTCTAAATGCAACAACCTGGTTTGCTGACAATGAGGCCTCCAGGCACTTGCTGATGAAGAGAAAGACCGCAGGTTCAGTGTGAATTACAGGTAACTCTAAGGAAACAGAATTCTTCAAAACTAGACCGATAAATCAGAACATGATTAAAGGAGAAAAGATTTCAGTTGTCAAGGATTTCATTTCACTTGGATGCACAATCAACACCAATGGAAGAAGCAATCAAGAAATCAAATGACTTCTTACACGGGTAAAACTGGTGCAAAGCAGCTTTTCAAAGTGTTGAAAAGCAAGGATTTCACTTTGATGTCTACGATGTGTCATCCATAGTCATTTTTGTCATCACGTGTAAAGGCTGGGCAATGAATACAGAAAAGCAAAAGGGAATAGACGCATGGGCTGCCAGAAGAAATAAACACTCTACCTCGGTAGTACGAACTGAATAGTCCTTCGAAGGAATGGTAGTTGGGCTTCCCCTCAAGGACTTTACACGTTATTCAGACAGAGCAATCCCTAAGAAGGACATCGTACTGGGTAAAATAAGGGGTCAGGAAAAAGAAAAAGAAAAGTTTCAACAAGATGAATTGTCACAGTGTCTGCAACAATGAGCTTAACATAAAAACAATTTTTTTCAGGATAATCAGTGTTTTGTATTGTAAGGTCTTTATGAGTTCAAACTAATTCAATAACACCAAAACCACAACAGTGATAATGAATCCACAAGCCCGCTAATTTAGTGTGCAAGCATTTTTCCAAGTTAATTATACAAATCATGAAAGAAAACTTTGTATATAGAAATATGAACACTGTAAGATGATCTAATAGATAAAAATGGTTTCATTAATCTTCCAATTAATCTACTAGAAGATACTATTAATAAAATAAGTAGGAATTAAGAAAATAGGCTGTGTGCTATTAACATACATGTCTGGGAAAAATAACTGCAATCTTGTTTAATTTTTTTTCTTCATCACACAATGTAACTTCAAACAAGCTTTAAAACAAGAAATCTTACTATCATCAAGTTGATACTGAATCATAGCGATCCGACTGCACAGGGAAGAACTCACTGGGTGGGTTTCTGAGACTAACTCTTCATGGGAGTAGAATGCATCATCTTTCTTCCTCACAGTAGCAGGTGGTTTCTAACTACTTGCAGTTAACAGTTCAAGGTATAACCACTAGCCACCAGGTCTCCAACCAGCTTTGTATGTGACAAATTATTAAAAATAGCAGTCACACAATATTTCGCTCCTGAATGGGATTTGGATAATGTTGGAAAAAAGTTAGTTATTAATTTACAATTCCCCACACAATAATCTATACCGAAATGCATTTATTGTCCACAGTAACCTTTCAGTATTGCTGGCTGTACGTAATGGACACTGCCAGTGTCGTGATACCTGCCCATTGGTAACCACTGTGATCCACAAAGTCAGAAGTTTGAAACCACTAGCCACTCCTCAGGAGAAAGGCAGTGCTTTCTAGTCCCATTCATAGTTAGTGTGAGAAACACAGGGACATTTATTTTCTGTCTTATAGGGCTTCCATGAGTCGGCATCAGCTAGATGGCAGTGAGTTTGGTTCTGGTCCGTAATTGAAATTTTGTTTGTAACAATTTGACAATGGAATTCTCAGTACTGACGGTTTGAATTATGTGACACAATGGTAAAATGCCCTTTCACAATTTTGAAATGTGAATGGGATGAAAAAAATGATTTCAACTAGATTATGTTTTATATTACCACTTTGTCACTTTGGAAATCTGGTGACTATAATATAATTTTCAGCTAAAACAAGCTCATAATAGTACTCAATCTGTATGTAGCATCATAAGTTGAATACTTTATGTCAACATAAATAAAGTTTGGATTTTAAATATTTCAAGATAATTCTAAAAGTAAAGGATGATACATAATGACCTAAACCTCCATTAAAATAGATTTTTGAAAACTGTCCAATAAAACCATGTTGATTTTAGTTGTATCTAATAAAGTATGTATTTTGGCATTATTAGGCCATTAATTCCACAAATATTTAATAAACACATACTCTGTCCTAGGTCTTTTATATGTACTGAACAAACACTTGACAAAGTCACAGATTTGACTTTCTAGAGTACATTTAATATTCTTCAGTAATTGCTCTTTTTCATTACACCATCTCATGGTACATAGGCAGCTACTGAAAAGATAAAGTCATAGAAGCCATAAACTAAATAAATGGCCATCAAAATGTAACTCTGTATGATTGCCTTGTCAAGGATTTAACAATCTAATTGCTAGGAGTGATTTGAAACAAAAAGTATCCAATTACAGTTATTACGATGTGTTTTCATGATGATTATATCAAATACATCCTGACAGGCTCGAATTAAGAATAAATGTTCTCTTTGGTACTTGGACTTCATATTTATTGCCACCTAAATATAGTTTGATCATGGAGGATTGAGAGAGAGAGAGAAACATGTTAGCCTGCTAACAAGGTCAGCAGTATGAATCCACCAACTGCCCCCAAGAGAAAGATTAAGTTTCAAAAATCTAAAAGTGCAATTCTACTCTGGCCTATAGGGTTGCTCTAAATCAGAATTTGACTCAAATACACTGGGTATTGTATGTATTTAATCTGTCTATCGTCTATCTCTCCAAATTTGAAACTGCCCTTCTGACAATGGAGAATTACTGGAATGAAGAATAAGGAATGGGATGGCTAACACTTATTGAGAGGTTGCTTTGAGGCAGATTTTGTTTTAATATAAATTATTACATTTTGTGACCTATGTATTATTTTAATTTTTCAGGAGGCCCTGAGCCCTAAAGCATGACTATGCAATTAATCAAGAAAGGATCTTGATTTTGAGTTATTTTTCACATTTCACCACTACTTTTTCTAGGACCTTCTATGGTTATCCTTTCAGAACAGTGGGTTGTGGTAACTGGTTCTTCTCATCCCCCTCTGGCTTGGTCTATGAATCTACTGGACTAATTGCTTCCAGGCGTCTTTCAAATTTCATCACTTTTGGGGATTGCAATGAATGAAATGAAAGAAATTGTGTATGACTTGCTGAATGTAAGACTGATCTGTTCTGTAAATCCTAATCCATTTCACCATAAAATGCTTAAAAAAATAATAATAGTAGATCTTGAATCCAAATGTGGGTGGCTCAGAGCCTATATTTCAAGTAGCATTATATATACTAAATTCATATAGATATGCTTAATATTTTATTCAAAAATATATAAGGAATGTATAAATAATTTTCACAGTAAGGCAACCTCCCATGAAGCCATCACAATTGACAAGAATTAAGTATTTGCTGTGAGCCTGGAAGCAGTACTCTCACTTGCCCTTTTTAGTTTCAGACCACCACTCTAATTCTTAGTCTTTTCCCTTTTTTAATATTGTAACTGTAGTTTCAAATCAACATTATACATTATATAGTATTCTACAACTACAATTTAATCTTTGTAGGTAGAAAATGTATATGCTATTACACAGGATGTCTTTTTCTCCTTTGATCTTTGAGTCAATAATTGGTCATATATTGAGTTTTTTTTAATAGGAGTGCAAGCATTTTTAATGTAGTTAAACCAGTTCTATTTTTAATATTTGATCAATATATCTTTTCATTCCTTTACTTTAAGATATTCTGTAATTTTACATTTTAGAGATGCTTCTTATAAATACCATATAGTTAAATTAAAAAAAATTCTGTGCTTATTTTTAACTCAAACACATCCATTTTACAGTTAATGCAATCAGATAGTAAAGATTTTCAAATTGTACTGTACTGTGCCCTTTTTATTTTCCTCAGTTGCTCTGTTTAATTTCCATCTTTTCTTCATTTTGAAAATACTTATTTTGATATTGTCAAAAGTGTATATAAGCAAAGAGGGACCAGACTTCAACCAACATGTGAATGCAACATGCAGGCATGAATCAGGGAACCAATAGAGAAGTCTGAGGGGCTGGCCCCAATCCCAACTACATGGACAGCCCCCTCTCCCCCTAAGAATTCAATTCAGAGGAGCGCACTGAAGTTACAGCTCAGGGAGAGGGACCTGTCTGATTAGAGCACATGGGAGCAAATGAAAGGGGAGGGAGAGAGAGTGGAGCACATCCTGGCCCACCAAGCCCTGAGGATGATATTCCTGCTCAGAGCAGCCAATGCACAGAGAGGACCATAGGGCCCGCCCCACCACAAGAGACGAGGTCCCTCACTGACCCATTGTGCGATGGGAGGGGACGGTGACAACACTGGAGACACACTGTGGGAATTGTGCCTGATCTGACCCCACCACACCGAGGCAAAATACTAATGGCTTGCAACAGAACTACAAGGGGAGCAGAGCAGTGAAGTCCTCAGGGAATACCAAACAATAGACTGTGCGGTCAGGGTGGGGCACCCCATAAGACTCAATTGGAAAACGCTCAAAAAGGTCATCAGAGAGACCTGGAACTATTTATAGGCTTTTCTTTTTTTCTGCTCTTGTTTTCTGTTGTTGTTGTTGCTTTGTTTTGCTCTGTCTTGTTTTTGTGCATACTATTATTATCTTTGCATGTCTACCTACATAAGATAGGCGGGATAAACAATCCAGAGGAGAAAACATCAGGACAGAAGGTTGTGGGTTGTGAGGGGACATGGGAGAGGGGGAGGTGGGGGAAAGGCAGCGGGTGTTAACAAACCCTCAGGATTCTTCTATGAAATGGTTGATCAACGTTCACTAATAGTGCTCAGACACTATCTAGTGTGTTCACATGGATAATTAGCCACAGGTTCTGTGTTTTCCTTCCATTCATGACTCCCTCCTCTGTTGCTCCTGGCAAATGCAACCCACTGCTGTGCAGTGCATAGCCCTTTGCAAGCCTTTAACACCTCAGACACTATGCCGTGAATGCGAGGTAAAGCAAGAGCACTAAACCAGATAGTTAATTAACTGGGATTTCCTCTGAAACAGGATCCTGTGCCTCCAACTGTAAAATTACACATAAGTAGCCTTAGCAACTCTTTTTTGTCATTGTAAATATGAGCTATCACACATTTGCCAATTCATAATTGCCTCTTTTGATTGATAATTTATGCTCAGTTTGTTCTTCTCTTTCTCTTTTTTAACTACTATTTTTATGAGTATACTGTGTTCTTGGTTATTTTTGTTTAGTCTGGCATTAGAATATGCAAGCTTAATTTATGATATTTTAAAATTAATCTTTATTTAAGCTCCTGGAAGATAATCTATTAAGGGCCCTGTTGGTACCGAAGGTCTGGCTACTAACCAAAATGTTGGCAGTTCAAACCTCCCCCACACACCACAGGAGATTCGGTTTCCATAAAGATTACAGACTGGGAAGCCTCTGGCACAGGTCCGGTCTGTCCGGTAGGTTGTTGCTACATTGGAATCAACTCAATGACTCCCAATAGGAAGCTTGAGTATTAACTTAAATTCCATTTATATGAATTTCCATATACACACTATTATATGATATTCTTCTATTACATGATTTTTGTTGTTTATAATTTGACTATTACTCAGATATACCATTTACCTGTAATATTTAATTTTCTTTTATTTGAACTTTTATTTAGAGTTTTTATAATGTGTGGTCTTGTTGTTGTTTGAGTAACCCTGGTTGTGTAGATGGCTAACAGTCGGATGCTCACCAAACAGTTTGAAACCACTGGAGAAAGATGAAGCTGCCTCCTCCCAGGAAGATTTACCACCTTGGTTCAGCTTCATCCTGGGGAGTCACTTTGAGTCAGAATTGACTTGAGGGTCCTTGGCATGTTTGTTTGTTTTATTTTGGTGGGTCTTTTCATAATGAACTTTGTTTCTACCAAACTTTTTCTGACAAAAAGTACTCTATTAATTCTTCAGTGATTTTTTGCCAGTACATAATTTCTGTTTACAGCTATTTATTTATATTCTTCTAAAACTTAATCATGTTCCACTCTATTGGTCTTTTAAGTTTAGGAAACTTAAAATAAATAATTATAAACAGGATTCTTTAACTTGCTGAAAGTCCACTGAATAATCACTATAAAATGAATTATGATCTATAGTATTGCGATGAGTTCGAGCTGACTTGGTGACCCCTAACAACAACACAGCATCAAACATGAATGATGACATTCGAGGCCTTTCGTCATTTATTATCCTGGAGGACCCATTTGTCAATCTAATTGTACATTTAAAATAATTATTTCGAAAAACAATCCCTCCCTAGACTAACCTTGGTGGACGTCAAGAATCTCAACAGACCCATATCAATAGAAGAAATAGACAATATTATCAAGTGA
>NW_022103898.1:44181007-44182321 GCF_000313985.2 Echinops telfairi | reverse complement strand
GAGGTGTCGAAGGGATCAGATATAAGACATTATCAGAATAAAAAATCTTACCATAGTGAATGATGGGGGTAATGCAGAGTGGAGACCCAAAGCCCATGAGTAGGCCACTGGAGATCCCCATGCAGAGGGTTCTCAGGGGGGAGACAAGCCAGTCAGGGTGCGATGTAGCAATGATGAAAAATACAACTTTCCTCTAGTTCCTAAACGTTTCCTCCCTGCTCCCACTATCACTACACGAATTCTACCTTGCAAGTCTGGCTGGACCAGAGCATGGTCCAGAAGGGAGCTGGAAATCCAGGGAATCCAGGGTGGATGATCCCTACGGGACCCGGGTGTGAGTGGCGATACTGGGAGGGTAGAGAGGGGTGGGTAGGAACGAGGGAGCTGAAAGAGTGACCTCCTCCATGGGGGACGGACAACCAAGGAGTGGGTGGAGGGGGTCGTCAGACAGGGCAAGATTTAACAAAATAACAATTTATAAATTATCAAGGGCACATGGGGGAGGGGGGAGGGGGGAGGGAGGGGAAAAATGAGGACCTGGAGCCGGGGGCTTGAATGGAGAGGAAATGTTTTGAGAATGATGAGGGCAATGAATGTACAAATGTGCTTTACACAATTGATGTATGTGTGGATTGTGATGAGAGTTGTATGAGCCCCTAATAAAATGATTTAAAAAATAAATAAAAATAAAAAACAAACACTAAAAAAAGAGAATTATTTTATTTTCTTCTGAATGCTTGTAAGCTTCCTTTTGTTTTAGCTAATTTTTCTGTTTTATGAGTATCAAATATTATATTGGCTTCCCTTAACTTCTCTGTCTCCCTTTCCACTAGATGGGGCTCCCTGACCGGTACTGAATAAGATAAGAAAAATGTGAGTAATACTTCTACATTGAGAAGAAAAAAAGTAGACATTTAATTCTCCAGTATATTCCACTCAATGTATTGATGCATATATATAAGATGATGGTATTTAGAATGTAAAAGGTCCTGGAGTCTGTTTGTATAATAGATATCCGCTCCTACCCTCAATAATAAGTGGGAAATACTTTTTGATTCATAAATTCTCATGATGTGGACATAATTTGCTACTCCAGTCTAACCTATGCTATCTTATTTACTTGTTATTCTCAGATTTGGTTGGAATTGCTGAGATGTTGAATTATTTAATGTTATTATTATGTTATGAACTCTCAAACACTTTAGGAATTGATTCATTAGCTATTGTTTCAGTTCTGTCTCTTCTTTCTCCCACTTTAGAAAACGAGTTAAATCAATACTACACTATTTCACATTTTCAAACTTCTTTCGTTTC
>NW_022103898.1:44178232-44179860 GCF_000313985.2 Echinops telfairi | reverse complement strand
AGAGGTAAGAGTATTGCTAGGAAATCATTCCTACACTGGCCCAGCTCACAAAGCAGTCCTGATCTGTGGGGGAGCATGCATGGCTGGTGGAGCAGATGTGGCTCATAAACTCTGGACAGCACATCAGTAGAATCATTACTCTTTGAGTGGTAGCATTGGAAGGCCTCTCTGGTCTCAGAGCTGCTACACAATTCATAAAGGTAGGAGAGCTTTCTGCACTAGGGTAGGGTTTTGAAAGACAGTTTCTACCTGGCATAATGATAGGGTTTTACAGCAAATCTGGTACATTCCCCTTAGACGAATGCCATTACCAGAAATGGAGAAGGTATGATGCTGAAGTAAATTTCCCTCTGGGAGTAGGACATATCTCTGGAACTTTCCCTATTAGCCTTTAGTTGTTGGAAACATTTGTCTGAGCCCTAAATATGGGACAATATGACATTAATAGTCTACATACTTCAGAGTATCTATGCAAGGGAAAGTGCAGGCATGACCAGAATGAAGAAAGGACTGATACCAGCCACAACTTATTTGCATATGGCAAATGTTCTTGTTGGGAGAGTAGGCCAGGTTCTCATGAAAACATAACTACCTTACTTGTGAGGGTGAGCTTGGGAATGCGCATGCATGTCGCAGGTCTGGGTATACGAAGCAGTTGCAGGATTAAAATATTAGGCAATGCACTGGAATTACAACAGCTCCTATAAGCACCACCTGAAATGGGAAATTATACCAAATGAAAGCATTCTCATACACATTACACATTCTGTTATTAACCACCTTCAGGATAGTCCAACTCCTAACAGCCCTGTGCCTGCGGAGCAGAGCTGCTCCACAGGGTTTCAAGACTGGCTCTACACCTTTAAATCCACACCTATCACAATGTTCTCACCTTCACCCCATGGACACTGCTTGTGATGCACATTAAGTACCTTCAGATTTCAATGATTCATTCTCACTTCACAAAGAACTGAAATTATCAGCCTCATTCAAGACAATTGATCATTCCTTTCTGAAGCGCTTTCTTCCTCAGCAGTGTGTAGGCCACAACTCAATTTACTTCACTGGTTGCTATTAATCATCTTCACTTATTAGGCCCATCTCTCTTTATATATTCTAAATATTTAATGATAGAATTTGGTTTACTTGATTGAAAATTCATTGGTATTCAAGTTACAGGCATGATTTAATCACGGTGCCATTTGCTCTTAGGCTGGCATTGCTTATGGTATTCAAATGGCTGCAAAAATCTTGGAGTTCATAATCACATATCACAACATCTAGAAACACAAAGCCTCTCTCTCGTTCCAGGAGTTTCCTGTAAATAAAATTTTGTCAATGTGCCTAATTTCGATAATGTGATGGTTTCTAATGAAATCCCATGTTAATGGATTGTGCTAATTGGTTTAAGGCAGTTAGAGACACTCTTTTGTGCATCCTCAAACCCAGAAGTAAAGTGCACCTGACTCAAAAGTCTGGCCAGAGAGTTCCTTAGTGGCAAGGATGGCAAGATTTTGTTTTTACATAGTTTGGACATGTTGTCAGGAGGATGAGTCTGTGGAGAAAGTCATTATGTTTGGCAAATTTCAGGGGTAGGGAAAAATCGAAAGGCCTTCAAGCAGATGGAT
>NW_022103898.1:44175753-44177795 GCF_000313985.2 Echinops telfairi | reverse complement strand
AGTTTTGAGGATGGCACAGGACCCAGCAGAGTTCGTTCTGTTGTGTGTAAGGTCATTATGGGTTGGAACTTACTTGAAGGCCCTGAAATAACAACAACAATGCCAGAGCTGGAGTATATATACTGTGAAGGAGAACTAGCACTCCAGAATCAGGATACTTCACCAAAGCAATGCTGGACTTAGTGCTGAGGGATGACAAACATGGGTGATATATGCTCTAATTAAGTGAAATAGTTGACCAAATGGCTTTAATAAGTTTCTGTAGTGATAGCATTATGGATTTTATATTCTCCACAAAGTAGAGAAATAATGCTGTCTTACAGATCAGGAAAGAGCGAACGTCTGCGTCTATAGGGTCCCTAGAGAGTATGTTTCATCAAACATTTCAGCCACTTAATATTACCCTTCTGAATTAATAACTTCCTTAAACATTACTTGTGGTGGGTAAATATTTGAGATTGCTAAAGCAAAATAAATAAATAAATAAATAAATGCCTCACATAAGCCCTGGAAATCAAGTACAATAAATGTGAGAATGTTACTTTCATGCGGAATACAGTAAGCTGTCATGCGGAATACAGTAAGCTGGTATATAATTAAAGTTTAAAAAGACAAAAAATATATTCTTACAGAAGGCTGTTTTTAAACTCTTCATTCATTAAAGTGATACTTTGAAGAAAAGTAATTCTCTCTACACTGTCAAACAAGTAATATCAAGCCAGGCATCCCTCACTCAATAAAGGAGACTTATTGGAATATATAGCAGCTGGATAAGTCCATTCTCTTTCTTCTTCATGGAGAAAACTAATAGGCATTAAATATATATTAAAAGAGTAAACACAAGACTATGATCTTAATTTAAATTCTGTCAGAAGCTATGTCCTTAATAGTGTTTCTTGAAACACATAATGGATTTAAAGCAACATATGTTATCTAGTTATATGACCATTCTACATTAAAAATAAAACTATTGTAAACCTTGTCAAAATACTCACCACTCAAAGTAAACTTACCACGGAACTAAAACAAAATGTATTGCATTTGAATCTCTGTTAGTGAAATTAGCCCTGGTTTACTGCTAGGAACCATCACAGGTTTACTTTCCATGCCACTCCTGCTGCCGCTCCTGATACAATTGCTGCTTCCACTGCTCCTTTTACAACTGTGGTTATAGCCTAGCTGATTCATACATTGTTTTAGCTCAACCTTGACTTGTATAAGATTTCCTTGCCTTCATCATTTATTATTTTATGTGGACACAATTTTAAAGAACAGACAAAACTGTCAGTTACTACTTATATATCGTTTTAGCTTTATGCAATTGTTCATTTTCTCTGAGTTTCAGTTTCTTTTTTCAGTAAAAGATGGTAATCATATGTAAAATTTCATTTGATGAAAAATAATAGGGCAATCTATAGAGAATGTCTAGCTCTATGAACTGATAAAGCATATAATGTACTTGGGTCTCAATAGTATTAATTTATTTCTGACCCAGTGTGTTAGTCTGGGTACTTTAGAGAAACAAATCCACAGAAACTCATGTATAAAAGAGAGTTTTACATGAAGGTTAAGTGTGCATCAAGAAAACATACCAACCCAGTGCTGCCCAAGTCCACAAGTCCAACATTAACCCATTAACCCATATGTCCAACGCCAATCCACAAAGTCCTCCTCCATCTCACAAAACAGACGCAATGATGCCGACTACAGGAGGAAAACTGAGTCAGTGAATGTGTAAGCATCTCAGCTCTAGCAGGGGTCTCCACACAGTGCTCCAGCACCCAGGGCTGCATCAGGGTAGGTCCATAAACTAACTACCTCAAAGAATTATATACACGTGCCTGGTTGGCAAGGGGTGGGTTCAGGAAGTTAGTTTGTTGTGCCAACCTGACCAATAAACACATGTCGGGTTAATTGAAAGGTGGAGGGATAAATGGCTCAGTGAGCCTCGCCTTTCGAGTTCTCAGGTCTCTTGCTTTCTGATGGTTGGACCAGGGTGCAGCTGCCTTAGCCAGTTCCCTGCTTCAGCTGGCAAGGCTCAC
>NW_022103898.1:44167283-44174950 GCF_000313985.2 Echinops telfairi | reverse complement strand
GGGTTGAGTTTGGCCACTGACACCTGTGGACTTGGTTTACAGGAAAAAAATGAGAAGACGACAGTGGGTTGACTGGTCTAAGGTTCATGACCTAGCACGAGGGGGCTAGGCTTGTTGAGTATTGGTGAGAGCCCATGATCTAAAGGCAAGGCGACCAATGGGCACCCTGAATAGGCTGAGTGAGGCAGCCCACATTGAGTTGACCAGAACCCGACCAGATGGAGATTTTTGAGCCTGTAAACTGGTGTATATTGTTGCTGACTTTGCTTTGCGGATTTGACTTTGCTTATGGATGCTGACTTCACAAGGTTCCAATTGGAATGAAGACTCTTCATGTTGAAAAATATGATTGTCTTCTCAGAGAACTGGGTTGATGTAAGTGGGCAGTATGTAAATTGGATACTCAAAATTGGGGGGATAAATGCATGAAGTGGTTGGTTTACAAACTTTCATAGGTGGGGGAACATATTCACAGGATTATAGGATTAAGGTGTAGCTATTACTTAATTTGTTTCTCTAAAGTACCCAGACTAATACACCAGGGAGTTGATCAATGTCCTTCATATAAAGAATTTTCCTTTTGTGAAAATATTATGTATTCACAAAGCTATATTCTTTAAGGACAGTATGGAAAATAGCAAAAGTAATGAATAGTCATTAACAGTAGGATACTGTGTAGCAATTCAAAGTAATACTGAATTTAACTTCATTCTTTTGTTGTGTATAAAATATTATTTTAAAATAAATCCACATGGATTTGTATCAAACTTCCCCTTTTAATATGCTTCAGAAAAATATTCTGAAGGGATATTAATGATTTGATTGACTTTATGTTTATAATGCTTATCTCATCAGACTCCCATTTATTTAATGATAATTAACTGATTAGCAAAACAACCATACTTATGTAAATAGACTATGCACAAGAATTGGTATATTTTCACCCTGTACAATACAAATATTAAAATCTTCAATTTAATATTTAACACTAAGACATCAGCATACTGTTATATATGTATCTAAATATATAAATACTGTAGTCATAATGCCCTCTTTCATCAAGTCCATTACAACTCACAGTGAACATATATTAATAGTCTTCTTCAAATATACAATATCATGTGGTATATTTAACTCAATTATAAGAATCTTGTTGTCTAGTACATTTTCCAATTTGAATAGTTAAGAATTAAGGCAGTAAAAGTATAAATGGCACAGAGGATTCAAGTGAATCATTTCAGAATTTCTTCTGGTGGTAAGAAGCTGATCTCTCTCTGGACATCTTTCAACACCAAGTTATTCTAGGAACTGCCAGTCTGTGTTGGTTCATGAATTTTTGTTTTAACACTGAAGTTTTAAGAGCAAAACAGAAACCATTCTTAATCTGAAACTAGCATCAATGTATTCAGTGACTTTCCAATAAATACATCCTGATTAACTGGATGGAGCATCAGAAATAGTTTCTTTATTTGGAAGCAAATAAAAGATGTAACTTTTAGTGGAATAAAACGAGCAGCTTCATGCTAAGAATAGTAACTCCCATTTTGTCAATATAAATTGATTCTAAAACTCAATAGTTTTGGAATTTCCTTTTGCCAGAAGTTTTCTGTTGCACTTTTTGAGCTAGAATAACCCTTCCTGTCACTTTCCCCACAACCTTCTGAAACATGGGAAACTGCTGGGCTGTATTGCAGATATTGCTTGTAATTAAACCATTAATGGTAAATTGTCAGGTAGCTGTTACTATTCCTACTCTACAACTGGTCCTAAATTCACATGTTCCATAAAGTCAAAATGCACATTTACTTTTAAATACTTAATCATTTATTTTCTAGTATCTTTATGGATTCAACTTATTTACTTATGCTTCTATAATGTATTAGTTATGGAAGAGAGTAATATGCCTTATATAATCTACTGCTTGGGAAGCCATCAGTTAACTGTTCGGGATTCAACTATGTTTGCAAAATATTTCAACAAAAATCATTTGTTAAATATTTGCTCCATAGCAATGTATGTACACTTTTATTTGGAGAAACAAAAATAATACTAAATTTCTTAATTAAAATATATGATACATTATGTTCACAGTGGCAAAATGGGGGAGTATTTTGTAAGCATAGATAGTGAGAAGAATATAGACAGAGATTTTTCAAAATAATAAAATAAAATTCAGTATAGAGAAATGGAAGCAGATGGTTACTATGAAATTCATTGAAAGAGAACCCTGAATGGGTAAGTCTAAAAAGACACATTGAGGTTGCAAGTAATGAAATAATTGCAAATTAAGACAATGATGACATTATAGTGATCAACCACCCAAATTTTTATATCACCAGTGTTCTAAATTTTGGTGATGTTTAGTAGTAGTTATCCTCATAAACTCTTGGAAGGTAGGCACTAGAGTAGTCATTCTGTAGATAATTTGGTAATCTTTGGGTAAATGAAGAATTGGAATTCTCCATGGCCAAGAGTATTCTTTAGAGACACTGAGCAGAGATCCATGAAGGAACAAATTGAAGCAAGTGTTGATAAAGTTTTGGTTTTCAAAGTAAGTTATGAACCATAGGTAGCATAGATATCCACAAATGGGCAAGAGAGAAATGTGACTGCGTACTGTAGAATGCTTATATGCCAAAACTTTTCCTTGAGAACATAGTACATCATATGCAATGTCTAAAGATTGGAGGAAAATGATGGCAACAGGGTAAGACAAATGGGGGTGTGATGAATTGTGCCCTGTTGGTCTTTGCCTTCTTCCCAATAAAGAAGAAATGCTTCAGGAAAAGGCAGAACATACAGAGGCAGAAGTTAGATTCGTGGTTCGCTCACTGGAGTGGATGAAAATGGAAGGGAATATAAATAGACATTAGGTTTTGGGGGGAGTTGTTAAAGATTTTCTAAAATTATATTGTAGTAATGCTTTCACAACTTTTAAACATATTAAATTGTGTTGATTTATTCCTTTTTAATATGTAAATGCTGTGGTTTACAAATGAAGTCAATAAATGTTTTAATATGGAATACAAATATTAAAATACATAAACTAATGCTATTTACCTTTGCTAAGGCAAATGCATACTTTAGAATATCATATACATATGAAGATCCATATGAATCCAACACATATACCAATCAAATTATTCTGATTCCTAAAAAGTGCTTTATAAAAATAAAATTGGTGCAGAGTTCAGTAGGAAAGAATATGTATGATTTTGAAGAACACTTATGTGCAAAATTCAAGATGGTTGGCCTTGAATTGACAATGATTATTTCACTCTGGTCTGGGAAAAGGAAAGTAAAATAAAATAGCTATCAAAATCATTATGCGTTGAACATCCAAGAGAGGACACCATTTTATAAACAAGGTTTAAAAAAATGATTTGTCTATGCGACTGTTGACTTTCTAAGTCAGATGAGGAAGAGAAGGCTAGTAGCTGTGTACACAATGGATTTCAGAGTAGTAAAGTGGGCAAGAGACTACATCACTGTGTCAGACTAGTTGTTTTAAAGAAAAACTAAGTATTCCTCATTTGTGTTATCAAAATTAACATCTTTTCAAATATTTATAAAAGCAATAAAATATTCAAATATTTAAATGACATCTTTCTGATTTCAATCCCTCAAAAAACAATCTATAACTACACAGCTCATAATCACCTCAATTTTAATATGAGCGCAAGTCTAAAACTATTGTTAAATTGAGAGAAACCTTATTTAACAAAAATATCAAAATGTGAACTTTCAATCCCTCAACATGCCTTCTATTTTGGTCTATACATTTCTAAAGATACTTATCTTTCCATATCCCTCCTCAGAAAGATTCCATGCTTTTCTTTCTTTTTTTTTTTCCAGCTTCTTAATGCTGTTGTTAAGTGTTAGCAAGTGGGTTCGGACGCACCGTGATCCCGCGTACATCAGAAGGAAACACAGCCTGGCCCTGGGCCACCCTCACAACTGTTCCCATTTTTGTAGCCACTCTCACTCCATCTTGCTGAGGGCTTTCCTCTTAGATTCTACACTTTTCAATTCATGTCATAGCAAAAAGGAAGTTTTAGCATCCTTGAAGGAATCCAACCATGTTCCTTAAAATATTCTTCAAGTGTGGGGACCAAAATGAATTAAGTGGTAAGATCAGTGCGTTAGGATGGGGGTGACATTTCTCACCATACTTCTTGTAGCCTAGTTTTGCTGCTCACAGAGACTGAGCCAGCAGAGCCCTAGCCTTTTTTCCTCCATGTAGCTTCCCATTTTCTTAAAATGTCTTAATACATCCTTTGAGAAGTTCTAGCAAGGTTACATTTTGGGGATCTGAAAATCACAGTTGAACAGAACCTCTGAGCTGAATTTTGTGCCTTGAATTTAACTGGCTCAGAAAATTACTTTGGAAGCCACTGTTTGGAATGGACATTTTTTGCAAGTATTGAACTGGAACTAAGGCAAGTGTGTTCCTGAGATAATTTGTCTACAGCCATACACTGATGGCAGAGATACAGTGAAACACAGTTTGTTTGGAATAAGCCTGTATATATATGAAATGGGAAGCTATTAAGCAAAAAACAAACAAACAAAATTCACTGAAATAATTAATAAGACAATCAACATGCTATTTAGAATTCTATATTATAAATTATGCTATATTATCATAACGTTATGGCCATTTTTGTTTACAATGATAGCATCTCACATAGACTCAAATAATATTATTTTTAATACTCTTGTTGCAATGACTCACAAATACAATTACAAAATAATATTTTTGCCTAGTTAACCAATATTGTAATTCCTTATTTTGTATGATATTCTTTCAAGAATATTATGGTCATATATAATTATTAATATATTAGCTTCAAAATTATAAGCAGCATACATTGAATTTTTATTTCATGCAAAGTTCTGAAAAGATTTAGATGGCAAAGTAAATTCTTTTCTAATACAGTGTATTTTTTCTTATAAATGTTTATAAATTCAGTAGCCACTTTCTACCTCCAAAAATCTTGTTTTTCTTTAATCAAAGGTTTATTCTATTACTACTATAGCACTTTAAAAATATATACATATTTTTATACTTAAATATATATTTTATATATATGTACATATACATATATATTTTTTATCACCCACACTAATGAAACTGTTAATAGTTTTGGACCCCTTTCCATTTTGGCATGTAGTTACAGCTTGTCCTTTTACAAAAGAAATTAGAAAACTACTGAATGTTGTAGATATTAATGGTTGTTAGAAAAGTATAATAAAAGGCTCTCCTTCTAGATCATTGCTAAGCTTTTATGTCATTATTCATGAATGACTAATGCATTCAAAGGAGACGAGTGCTGATCTCCAAGGCTGGGATGATGGACAGTGGAGAGGGAGAGAGCAGCTAAGAGAAAACCATTTGTCATATGTAAGGGTCTAATAACAGGCTTGCCTACAATGAGATACTGCAGCTGAATTTAGAAAAAGAAACTCATTTTGTATATGAGGTAAGCATTCAAGGAAACTCAAGTCACCCAGGACAAATCTGTGGGGACATTTTGGATAGATGAATTATTTTTTAAGCATGCAAACAGTTCAAAGGCCCAGAAAGTAAGAGAATCTTTATTAACACCACCATTATCACCAGAACAACACCATTATTATTTCCTTTTCCTACTAAATCTCATATGGATTACTCAAGTTGTAGTTAATAGTAGGATCATACATTCCAGCTTAATAGAATATGCATTTGTTGGAGAGGTGAGGCACATCTTCCACAATCCCAGGAAAAATCAAAGATCAGGAAAGGCAAGATTGAGGCTTATAATTGGAGGAACAAAAAATTGACAGTCTCACCAGAGTACAGCCATGAATAAGAATCAGCTGTCAACATTTATGTGAGATGTAATTCAATGTAAAATTCAAGTCTGGGAGAGACAGCCACGTGACCGTTTGGGTGGAGAGTGAAGCCCGTTCTCTTTAAGTGCATGCACTACTGAGAGAGTATTTTTAAAGGAAGAACAGATTGCCTGTTGGGAAGAAAATAACGCACAATTAGAGACTGCACTCATACGCTAATAACATTCTTCAGATGTTTTCGTAATAACTATGAAACTATACTGACCCTCTACATAGTGCCTATGGTAAGTGCCTCACTCTGAAACTAATTGGAATCAATAATACTTTTGTCTTAGCAGCAAATTAATATCATATAGAAGTACTCATATATACTAGATTATAGATTGCAAGGTAAAATACATGCTCTTTAGGTTGAAGTGATGGATTCATAGCAATCTATATGGATTGATTCACTCACTTACTGCCTTTGAGTCAATACTGACTCATAGGACCCCTGTGAGTTTCCAAGACTAATAGTTTATGGGAGTAGAAAGCCCAGTGTTTCTCCCTTGGAGCTGCTGGTGATTTTGAACTGTCAACCATGCAGATCACAGTCCAACTCATGATCATTATACCACCAGAGCTCCTTTATGGATCAATCAGCACATTCTAATATTAGTACATTCTAATACCAATCATATCTTCGCTAAATTTAGAAATAAGTGTGAATGCGTAACAGAAATTAGTTACCCAGTAAACATTTGCTGAATCTTTGTTGTGATTACTAACTTGGCTTTGGAAAAAAGTATGGAAATGCTAAAAATAATACATTTTTCAAAAGCAATTTTGCTAATTGGGGACTAAAACTACAGTCATGGATTCATTAGATTAATACAAAACATGACTTGCCATACATTGGGTCTCTGTGGGTTCGAACCAACTCCACAGTACCTACCTAACAGCAGGCCTAGGGCAGGGGAAGTTGTGAGAAGTGAGGAGCTAATAACAATGAGAGCAAAAATGAGAACATGTTTCAAATTTGAGTGTGGTGATGGTTCCACAATTCTTTTTTATTACATTCAAACCATTGAATTGTATTATACATAAACTATGTCAGTAAAACTGTTAAAACAAAAGAAATGTCCTTTGATTGCCCGAGATGGCAATGAAAAAGGCTAGACCTGCAGTAAAATCACAAGAGATATTATTCCACCTAAAATATATGGCATTTACATAAAGCCAATTAATAATAGCGATGGCTCTGCTATTATTTAGACATTGTATTACCCAGAATCCCAACCCACCCAATTTGAAGATGATCATTTCCAGCATGCTTTTGTCCTTTCTCTGCTGATTAAATAAGTAAATGCAGAAATTGATAGCCTTCTTGAGTGTTTTCTTTCTGAAACCATAAATGTCTTTTTGCTTTTAAAATATTTCTTAAATTAAAAACAACAAACACCTTTCTGCCCATGTCTGGTTTTCTACCCTCTGCATTTTCATATCTTGATGAGAATTTCACAACAACATTCAGAATTGTTTCTTAGGTTTCAATGTAATATTCCCAAGTTTATCTTTCAACTCTCCTCAGTGGAATAACTATCTGTATAACTTGCCACGCTCTTCCTAAATCTATTTCCTAGTTTCTTATTACCTAAAGGATAAAACAAAGCTCCTTATATATGGCATTATTTCTCAAATAAGCTTTTGCTGAGCTTACTATTCATCTCTACGTGACTAGATTTAATAAATCCTTTTTTTAATTCTTTTCATTTTTTAAAATCATTTTATTAGGGGCTCATACAACTCTTATCACAATCCATACACACATCAATTGTGTAAAGCGCATTTGT
>NW_022103898.1:44152804-44166269 GCF_000313985.2 Echinops telfairi | reverse complement strand
TACTAAACCTATAAATATAGGCTCCTTTTTAATTCTTGCATTACACTCACAAGAAGAACATGTAATAAAATCCACTACATCTAATGAGACCTGGTGGCACCCATCTGCTAACTGCAAGGCTAGTAGCTCTATCACGCCAGCAGCTGCTGGAGGAGACAACTATGTGCTTTCATACCGTTTTACCAGTTTGTAAGCCCTATAGAGGGTCACTATGAGGGGAAACTGACTCAGTGTAACTTTTTTGTTTTCTATTTTGACTATGCCTTGGAAATTCTTTGGAATTCTGTGATTTCAAAATTAGCAGGCATTTGACCTATACATAGATCCATCCTGAAGGCTTTAATGATTTCAGGGATCCTAGCTTACAAGTGCCTGCACACCTGCAATTATAACTTGAGGATCACGCTGTAGGAACTGCACCTCTCTTGCAAATAGCTGGGAGTATAAAACCACATGGAGTGAACTTCAGCCAATAACTTGGGTGAATATTAATAGTAGTACATTTTTGTTGTGTGTCGGGGAAAATCTTAGGAGTAATTCATTCTTCCCAACTCCCCCTAGGATGAGGCTATGGCTGAGCTTTTGCCTGGCATTTCACATTTCCTTGCTTTCTTTCCCTTCTTGATTCACTAACCAGTGTCACTGGAAACCAGAATCACCATTTCCAGTTTCATTTCCAGGGACCTGATTGGAGTCTCCACCTGCTTCTCTTTCTCCTCCTACCTCTGGGCTCATCTACACTGCTCTTTTTGCCATTTTTGTCCTTCTCCATTTGGCACTAAAATGCTTGAGTTTTCAGTGGTTAGACCCTCCACCCCCTGTACTTCCTTCCTAGGTAATTGCATATATCAAAATTGTTCAGTTAAAATCCTATACAAATGAATTTCATGTTGTCCTTTCCTTTCTTCCTCTTTTCTCCTTCCACACCCCTCCTCACCACCCCCTCTTTCTTACCTTCTCTGGACATTTCCTCCAATTTTAAGACCATAAGACAGTAAGCAAAAATATTCCTACTATCTTTCTGGTTCATACATGAGTTTATTCTGAACAAAATATGTTTGAACAGGTCTATGTGATTAGTGGATGGCTGCAGAAATTTTCTTTCAGTAATATACTTATTTTAGACTTTATATGATGATTTCAAAAATATTCAATCAAAATAGTGGCTTCTCATGAATATGATTGTGTGTGTGTACGATAGAGGATATTTGCACATCAGTATTTTTCTTTTGCTGCAAATATGTCCACAGTGTGATGGAATATGATTGGGAAAACTGGGGGTGGTGGGGAAGTGAGGGGGAAACGTGGTAGAAACAAAAGGGAATGGTTAGAAAAAAACGGAAAAGCTAGAAAATGGCCTTTCTATGTGTTTAAACCTAGATGGCTTATATGTTGGGAAACAATAGCGTCACATTTTGATTTTTTTGGCTGATAAAGGTTTGTATGAATTTTTTAGCCCTACTTTTTTACTTACCCTGATATATTCAACTCTTTCTTACACATTGTTGCTTGGATATTTCACAGGTAACTCAAACTCAAAGCATCTCACCATCATCATGAAGCTCTATTTGATTTCGTAGAAGACCCACCCACCACGCACTCACTGCCATTGCCTCGATTCTTACTCATAGTGACCCTGTAGAACAGGGAGTTGCTTACAGGGGCAGACTGCCCTTTGAAAAGTTCACAGAAATATTGAATTGCAAGGCAATATAATTTGTCATGAACCGTTTGAAGACCCCTTGCGATCCTAATGTGGAAGAAAAGCGCCCCCCCCACCCCACCAAAAGCAAGCGTTGCTAGCATAAGACTGTATAACAAAATGCCAGATATTTGATGACTCCAGAAAGAATATTCTAAATTGGAAGAGGAATGCCAATGGTCTGCTGGGCTCACCTTAGAAATGGATGAACAATTCTGTGATTCACAGCCACTAGACATCTGGTTGACACACAAGAGGCCCGGAGAGAAACAAGTAGAGGCTGCAGCTGAATGAAGAGAATGTGGGAAAAGCTGCTGCAGGGTCAGTGGCAGCCATCGGTCCCCATAGGAAACCTCGGTCATTAAGATTTTCTCCCAGGGGCATCCTCTTGGTTGCTTGTGACTTCCCTTCATCTCTTTTGTTCTCACTGCAGAATTATTTTATTTACCTGAATTGATTCATACAGTCACCTTCAAAATAGTCTCCTTGAATCTACTCTGAATTTTCCATGTACAATTATCCAGAAAGCTTTAATCAAATATTTACTAATTAGAAAATACTTATGAAAGGTCTAAATATATGACTAAAATGCTATAGAACTCATTTATCCACCTGCTAATATACGAAATTGCCCATGTACTCTCTGATCTTATTCCCTTTTGTCTTCAATGAGACATGACCACTGCCCTGACTTCTGGTTTTACTATTCAACCCCTTAACCAGAGAAACCAACTTCATTACCATTGAGTCAATTCTCGCTCATCCTGACTCGCTAGGACAGGAAAAACTGCCCCTGTGGGTTTCTGAGATTATCAGTCTTTATGGGAGTGCAAAGTCTTGTCTTTCAATCCTTGACTTTACTTAAAATTTCATCTTATATACCTGGACTGCTCAAATATATTATTTATTTTTCCTGTATTAAAACTATGAATTTGAAAAAAAATAATGTATACACTCTTTCATGACTGATTTTTTCACTCAAAATTTGTTACTAGTATTCATATGTTATACAATGTTGTATATTTTAAAATGCATTGTTGTATACTATTCAGTTGCATAAATTAAAAACCAAATCAGTTGATTTCAAGTGAATTCTGACTTATGGAGACACTCTGTTTGATACGATGTTTGAGATCATGGTTCATAGTATTTTCAATGATTCATTGACATTTTTGGAAGTTGAGGCTAAGGAACTTCTTCCAAGGTAACTCCAGGTGGACTCTTGAACCTCCAACTTTTGGGTTAGCAGTCACATACATTTACAGTTTTCCTTTGACAGAAAACCTTTATATAAATATACCACGATATAGTCTTCATTATTACTATTCAATCTAATACTGACAGATATTTGGCAGTAATAATGGCTGTATCAATTTAATATTGATGATCTCAGCACTATTTGATTAATTCCATTTGAAGTATGCAAATCTCATTGAAAGCTATTTGATTAAGTTACCCAAATCTTGCCTAAATCTGTTGAATGGTTTTCTACTAATTTTAGAGTAAACTTCAGGTATTTTACATTGTCAAAAAATTCTTCTGTTCTAATAACTGCCTACATCTCTATCTTTTACTGTCTGGGATCACTCTCTTTGCTCCCCCCAAAGATCCCTCTGTGATCAAGCCAATTTTGACTCAGAAATCCTATAGAAGATGTCTGGCTGCACATTTGAAAACTGCTTGATCTTTCTCCTTCTGCTAAGCTTGAACTGCCGACCTTGTGGTTACTTGTGCTTAATATTAATGACTAAGACCACTTACTTGGCAGTGCCCCCAAGGACCTTAATTTTCTCTTTTGTGTTTTAAGTTGATTATATATAGCAAAGTTACTACATATCTTCTATTTTATCTGTCTTATAAATGTCAAACCTTTAGTTTCATGTTGGATCTCTTGCTTCCTTTTACTTGATTGGGTTTTCTCTGTAACTGCCATGTTTTCTGAATAGCATTTATCACAAACATAACTAAGAAATATTTTGTTCTGCTGGTTTCCCCTATTAACCTTTTTGAGCCTGGCCTCCTAAGGAAGCCCGGGGGCATGGTGGGTGAGGTCCTCTGTGCCAACCTACGAGCTGCTCATTAGTAGAAAGATGAGGTTGACTGCTTCTATGAAGACAGAGCTTCAGAAACCCTATCGATTTACTCTCTCCTACAAGTTTGCTATAATTTGGAATCAAGAGGGCCGCAATTGGGTTTGTTTTTTTCTTTTCGCAATAAACTTCATGTTGAATGAGGACAATTGTAGTCTCTGGTTCTGTGAAGTTCATACATTTGTGTTTAGAAACTTCTGCAATACCTGGTAATCAGTGTTCATTATATCTGTTGAATAAAAATGTATAATTTCTATACACACATTGTGAATAATTTAAATTTTAGAATTGGCTGATGAATGTTCATCACATATTCATGCCCTCCTCATACTCTCCATGTGCTCAACTTTCCTGAGCGTGATATATTCTCAGTATCACTGGTACTGTAGTTAGCCTCAACTTGCCTTGCAGAAGATGTGATATAAGCAGAGATTTGACATGACTCGCCTTTTTAAGTATGTTCCCTTGCCTTCCTGAATCAACATGAAAACATTATGTTTTGGATCCCCAGCAAATTGCAGAAGGAGGAATCATCAGAGGAGGCAAGTGCCATTTTACACATAAAGTGAGAGATACAGGTTTCGTATAACTGCTGATATTTGGTGGTTCCTTGTAAATGGCAAATGTCCAGTGTCACTTATATAAAATGCTAGCTACAGGTGCAACTCTTGATAAGACACAGGTTTAAGACAGAATTAAATTTTCTCAAATAATTATCAATAAGATTAAATGAATTCAGTTTAAGTTTTTGATTTTTTTCATAGAAAAAAGTTATTTTCTTCAAAATAACCTAGATGAAAATAAAATAAAGATATCAACATTCAAAAATGGAGGTGGGAGTCTATTTCACACAAAACTCCAATTTCAGGAAGAAATTCTAGGCATTTACTACATAAATCCTTTCATGTGTCTGAGCATAAAACAGTCTAAAGGATTCTGACTGTTAAAAGCTATAACTGACAATGCATCTTCGTGTTTTAAGCACCAGCTTTAAACTGAACATTTCCATTAGCCTCACAAAAAGGTTTTTATCTTATTATTTCAAGTGTGTGTGTGTGCGTGTGTGTGTGTGTGTGTGTGTGTGCTGACCCCTACTTTTCAAACCCGAAATATGAAATAATCCTAAGCAATTACTAGGTACACATACTGTTCACGTTCGGCTTTATAGCCATAAACATTTATTCAGAAGTATTGAGCTCATCATAACTAAAAGCATATCACTTAAGTGAGGCAGATAATATAATTCAAGTGCAAAAAGACATGCTAAGACTATTTGTGATTAAATTAGTTTTCATAACCTAGAAGTATCTCTCTCAACTTCTAGGCCAAGAGAATGGGACTTCTGTTATTGTTGCTCTATACTGTCAAGTGCAGAGTAGAATTATTCCCCAGGGCTTTCAAGGTTGTGTCCCTTGCCAAGGATATGGCCAACTGTGATTTCTAAAGTGCCTCTGAGTGGGTTTGAACTGTCAATGTTGTGACTTATAGTCTAGCACTTCATTTGAATGTTACAGTAATGATAGAATTTGCTTTTTTAATTAGGGGGGTGGATTTCCTTTTATTACCATGACACAGGTCTTTCTTATTATACGAGCATCCAAGAAACACAAACATGAGGAAGCAGGGATTCTAAGGAAAATTCATAAAATGTGTGGCCGTTTCCCCCTCATAATAATCAATCCTATTAGGGACAAACTTCCAGCTCAAATTAGACTGCAGGAAAGATTAGTTCTACAAAATCTGAAAATTGAAATTCAAGGTTAGCTAATTATATGTTTATTTATATGCCTGAATTTCAAATGATGTAGGCATTTTTATTTTGAATTGCCCTTGTGCATGTTATATAGAAAACCCCCAGCATAAACTGAAGGAGGAGAGAATGAAATCAACAAGGCAGATCAACAAGGAGATCAAAGATGGGATGACCCGCCCGGCTCCAAACAACTGTTTAAGCCCGTTTTGTCTCAAAGACTCTTGTGCCTGCACACATTTTCCTAGAACTGAAGGAAAGAACCCCCTTGTTCATTTGCTTGTCATATTTAACTGTGACTAAGTGAGATAATATGAAGTCCAGGGGTTGCAGTGATTAAGCAATGGCTGCAATCCACCATGGTCGGCAGTTCGAAACCACCAGCAGCTCCAAGGGAGAAAGACTGGGTTTCCCACTTTAGCAGAGTTCCAGTGTCAGAAACCCACAGGGGGTCA
Source organism: Echinops telfairi (assembly GCF_000313985.2). Lineage (NCBI taxonomy): Eukaryota > Metazoa > Chordata > Mammalia > Afrosoricida > Tenrecidae > Echinops > Echinops telfairi. Next base: position 44,160,272 of record NW_022103898.1, on the reverse strand, counting down.
CTATGAATCAACATTGACTTGATGTCAGTGAGTTGAGTAGGTGAGATATTGCAGATCAAAACCTAGTATCTGCAGTTTTAGCAACGGGCTTCTAGGTACATAATGCTTCAGTACAGGCCACTTATAATTTCTCTTTTGTTAGCTATACTTTCCTGCCAATACTTAAGAATGTGTGTGTGTGAGAGAGAGAATGTGGGTATTTGTGTATGGTTATGATCATAACTATAGATAATAGTCATGGCGTGAAGGAGTGTAATACTTTGTTGTTGACTTTTTTTGTTTGCTTGTTTGTAGATGGGCAGGGAGTATTGGAAGTTAAGTTGTATTTTATTTTTATACCTGAAGACTACATATCTGTATAACTAAAATGATATCTGAAGCTCTGTTTCTATCTAAGAGTCCCCAAGTTTATATGTAATAAAGATGAATAATAGAGATTTTTGTAGATTGCAATAGATTATAAAGTACCTCCACTGGGATATTTATCGTCCATGAAACAAAACAAAAACAAAAGTCATGCTCCCACAGTATGTTGAAGTATGGCAGTGCTCTTAGACACAACCAATTTACATTTAACATATTACTACTCAGAATTATGGCTACCTCTTTGACCTAGAAGACTTTGCATGTCGAAGGGAAACCCATAAACAACATGCCGTGGTATGTAATGTGCGCTCTAATGAAGGTATGGATGGCTTGCTGTGGGAACATCGAGGAGCAATAAATTGGAAACAAATGTAAACTTATACTTAAGGCTCTAGACTTAATCTCTTTCATCTGAAAAATGGGATTTCATGACATTTAGTGCACTTTCCCATGATGAGTTTGTCTCTTGTTTACAAGAAGATGGCAAAGGGACACATCCAAGCTCCTCTGGCTATTAAAGGGGAAACCCAACTCCTTCCAACTCAAGGCCGGGTACGACGAGAGAAGTCAGACAAGCCTTGCCGTCCGTCCCTCTCTGTCCTGTTCCAGCACCGACTGTCCCGCCTATTGCCCTCTGCTTCCTGCCAGGTCCTATCGGCCATGGCCACGGCGACACAGAACTCAGCCTGTGATCACAATTATGGAGTTTATTGTGGAAGCTAATAGGATCTGGCACGTCCGAATCATAAAACAGAAAGGAAATAGTCTTCGATCCACAACAGCCTCTTCTCAGCCTCAGTCACACGGTCCCTTTGCCCCTACTTCCTGGCACCGTGGCCTGCTACAAAGGACTTGGAAGAAGTAGGGTCGGGGTACTGCTTAGAGCAAGGATGGCAGCACTTTGCCTTACGTTCTTTGGATATACTGTCAAAAGAAACCAGTCCCTCGAGGAAGACACCATGCTTGGTAAAGCAGAGGGACAGTGAAGAAGAGGAAGGCCCTCAATGAGACGGGTTGATAGAGTTGCTGCCACCAAGTAAGTGCTCAGGCCTAGAAACCACTGGGAGGCGGCTCAGGCCGGGTGGTGTTTCCTTGGAAAACCTGTATAGGGTCACTCTGATTTCTTATGAACTCAATGGCAATGGGTAGTTAGGTAAATATATTATTATAGCAAATCATAGCCTTAGCGGGATAGTGGTTAAACAATCAGCTTCTATTGTCATGGCGGGCAGTTAGAAACCACCAGCAGCTCTGAGGGATAAGGACTGGGCCTCCTAGCCTAGTAATCGGGTACAATTTCAGAAACTCACAGGGGTCACTGAGCAGCATGAAGACAGCAGGAAGGACAGGAAGGAGGATCAAAATCAAAACCACCATTCCCCTCATCATAGCAACAGTGACTTCGCACCCATATGGCTATTTTCTGGTAGGAAACCATGTTGTCAACTGTGTGCTCTCTGCCCCTCCTACAGTGCATCATGCATGCTATGTGAGCAATAATTTCTCACAACAAGGGTGGCAAGCATAATGAAGTCTAAACATGGAACTATGCTAATAATGGAGTAACTAGGTGGCATCAGGGATCCGGGAGCATGAGGGCAAATGGAATGACAAGAAAGACCTTGTATGTACCTTTGAGTTTTGCTTAGTATTGAATATCACCTGATCTCCATTATGCCTTACAATTCACTTTTTTTATGTCAGCATTGATATATAGATGCTGTAGGTCCTGTTATTGAATGTTCTTCTGCTTTAGCAAGTGAAATATTTCTTTTACCACGAAAGCTTACTCGGTGAAATGCTGCTAGCTTCTCCTAATTGAAACCACAGTGTTGGTTATTTCCTCAAGTGTAAGTCTTCCCTCTATTTACTAGATGATGTTAAGAACCACGGCACTATTATTAAAATGAAGATGAAATATTCTCCGGGTCAGAAAAGAATTGGTGTGTATGACAAAAGAGATTATATATTACATTTCATCACAAAGTTGTCACACTGGTGATGTACTAGAAAGCACTAAAAGCTATTGTGCCCATGAATTATAACTCCAAATACCTTCATTCTGATGATTCATTTTATTGAGGATCTCAGGATTATACATCACCACTGTAATCCGGACCATATTTTCAGTGACATAGCTTTATAGTAGGGTATAGGCAAAAGCAGTATAATTACCACTGTAGGAAAGCTTTACAAGAGTTTTTATGCTTTAATTCTTACATTTCAAGTTACTTAAGTTGTCTCTAATAAGAATGTTCAAAATTCTCGTATGTTAGAATGTAAAACCAGTCCTTGCAGTTAAAATAATTTTTAATTATTTTAAACCTTATGCGGTCTTTTATGATAAAAAAGTATATTTAATAAGACAGTAAAAACTTTGAATGCAGATTTCTCAGCTTACATTGCTATATCTATGTCAACCAATGTTTGTCAGGAAAATAAAATTGAGGAAGAAACATATTAGGCAGTCTTTTCTCCTTCTCTAAATTAAATCAGAGGCCAATGCAGAAAGAGTGCAGTTTAAATCCAAAATCTTGGCAGGCCATACAATATTTAAATATTTTAATCCAAAAAAGAAAGAGTCTCTAAAATATAAATGGTCATCTAGCTCCAGCTTCCGAATTAAGTTCTGACATGGCTAAGCCATTAGTGGGTAATTAGAAGGGACATGGGAGTTACAACATTCAACACAGATTTGCTTTTGCTGGCTTAAAATCCTATTTACTTCACGCAAATTGGTAGGGGACCATTATCATGCAGCCCTGGCAATCAGAACTTAATTTGTTGATAGCCGTGACAGTTGTGGCCAGAGTATAATTGGCCTGGGCCCTAGTGCAAAAATAAATAAATAAATAGGCTTGTGCAGAAAACTAAACAACATAATTAGCAGCAATTAGACATTAATTATCAGATAGCCAGATTCTCACACTCTTCTCCTGAGTTTGGCCAAAGCTAGACCTAATTGTATTTTAATGTTGAGGGAACATTTTAAAAAACAACTATTTCTGGGATATTCAGGCATTGTGCGATGCTTTTTATAGATTTTGCATTTCATTATGGGTTATCATGTAAGAAAATTAAATAGGTTCTATTTAAGGATGATCTAATAAGGAAAAAATTAGTGAGATAGGGCTTATGCCTACTTTGGTAGTCCTTTACCTACTTTGCAAATTTCATTTTATTACTTATGGCATTAGTATGAAAGAAATGATTTTTTTCCATACTTTATAAAATAAGTAAGATATCATTGATAATTATGTCAAGAAAATAGGAGCAGTAATCTGAATATTCGGCCAACTTTACTAACTACTCTCCACCAAAAAAGAGAGTCCAATACTAGACCACAGAATATTGCTACAATAGCACACTACCAGCCACAGAATTTGTAATAGGCTTTAATGCCATTTGTGGCATAACTAAATATTAATGTAAAAATTACTTTATCATATTGAATTATAATTATTAAATTTTACAAGTTCTGTCACATATCTTTGGTATATCAGAAGTATGCTCCAAATATCACTACTAATCAGAAATCTAAGTTGTGTAGTAAAATTACCAATTTTAAGTAACATATCAAGATCCAATTAATTATTGACTTACTTCTTATGATTACAGGACTTAAATGAATGGGAGGTTTTTTTATCAGCAAGTTATGATACAATTTACCCTTTAGGTATATATTGTAATTATGACTGATAGGTTCTGTTCAGAAGATCACAATAAAAGGACCTCCATGGCTACCTTATGTTATTTTCTCTTCAGTGCATATTAGCTTATTTAATTCTCTAGAAAATGAGAAATCTATTTTTTGAAAAGTGAATTGCAAGTTCTCTCTCTCTATCTCTCCCTCTCTCATTTTAAAATAATTCCTTATTTCTTCATTTTTTAGCTCTGTATCCTGATTTGGTAATTAAAAAGCTATTTAAAAGTATTTTTCAACAGGACAATATTTCTTGGCCCTATTCCATGTCTTCTTTTCTATTTAAAACTCATAGAAGATCCAGGTTATAAATCGTCCGCCTATTCTTTGCATCCAGACTAGATTTTTCAAAGCATTGGATAATTTTGAGCATCTCCTATATCTTCCCCTACTATGAATTGAACCCTTTAATAGCTTGTAATTATCAGCATAGCTTAAAGGCTCTTATCAAGAAGAGTCAAGGTCCTTGCCAATTTGACAATCATCTAAATTGCTTAGTACTTACTTCCTCCACTGGGAAATTCTCATCTTTAATGAATCATGATATATACTTACCTTTCCTTTTACAGTTCTTCACCTGACAATATTTTACCATCTTACCTTTCTCTTACTCTGCAATGTTCCAGATTCTTGTCTACCACAATTACTTCATCAAACAAAGCTATTGGTCCATCCAGGTTCCATAGTAGATTCTTTCTTACTCTTAAGGAGAATGTTTGGCTCATTGGGAATTATAAAATGTGGGTGAGTTTGTGTGTCATTGACTTGTTTTGGACTTCAAGGGCTCTTAATTCTTGGACCCAGGGAAATGTAGGCCCTGAGAGCAGAGTGTCTGAACCAGGTGATGGGTGTGAAGAGTAGCACAATAGCATGGATATTAAATAAAAATATTAAATATATTGTTCTTAAATATATCCTTGCTGTTGTTTCCTTTCTAAATAGCATATAGGAGACTCAAGTAACTTATTTGAGTCGGGTAATAAAGACTTGTAAATAATAAAACCTATTGCTCCTTAAACATTGGAGAAATTGTTCAAACAGAGTGAATCACTATTGCAATTGTAGTTAGGTACCATTAGGGAAGTTTTCCTTCACAATGGTGCTACATACACCAGAAAGAAACAGTGCCCAGTCCTGTGCCACCACCACAATTGTTATAGTTCAGCCATTGCTACTGTCATTGTGTCAATCCATCTCCTTGAGACTTTTCCTCTTTTTACCTGAACCTCTACCAAGTGTGGGAAACAGAGCACTGGATAGAGAGTGTATGTGGATGAATTCTTTATTTTCATATTTTAAGAAGCCTGACAGCCCAGGATTCTGGTGGAGGGAGACTTCACATGAGTTGGGTAGAGATGAGTCCAAATCACATTCTCATAATTAATATTGATCCACACAATATCCTCCCATAATAGTGCTGCCTTAAAGTTACCTCTTACAAGCACATGGCTGATTGCTATTTGGCTGGCAGACATGTACAATTTTTCTCGCCACTTGGGGGACAGTCACTCCCCCTTTACAAGCCCCCAGCCCTGGTGTTAAGTTTCTCCTCTAATGAATTCAAGGACCTTTAGGGTTAGAGTATAGCCCACTTTGACATATGTGATTACCTGTAATTAGAGAGGCTGGCATACCCCTAGAGCAGTGGTTCTAAACCTGTGGGTCAAGACCCCTTTGGGGGCTGAACGACTCTTTCACAGGGGTCACCTTAGACGATCAGAAAACATATTTCTGATGGTTTTAGGAACTGAGACACCGCTCCTCTATCCATCTCCAGGTGGGTCCGCCCACATGCAGATATGCCCACATACGAGTACCCAGTGTGATGACATCATCACGTCAACCCCATCACATATATCCTGTACAAATACAGGTAAATGTTACAGGGTTGGCACCATAATGTAATTATGTTGACTAGTTTCACATGTGTAGAAAGCAGCTACTGTGTTGAAAGCAGCAGTATTGAAGTTAAAACGACACTTCATGAATTATAATTACTGGGCAAATGTAAAATACTGTACTGTAAAAATCAACTACTGAAAAAATGTATATATATATACATATATGTATGTGTGTGTGTATGTATATATATATCTGTACCATGGGAACTTAATCTGAATGCTGATCAGTCTTTTTATAGTCCACTGTGGTTGATGCAAATACTGCCCCCTTGTGATAGTAACAAGTATGTAAATAAAACAACAGAAGATGGTAAATCATAGGAAACTTTAATGAACAGTATTGACTGAACTATGCCATGTATCATCTTTTGTATTATTAAGGCTATTGTTATATATTATTTCCATTAGCAAACCATCCCATGACAATAGATTGTGTAGAGGAGAATGTTAAGATAAGAAAATATAGTGAGGATTTTTTACAGTATGGTTTTACCTCAGTAATTACAGCAGGAATTGAGAAACCGCAATGTGGTATTTGTTGTGAAGTTCTATCAGCCGACTCTATGAAGTTAAACAAACTAAAACACCATTTTGATAGCAAGCACCCGAGTTTTGCCAGCAAGGATACCAACTATTTTAGAAGCAAAGCTGATAGACTCAAGAAAGCCAGAGTTGACACTGGTGGCAAGTACCACAAACAAAACGTAGCAGCCATTGAAACTTCATATTTGGTGGCCCTCAGAATTGCTTGAGCTATGAAACCTCACACCATTGCTGAGGATTTACTGTTGCCAATGGCCAAAGACATTGTTCGAGTTATGATCGGAGATGAATTTGTTACAAAATTGAGTGCAATTTCCTTATCTAACGATGCTGTCTGCAGAAGAATAGATGACATGTCTGCTGATAATCTTGATCAGGTAATCCAGGAAATTAAATCTGCTCCACTTCCAATATTTAGCATACAGCCTGATGAATCTACAGATGTTGCAAACTGTTCACAGTTACTGGTTTATGTGAGGTGTATTAATGATGGTGACTTTAAAGATGAGCTTCTTTTTTGCAAACCTCTTGAAACGACAACTACTGCACATGATCTATTTGACACAGTTGGTTCATTTCTGGAAGAGCATAAGATCTCTTGGGAAAAGGTTTGTGGTGTTTGCACAGTTGGTGCTCCAGCTATGCTAGGATGTTGATCTGGAATTCAACGTTTGGTACTGAATGAGTCACCACAAATCATCAGAACTCATTGGATGATTCATTGGCAAATATTAGCAATAAAGATGCTGCCACAAGAGTTACAAGAAGTAATGAAAAGTATCATAAATTCTGTCAATTTTATAAAGCTGAGCACTTTAAACAGTCGACTGTTTTCGCAACTGTGCAACGAGTTGGATGCGCCAAATAATGCCCTGCTATTTCACACTGAAGTGAGATGGTTGTTAAGAGGAAAAGTTTTAAAACGTGATTTTGAGCTTAGTGATGAACTCAAAAC
>NW_022103898.1:44138845-44152046 GCF_000313985.2 Echinops telfairi | reverse complement strand
GTTGGCTTTTTACACATACTGTCGCAAAATGGAGCAATGTAGTTTACTGTTAAGACTGTTACCCATGCTACACCATGCTTAAAGACAAAATTTCATTTATTTGTCATTAGAAATAAATATTTCACAATACATAATTACATATTGTTTTTGTGATTAATCACTATGCTTTAATTATGTTCAATTTGTAAAAAATACATCCTGCATATCAGATAGTTACATCAAGGTTCATAATGGTAGCAAAATTAGTTATGAAGTAGTGACGAAAATAATTGTATGGTTGGGGGTCTCCACAACATGATTAACTGTACTAAAGGGTCACGGCATTAGGAAGGTTGAGAACCACTGCCCTACAGTACATAAGCTGGTGTTGAGAATACAGTTCTCTTCTTCTGTTCAGACCTGGTTCCTGAAGCCATGGCGGCGGTGAGCATTCCTAAAACCTTTATCTATCTCTTCATTTCCTCCTTTCAATTGCACAATTGTCCCTTCGGCTCATCCAGACGTGAGACTGGATCTCACAACCAAGTATTCTGTCCTTTCTCAAGAAATGGTCTTTCTTGACAAAGTACGTAGGACAAAGATTCACCATGCTTCCTTCTAGGGAGCATACTGGCTGCACTTTGAAGACATTTGTTTAGTACCCATGGTACTTCCAATATTCTTCAACAACATCATATTCCAAGTGCAAGTCTTCTCTAGTCTTCCTTAGTAATTATCCAACTTTCATCTGTGCATGTGGCGATGGAAGATATGATGGCTGGAATAGGCACACTTTTGTCCTCCGAGTGGACTAAGACCTCACAATCTTGTGCAGCAGACTTGCTCAATCCAGAGTTTTAATTTTTGACTACTGCTTCTGAATTTGATTATTGATCCAGGTAAAATTAAATCCTTGACTCCAATTTCTTCAATTCTTGTCCATTTGTTGTGATGCTATTAGTCCTGTCATGAGCTTTTTTTGTTTTTTACACTAAATTGAAATTTGTACTGAAGCATGCAGTCTTGTGTTTGGCTCAGTAAGTGCTTCAAGTGCTCTTTAATTTCAACAAGGTTGTATTGCCTAGATGTCTAATGCTGTTAATAAGCTTTCCTGTAATCATTATGCTTCATTATTTTTCATAGAGTCCAATTTCTCATATTTTCTTAGTACACAGATTAATTATATTGAAAAGATACACTAGAATTAAGTATATTGTATTATGCAAGGAGGGAAAAAAGATGCTGATCTAAAGAGTAATTTCCTAAAATGCATTTTAGGGCTTACCACACAATTAGAATTATTTGCAGTGTCATTGAAATTAACTTATAAATGAAGGCATGTGGATTGGAATATGTAGTTGAGAGATCTAATATTTGGATATAGTAAAAGCAGACATAGAAATAAAAATAAAAAGTAAAATGGCCTTTCTAAGATAACATGTGAGTAAAAGAACTAAGGCTACATTCAAAGTCTATTGATTTCAGATCTTTATTACCAAATTGAATATTTGCTTTGTGCAATGCAGCTAATTACTTAATATGGTGCGGCCTTGTACTAATCATTGTAAAGGAAATTATTTTTACACTTGGTTACTGGTGAAAACAAAACAAAGGGAGCAAAACATTAAGAACTGAAATAAGAAAATATAAACAATGGCCTCTAAATCCATATTGAAGCCTTTCATATGAGCTACTAATTTTGAGGGAAATCATCATTGAATGTCTAATTAAACAATACATTTTATAAAAATAAAAAGATTTCATGAAAATATTACTTTTTGGCATTTAAAAATGTGCTCCTTCCATAAATTCTTTAAACAAATTCCATAAACACAGTTTAACGCCAGCAGGCTTGACCATGTGCACTCCCAGGGAAGAAGCACATGGAACGAACTCTCCCCGTGAAAGACTACATGTAATGCAGGGTTCAATTACATGGCCACGCAAGTTTCCACCTGCCAGTCATGGCACTTCTACAACGTGCATATCAGCAACATTCCTGTAACAAGGAAGACGAGAGACCAGTCTCTGAACAATGGAATTGGGGCAGCACAGGCAATTAGCATTGCTATTTTGTATGAAGTTGAGAAGCACTGACGACTGAAGTAATAAATATTCACAAACACCACAGCGCAGAACTGCAGAACAGTGACACATTTTTAATACACAATGCAGGCGGTCACATTATTAAACTTAATGGCATCAGAGAAATGATGAAATGCTGACAGCCTTGAGCTTATAATGAGATAAGCCAGTAGCCTGATCAGCTGGCATACAAATCATTGCATCTGAATAAACGGAATGATTTTTTATCTATCCTCAAGCAGTGCTGTGATCCCTTCATTTATTTTATGAACAATTATAGAAAATAATAAAAGTTTAGCCTTGATAAGATATATCAGTCAAAGGATTCATAATACATGACATTTTCAACTCTCAGTTCTATTTCTGAGTATAAGATTACTTAGAGTTTCAACAAGAAAAAAAGATTCTTGATGCTAAATAGAATAAGAAATTTCCCAAAACCCTTTACATGAATAAATAAATTTATCTTAAGTCCATCATCATAATACATGAATTCTAGTAGCTAATATTGTTTGATGAAGCAGAGGGTCAGTGTAAACACAGGAAATTCTCAATAAGATGGACTAACACAATGGCCACAGGTAGGGTCTCCAGCACACGAGCCATCACGAGTGAAGGGGACCCAAGACCAGGCCACATTCTGCTCTGAAATACCTTAGGGAGTCCTGAGCCTGAGCTGCCTGGCTGCAGGGTAACTAATATCAACAATTATATTTAATGCAATGGTGATTGACATTCATAGATATAATTGCTTTTTAATGTTTACAAGTTAGTGCTTTAAAAAGCCTCCCATTTCAGTGATAAGATTGAGGGTGAGAAATGTATCATGAGTATGTGCTGTCCAGTTCAGTCAAGATGGGAATATGATATACTTCATTTTCATTTCACTGACTGCATTTGTATTTATACTTAATATCTTAACATAGGTGGCAAAGTAAGTCATTTCCTAATGTACTCTTTTGAAGTGAGCTACTTGCCACACAAATTGCAAGCACTTCGAATCTTACCCTGGTCCTGTACATTTGATACCATTTCTAGTAACATTTAGGCAAAACCTTAAGCATAAAGTCTCAGCTTCTATTTAAAATCTTAACTGAGAAATAAATGTTGCAATGCAACCATCTGAAAAAGTAGAAACTCCCAGATGGATGATAACATGACCAATGATTCTTAAGAAGGGTCTCAGAATGTAGTCTCACTGCCATCAAGCCAGTGTTGAATCATAGTAACCTCCTGTGGGGTCCGAGACTGTGCCTGCTTGCTTGACTAGAAAGCCCAACCTCGCGTCCTAAGGGCTCCTGATGGTTTGGGCCTGTGGACCATGCGGATCCCAGCCCAAAGTGCAACGTCGACACCAGGACTCTAATACATAATGTAGATATTTAGAAGGTCAGTATACTTTTTTCTGAATAAATAAAATTATGAAGCACTATCCTGTTTTATGTAAAGTGTTTATTTATGCCTTCCATAACTTGAATAGAAAAGGAAAATTATTTAAAAAACAAGCTACTTTTAAAACTGAGACCGTTTTCTTTCTTTTTTTAGTGTAAATCTCCGACTTTATTTCTTAGAGTAACTCTAGGGTTACAGAAAACTGAGCAGAGTAGAGAGTCTCCAGACAACGCCTCTTCCCCACACACTGTTTCTCCTACTATTATCCTCTTGCACTTGTGTGGTGCATTTGTTTTGACTGATGAATCAACAATGATACATTAAAGTACATAGCTCATATTAGGGTTCAATCTGTGTTGTATAGTCCTATGTTTTTTTATTATTAAAAGATCATTTTATTGGGGGCTCTTACAGCTCTTACAACAATCCCTACATCAATTGTATCCAGCATATTTGTACACATGTTGCCGTCATCATTTTCTAGACATTTACATTATTGAGCCCTTGGTATTAGCTCCTCTTTTTTCGCTCCCTACCACCCTGCCTCGTGACCCCTTGATAAATCAGAGATTATGATTATTTTTAAATATTACAGCAACCGCTGTCTCCCTTCCCTCATGTTTTCTGTTGTTCATCCCCCAGGAGGGCAAGGGGGTGTGGTTATGTGTCGATCATTGATGGCTAAAAGTTATTCCTTTTATTGTACCTACGTGGAGATCCCTTGAATTAAACAATTGAGGATTAAAAGAGTTAAAAAAATAGTACATGCACAAATTAAAAACTTGGCATATAATAAATGCTCTTTAAAAAGTTGAAGGGAAAAACACCCGACTACCTATCTCAAGGGTCTCATGTTACAGAGTAGATCTGCTCTACGAGGTTAGCACCACAACTCGAACTCACTATGCTACTGGAATCCCCTGGTCCATTCTTACAGGAATTCTGTTGCTTACATGGGTTTCCCACATTTTATAGATATAGAGCTACTCAGTTCAGGAAAGAAATGTCTCCTTTATTCAAACCACAATCATTCAACAAGTACTTAATAAATTGCCATGAAACAACCAACATTGTACATCTGCATAAACACACACACAAACACAGCTTGTTACTTCTTAAGAAATGAAAAGGAACATGGCAGCAGGTTTCTTCTTCCCTTGGGTTCCATATAAGTGTTAAGAGTTTAGAGCAGTGGTTCTCTACCTTCCTGATGCCACGATCCTTTCATACAGTTCTTCATGTGGTGGCGACCCTCAAACATCAAATTATTTTCGTTGCTACGTCATAACTGTAATTTTGCTACTGTTATGAATTGGGCGACTGCCATGAAAGGGTCATTAAACCCCCTAAAGGAGTTGCGACCCACAAGTTGAGAATTGCTGGTTTAGAGACTTAATGGCTTGTCTTCAAAAGCAAGCAGCCATTTAAGCGAGGTGTCAATTAAACCCATTTAGAAGAAGCACACTAGCCTGTGTTATCCAAGGATTGTAATTTGTAAAATGCAAATACAAAGGAGGCAATGGTATCAGAGTTAAATTGTGAACACCTGGCTTGCAGAAGGCTATGGATGACAGTGAAAGTCTAAAGTCCATTTGTGGGGTCCATACATGGATTAAACCTCTGGTCAATCCCCTCTGACCATAGATCAGGGATGTGAATAGCCCTGTTACCAGACAGAGATAAGTGTAAGTCAATTATGATAAATATCTCTCTCACTGACTCTCATCAGTGATGACTCAGAGTGACTCCCTGTGGGTTTCTGAGATAGGAACAGTTTACAGGAGTAGAAAGCCCAGTCTTTCTCTTGAGAAGCTGCGGGTAGTTTTGACCTGCCCACCATGAGAAGAGCAGCCCAATTAAATCACAAACCACCAAAGCTCTAATATGGTAAATATAGTAAGGTTAAAATGTAATATCTTCTCATTTGCCCCCTGTTCCCACTCCTATTTAACATCGTACTGGAGGTCCTAGCTAACAACACAAGGCAAAGAAAAGACATCAAAGGCATTCACTTGGGGAAGGAAGAGGCAAACCTATCGTTATTTGCAGATGGTATGATTTTATATATTGAAAATCCCTAGAGCTCAACAAGTGGAGTGTTGGAAGCAATAGAGGAATATGGCAGAGCGGCAGGATACAAGATCGGCAAACAGAAGTCTATCAGACTGCAATATACATCAGAAAAGATCACGGAAGAGGCGATTAAAAAGGTAGTACCTTTTATAATAGCCAAACACAAATTAAAATATCAAGGGATATACCTGACTAAATTCACAAAAGATGTGTTCAAGGAAAACTACTGAACACTATTACAAGAAACCAAGAGTGACCTCAACAAATGGAAGAATAATCCATGCTTATGGATTGGAAGACTCAATATCGTAAATATGTCAGTTCTGCCCAAGGTACTATATAAGATTAATACTATCCTGATGCAAATACCACCATTCTTCTTCAAAGAATTGGAAAAACTGATTAGCCACTTCATATGGAGAGGGAAGAAGTCCAGAATTAGCAAAGAACTCCTCAAGAAGGAGGACATTGTGGGAGGACTTGCTCTTTCTGACTTTAGTACCTATTATACAACTAGAGTGGTCAAAACAGTGTGGTGCTGGTATAATGACAGATATTCAGACCAATGGAAATGAGCTGAACACCCAGAAATACAAACATCAGCATACACACAACTGATTTTTGATAAGGGACCATAAAATATCAAATGGGAAGCGGATGCCCTTTTCAATAAGTGGTGTGGAAAAATTCATATTTACCTGCAGAAAAATGAAGCAAGACTCTTACCTCACTCCACGCACAGGAATAAACTCAAGGTGGATCGCAGACCTTGAGGTGAAACTCCAAACTCTTAGGGCCATTAATGAGGGAATTGGGACAAACCTGTGAACCTTGATGTAGGGAATACATAGTCTATCAGAAATAGGGAAGGATACAAATACAGAGGAGTCACAAATTGACAAGTGGGATACACTGAAAATAAAACACCTGTGTACATCAAAATAATTCACCAAGAGAGTAATAAGAGACCCTACAGATTGGAAAACATCTTTAGCAATGACACATCAGACAAAGGCCTTATTACTAAAATCTACATATTTTGCAAGCTTACAAAAAGAAAAAACTAATTTCCCACTAAGGAGGTGGGCAAAGGACCTGAACAAAAGTTTCATAAGGGAAGAAATTCAAATGGCCAATAAGCATATGAGAAAATGGTCCTAATCATTAGCCATAAGAGAAATTCAAATTAAAACAACTATGAGATATGACCTAACACCCTCAAAGATTGCCCAATTAAAAAAAATCAGAAAGCAACAAGTGTTGGAGGGACTGTGGGGAGATAGGAACTCTCGTCCACTGCTGGTGGACCTGTAGGTATGTACAGCCATTATGGAAATAAATTTGGTGATATCTAAAACAGATGGAAATCGAGTTACCATATGACCCAGCAATCCCTCCACTGGGCATATACCCAGAAGAGGCAAGAAACAAACCACGGCCAGACATCTGTGCTCCAATGTTCATCGCGGCACAGTTCACAATTGCAAGGAGTTGGAAACAACCAAATTTCCATCAACAGATGAATGGATCAAAAAACGGTGGTACATACATAAAATGGAGTACTATGCTTCCCTTAAAAGCAGCAAGGAACCCATGAAGCACATTGTCGCATGGGAAGAACTGGAGGAAATTATGCTAAGTGAATTAAGCCAAGCACAGAAGGACAAGTACAACATGAGTCCACTGAGGTAAGCTTAAAGAATGGGGTATAGGAGAAAAGCTACTATATACATACATCCCTGGGGTGAGGTCCAGGTACTGTGGCAGGGGCCAAACCCAACCCAGGGATAGATACAGTAGCCAACTAAATAGGAGGGGGAAAAAAAGAGAAAATAAAAAAGACAAGGGTAGGGGGGAATAAGGCACTAACCCACCCGAGGAGGGTATTGTTTATATTTCCGCAGGAGAGGGAGAGAGAAACCAGGTTTCAACCCGATGCGCCAAGATGTGAATACAACATACAGGCATGTACCAGGGAACCAATAGAGATGTGTGTTGGGCCAGCTCTGATCCCAACCATATGGACCAACCCCCACCCCCACCCCATAAGAATGCACTTCAGAGGACAGCACTAAAGCTACAGCTTTGGGATGGGGAAACATATGAGTAGAGCACACAAGAGAAACAAAGAGGGATGGAGAGTGAGGGGAACACATCCTGGCCCAGCAAGCCCCGAAGATGATATTCCTACTCAGAGTGGACAAGGTACAGAGAGGACCATAGGCCGGCCCCACCAGGAGACATGATGTTCCTCACTGAACCACAGCACTATGGGGAACAACACTGGAGACACAATACTGGAAATGTGCCCAATCTGACCCCATCACACTGGGGTGAAATACCAAAGGAATGCAACAGAGCAACAAGGGAAGCAAAGCGATGGAATCCCCAGGGAATACCAAAAATAGACTTTGGAGACAGAGTGTGGCACCCCATCAGACTGGACCGAAAATACTCCTAAAGGTTCAAAGAAGGACCTGGAAATATTCACAGGCTTTTCCTTTTTTTCCATTGGCTTTCTTTTTGTTGTTGTTATTTTTGTTATTTTGTTTTTGTTGTTATTGTTTTGATGGTTTTGTCTTCCTTTGTTGTTTTGTTTGGCTTTGCCTGGTTTTTGCACTGATTAATGTATCTGCATGCCTATCTAGAAAAGATAGGCGGGATAAACAATCTTGAGATGAAATCAATGGAACCTATGGTTCTGAGGGGATACGGGACAAAGGGAGGTGGGAGAAAGGTAGAGCTTGGGGGCAACCACCCCAGGGACGAGGGAACAACAAGTGAACTAAAATCAATGGAGAGAAAGGCATAGGATGCTTAGTGGGGCTTAATTGAGGGCAATGTAACAGCGAGGAATTACTAACCTAAATGAAGGCCGTATATGATGGAGGGACATGAGGAAACTAAAAGGAAATAGAGGAAAGAACCAGGAGGCAAAGGACATTTATAGAGGTCTAAATACAGGTATGTACATATGTAAATCTATTTCTATATAAAAAGAGGGAAATAGATCTATGTACTTATAGCTATATATTAAGAATTAAGGTAGCAGATGGACATTGGGTGTCAACTCAAATACTCCCTCAATACAAGAACACTTTGTTTTAATAATCTGGCATTCTGTGATGCTCACCTTCTCAACCCAATCACTGAAGACAAAATGGGTGCATATGCAAATGTGGTGAAGAAAGCTGATGGTTCCCAGCTATTATAAGTTATAATGTCTGGGGTCTTAAAGGCTTGAAGATAAACAAGTGGCCATCTAGCTGAGAAGCAACAAAGTCCACATGGAAGAGGCACATGTGTGCTCATGAGGTGTCAATGTGATAAGGTATCAGGCAACTAAGACCCAAAACAAAATCATACCAATGTGAATGGAGGTGGGGAGGGAGCAGGGCGGCAAGGAGTGGAGGCCCAAAGCCCATCTGTAGACAATTGGACATGCCCTCACAGAAGGGTCACAAGGAAGAGATGAGCCAGTCAGGGTGCAGTATAGCACCGATGAAACACACAACTTTCCTCTAGTTCTTTAATGCTTCCTCCCCACCCCCACCACCCCACTATCATGACCTAAATTTTGCCTTACAAATCAGATTAGCTCAGAACATGCCCACTACTACAGCTAAGAGCCTGCCACACAGGGAATCCAAGATAGGCTAACCCCTCAGGGCCAACAATGAGAATAGAGGTACCAGGAAGATAAGGGGAAGGTGAGGAAAAAGGGGGAATCGATCACAAGGATCAACATATAACCCCCTCCCAGAGGGATGAACAGCAGAAAAGTGGGTAAAGGGTGACATAGGATTATATAAGATATGAAAATAATAATTTATAACTGATCAGGAGTAGGGAGGGGGGAAATAAGGAGCTGATAGAAATAAGGAGCTGATACCAAGGGCTCAGGTAGAAAGAAAGTGCTTTGAAAATGATGATGGTAACAAAATATGTACAAATGTGCTTGACAGAATGGATGAATGTATGGATTGTGATGAGATGTAACAGCCCCCATTAAAAGTATTTAATAAAAAAATGTAATATCTTATCATTTGATCTCCCTTTTGATTCATTTTAAAGATGTTTCAATTTTAAAAAGTGGGGAAGGGGAAGTTCATTTGGATTAAGTCTCTCATGAATGCCCTCTTGCCATAGACCAGGCATATGAGTAGCCTTGCTGAGTGCATTGGCATGTGGATTATTGCAGATGCCGGTAGATTTAAATTTAATACCTTATCATTTTCTCTCCCCTCTAACCCATTTAATTAGTTTTTTTTTTTAATATTTTCTTGTCAACTGATGGTTTTCCCCTCTTTTACTTTGTTATTGTTGCTAAGTTTTTTGTTGTTTTCTTTTTTAAAATGTTTTTCTGTATACGAAGTCTAGGTGAAGTAGAGCTATTGAGAGAGTAACAGGATTAATGGTTCCTTTGGAGTATGGCAGGGGAAGTTGGGAAGGGGTGGGTGGGGTGCTGATAACAATGAGGACAAGGACAAAGACAATGTTCTAAAATTGTGCGATGATTGTACAAGCTTCTTTTAATAGTATTGAACTATTGAATTGCATAGTTGGTGAATTATAAGCCAATAAAACTGTTAACAATAAAAGAAACAGGAAGGTCAACATATATAACTGACTTTTGTCTTAGAGCTTAAATTCTGAGCACTAGGTTTTCAGAATACTGTAATTTACAGTAAAACCCCTAAATCCACTTCTGTGTCTCCACAGAGTCGGTCTCTATTGACTTTTTCCTATTACCACTTTGCCCACAGGCCAAATCTGTTTGAAAGTGGATTTCCACCAGTCCCCTAGTCAGTCCAGGGACAAGCAGTCTAGGACTTAAGGACTTGCCTCTGTGAGCTCTGAAGAGATGTGGTCTAGTTGGAAGCTCTGGTGGCCCGGTGGATTCCACTATGGGTTAAGGTCAGCAGTTTACAACCACCTTCGCTCTGCGGGAGACAGATGAGACTTTCTATTCATCATCAATATTCACAGTTTGAAACCCACAGAGGCTGTTCTGCATTGTAGAGATAATATGGGTCAGAATTGCCTCAATTGAGTCAATTTTGGTTTGGTGGTTTGCATGTTCAAAACTGTTTTGGGTGGAGTGAGGTACCTGAATCAATCTTGTAAGCGTTTAAAATTTATAATTGTGTATGTATTCTGTGGTCCCACCTGCAATTGTGATTGTATTGATCTGTCACCAATCATGAGTTGTCTTTATTTTTATTTTATCTTTGTTCTGTGTCAGACTTACTAAGTGTGCCTCTCTAAATTATATTCCAAATTGGGGTCTCCTTTATCCCGTCCCAAACTCACTGCTATAGAATTGATTCTGACTCAGAGTGACCTTATAAGGACAGGGTGGAATTGCCCCTGTGGGTTTCCAAGACTACAGCCTCATCTTTATCTCACTGAACACCTAGTGGTTTTGAACTGCTGAGGTTGGAGTTAGCAGCTCACAGTGAAAGCATTATTCCAGGAGGGCTCCTTCATTTCTTTCCTCTGGAGCATGTTAAACCAGCTCTTCCACATGTTTCTCCTTTCTCTTCATAGTCTTCCATGACCATCCTCAGGGCTTTGCTAATGAGTCCAGCACAGCTCGTTCACTTTTGAAATTGCTGTAGAGTATCATGCACTGACATTTCAAATTAGAATGATTGGATGTCCCACTTCACAGACACCTGATCCATGCTATTCATTATAAAACTAATATTTTGTTCCTGCATTCCCTTAAGGGCTATGGAGAAAACCAAAAAGGCCATGACATCCCTTGTATGAAAAACAAAGAGTAAAAAAATAAACTACCCTTTTCTAACACAAACAGCTTTAAACAAACAAGTATATAACCTTTAGCTTTGCTCTTCCTGGTGGAAATCTCTGCAGTACAATGATTCCCCCCGACCAGTGCAGGGGAAAAAAGAAACTCTACTTTCAAGTTCACGCATTAGTATACACTAGACAAACATAATAAAATAAACCATTTATGTAATAAAATTTCTCTGAGATAAACTTGGTCAAAAACAATAACTTAACCACTGGTGAATTTCAAGAAGACGCCATTGATATTTCATCTCACATGTTCAATACCAAATCACAAAGGCGGGTATAGTCTTAACTGCTGCTAAAGAGTCATAATATTTTTATATGCCTATCTTCATTGTAAGAATTGTTCCTCTGAGTATTAACTTTAGACCAATAACAATCATAATAATAATTACTATTATTTAACAATGAAAGATTCTCATGCTATTAATAGAAAATCTTCAGATATGGAAAAGAACATTTTCAATCAAAGCACGCTGGAAAGTGACAGGTTTAAAGGACTAATATTCCAATAATACATATTACATTTACTGTCATAAAATATTACTAGTCTGATGATGGCTATTTATTCAATAAATTCAAAATTTTATTATCCAAAGTAATGCTTGATAATGTGAGTTCTCAGTACTGACAATTTATTTAACTCTCTTTGCAATTTTACCCACAATCAGTCCTAGACAAAATAAGTGAATTTAGTGTTTAGTGCCATTAACAATTTTCTTCACTAAGAAACTAATTTTCTTTGAGAATTTAGCTACCCAGAACTTCATTTGCCTTCCTTCCATTTTCTTTTCCTTTTTAGTTTTTATTATTAGTTGGGATTGAATACATATATCACTCCATATTTCAAACATGTCAAGTGGAGTTGTACAAGTGCTACCAGAATCAGCTCCATTTTTCTTTTCCTTGTTCTTTCCTCTTTCCCGCTCCTCCTTCCTTCTTTTTTCCTGCAAATATTAGTTGAATTAATTTTCATTGTCAGCCATTGTGCTGTACACTGAGGATATGACAGCTTCAGATGGGACCACTATTCTTATATCGTGTTATATGGTAATGTGAATTGGAAAAATAATTTAAAAGTTTATTATGCACATAATTTCCCATTATGAAGAAATGACGTGGGATGGTATAATAAAAAGTGTCAAGTGTCTATCATTTAATTTGACTACCAGGGAAGGCTTCTATTAAAAAGTGATATTTGAACAAATATTTGAATTAAAATGAAGCTAGCTATAAGAAGATAATCATGTTGTCAATCCTTCAGAGAAGAGGGCTAACCTAGTAAAGAGGTGTGGGCATGCTAGGAGCATTCAGGAAACAGAAAGTAGTAATTATCACTGAAGTGTGGTGAGTATAGAGCTAAGAATCACATGAGATAAATCTGGTGAGGTAGATTAGATCAAGCTCAAGCATAATTTCCTAGCCTAGGGAAATGGCTTTGCATATAACTGTACTTAGGATTCATTGAATAGCTTAGTCTAAAGATTGAATGGGTGTTAGGGTAAAGAGTTTTAGAGTAAAAACAACGGAGACCATTTAGGCAGCTCAATTAATAAAGTAGATAATTGATTACAGTACTATGAAATAGAGGAGATGTTGATAAAAATAGAACAAATATGAAACATTTCAATATTCTGTTTTCTTTACTATCAATTTTCTACAAACTTTTTGAAGTCAATTCGTAGATGCTTTTGTGATATGATTTAACACTGCCATTGGATTACTTCGGACTCCTAATGATTCTACGTAGGACTTATGAGAAAGTAAATCTTTAGGGAAGCAGACAGTTTCATATCTCTCCTGTAGAGCATCTGATGGGTTTGAGCAAGTGATCTTTTGGTTGGCAGCCCAA
>NW_022103898.1:44083450-44138745 GCF_000313985.2 Echinops telfairi | reverse complement strand
ATTTGGAAATCTCTTTCTCATCAGATTTATATACAAACTCTTAGGAGGGATGTAAAAAAATTACCCCATACCTGAAAAGATACAATCAATATGACTTAATGTGTATCAGGACAGTGCTATCTTTGATTATGTATTGACTGGCAATTTACAAATTTTACAGTGCAAATTTGTTGTCTTTGTTGAAAGTATATATGCAAATAATCTGCCTGGTGGAAAGAAAAACCTGTTACAGTTTATTGCTGTATAAAACATGAATTCATTTTGGCTATAACCCAGTAATCCTAACATTCCTTTGTTAATTTACGTAATTATATAGGCATACTTTAGAGACATTTGAGGTTCTGTTCCAGACCACACCAACAAAGAAAAGATGATACTAATGTGTCTTAAGCTGGGTTCTCTGGAGATGCAATACCAGTAAAGTTTATAAAAATATATAAATAGAATTGTATATGAAGAAAATGGCTCACATAGTTCTAAAAGTGGGCAAATTCGGGTCCATGGGCCAGATGTCAGGCTGGAGGGTTCTCCTGATTTGTGTAATTGCAAGGGCTGATGAACTCAAGATTGGTAAGAAGACCATGGGCTGGTCTTAGTTATAGAGATGAATCTATCCAGGTTCAGCAGGTCAAACTTGTGGCTGCAAATGAATTCAAGGTTGGCAGGTCAGATGGCAGATTTTGGGTGGCTCCCAGTATCAATGAGTATACTATGGTAGACCATTGGTTCAGTCCCCCAAAATGGAAGTTTATGAGCCAGAGCTGTGATCCAAGACCAGAAAGAGTAAACATGACTTTCTACAGCATCCACTTCTAGTGGAAGTATGCTACACCAACAAAATTCCTTTCAATGCATTGTATCAGTGATGTGAGTAAGAGTATTGTACTTCATCCTAAGCTTACAACTAATTGGCTTCTTATACAGAGCCCATTATGCAAGTTACTACATTGTGTTAGGTCTTGTCATGGGACATTAGTAGACCTTACAGCCCAGAACACTGAGAATCCTGGCCCAGGCAAGTTAGCATAAAACTTTAACTAGCACAGTGATGAAAAATTTGTTTGGTTTCCTCAGTATAAATAAAAGTTATATTTGCCCTGGTTTTTTTTTTTTAATTAAAAGATCATTTTATTGGGGACTCTGACAACTCCTGTTACAATCCATACATTGATTGCATCAGGCATGTTTGTACATAAGCTGCCTTCATTAATTTCTATATATTTACTTTCTATTGAGCCCTTGGTATCAGCTCCTCATTTTTCCCTCCCTCTCCCCCTCACCTCATAGCTCCTTGATAGATTATAAATTATTATTATTTTCGTATCTTACACTGACCACTGTTTCCCTTCCCCTGTGTTTTCTGTTGTTCTCCCCCTTGGAGATGGGTGTATGGTTATGTGTCGATTGTTGCAAATTGATTCCCCTTTTCTCCCTTCATCTCTCCCCCTTATCCCTACCCTTCTGGTCTCGCTATTCCCTCTCCTGTTCCTGGCCTGGATTGTGTGTGTCATGAGCCCCCATCTCTTTTTTATACCTGTGTACAAGCTCTGGTCAAGTCTCAATTGAAAAGTAGTACTGGGGTCATGATAGTGGGCGGCGAGGAAGCCTCAAGGAACAGAGGGAGGATTTAGGAAGCAAAGCAATGGAGAGAGGTTTAAGCATAGGTGTGTACAGATATAAACACATTAATCCACAAAAATAGAAGTATTGGCCTATGTACTGATTTATATAGCATATTTATATGGCAATACACTGAGGAAGTGGATGGACTTTGTGCCTCTGCTTATAACCTCCCTCAATACAAGAATACTTTGTTATAACCAATCGGCATTCTGAAATGCTCACCTTCCCAACATAATCACTGGAGAAAAAATGGGTGCATAAGCAAATGTGGTGCAGAAGACAGATGGTTCCCAGCTATAAAATGATACAGCGTCTGGGGTCTTAAAGGCTTAAAGTTAAACAAGTGGCCATTCTGCAGAGAAGCAACAAGCCCACATGGAAAAATCACACTGCCAGTGTGATCAGGAGGAGTCACCAGGATCGGGTAATAGGCATCAGAAGACACATAATGAACAAACAAAAACATATTGTTGAGAATGAAGTGGGGCGAATCAGAGACCCAAAGTTCATCTGCAGACAATAGAACAATCCCCCCAAAGAGGGGCCAGAGGGAAGGGATGAGTCAACCAAGATACAATAAAGCATCAATGAAACACCCAATATTCCTCTGGTTCCTTGAGGCTTCCTCACCCCCCGCTATTATTTGCCCCATTTTGTTACCTGCTCCATAAATATTGACAGTCTCAGAAACCCTATGTTGACTCACTGTGCACCTGATCAGCTAGATGGGAATATATTTGGTTTTTGTATATCCAACCCAAACCAAACTCACTTCCATTGAGTCCATGCTGACTCATAATAACCCCTTGTGGGTTTCTGTGACTGCATCTGTTTATGGTAGTAGCAAGCCCAGTCTTTCTCCCATGGAGCTGCTGGTGGTTTTGAACTACCGACCATGCAGATCACAGTCCAACACACAACCATTAAACCATGAGGACTTCTGGATAGCAAGTGAGCAACAGCACTGTGAGAATCCTTGAAATACTGTAAAAATCCTCAAATGTGACACAGACACAAGAAGTGAACCCAGGCTGCTGGACATTTGGTGCAGACAGGCTTGCTCAAAACAGTGGGGCCATAAGCCTTTGATTGATAAGACATTTTGTATCTGTGAAACCCTATCAAGCAAAATGCAATGAGATATGCTTCTAAATATAAACACGCGTGCACAGACAAATGCAGAGATATAGCTGTCATATGATTTTGGATAGATTTTAAAACCTGGTTAGGTAGGGCCTTCATGAATTCATGTGCTTAATTTATATGTGCTTGAAAGTTTTGATTTTACCTTTTTGGACACTTATTTTTATTTTTTTAAATCACTTTTATTGGGGACCTGTACAGCTCTTATCACAATCCACACATACATATAGTGTGCCAAGCACATTTGTACCATTTGTTGCCATCTGAGAGGAGTAATTGTCATAGACACTTGCAATATTGGGTACAATACAGAAGGAAAGTATAGAAAGTCTGAGAATGACATGATTCCAGTGGACACAGAAACAAATTTTATTATATTATTAAAAAAAACAAACCTCTCTTGACTATATTAAAATCTTCGGTTTAGTAGTAAAACTTCAGAAAGTTTGAGTAGCATTCCTAGAGTTTCACAACTAAAATGCTAAAAAAGTATTTTATGTCTTTGTGAGTTTGATCGATATGTTTTCCTTATAAGAGGAAGATAATTCTCAAGATGACAATGGTAAAATTTGTTCATATTGCCACTGTGTAGTTTAGTCAATCTCCCATCTCATTATTCCCATCCCCCTCCTGGTGAATGCAATCACTGTAATTTAGGCTCTGGATCTTGCAAAGAACTCATCAGCTTTTGTTATCTAACCCAAAAGGAGGAACTTCAAAACTGGTAAGCACGGACCATATAAGAAATCCAATGCTATCTTTGCAAGACACATTTAGGCACAAGCAAAATATGAATAACCAGTTTAACTTTGCTATACTATTTTTAACATGCATAATTATAAACTTTTATAACAGAAATAATAATCATCAACTAAGTCAGTGAGTACATGCTCTTTTTTTTAATTTATGATCTTCCCGCATGCAATTAGAAGAAATGCATAATAGCCACTGGTTAAATCTGTATTTAAAATTAAAACTAATTATATCTATATAGAACTTAAAATATGATAATTATAAAATATTACTTATTCAAATGAAAAAATAATTCAAAATGAGATTAAAGACATACATAAAGAATATGCTATCTAATGCAAATTAAATAAATGTGATTATTGCCTTATTCACTTCACTCTTTAATATGTATGTTCTATCTGTGGAAGCCGATAAAAATAGACTTAAGGGTTTAGAAAATGATAAGTACTCGTATTTCTTCAGTAACTCAGTGATAAAGAATATTAGACAACTAGACATGTGAATATATTGATTAAAAAATAAAAATTGTCACATCGTATAGTTTAAGTAAAAGTTTAAATTAGGATACAAAATTTCATAGGCTCCCAAGCATGCATGGCATATGTGTGTTTGTTTGACCTTTGATTTTATAACTCCATTTCCCTATGAGGGTAGCAATCAAAAGGTCTTCTAACCTGTTTATCTTCAGATCGCTCAGTGATGTCTATATCTATTTATGTAAAACACATAATTAATAATTCAAGGTTTTTTTCTTGTACATAATGGCTCCTGTCTACTAAAGTTTATTAGAATTCTAGAAATATAACATTCATAACAAGGCACAATTATACATTTTCATCATCTTTTCCTGCAAAAGATGCCAACTAAGTGATTGTTTTATTCTTTGTAATTAATTTTAAATGATTATTTAATAGAAAAATAGCTAAGTTAATATTGGAATTTGGCTGCTCTAAACTAGGACTAAAGTACTTAAATAAAATTTAAAACATTATAAATAAAATTGTTCTAGTCCTAAACTAGGACTAAAGTACTTAAATAAAATTTAAAACATTATAAATAAAATTTTTATCTAACAAATAAAATGGAAACTATGTATTAATAATTTTATCAATTCATCTGTTAGTTTATATGCATTATTTTAAAAGATCCAACAACACAGAATCAGATTCTCGGTTTGTGTAATTCTGGAACAGTTGAATTAATAATCTATAATATTTGTGACTCCCACAAAATGACTCAGTATAAACATGAAAATTGGTTATGTGGAGCTCTAATGGAAGAGATTGGCCAGTTTTGCCATTTTACTGGGTGTAAAGTCAAGCATCTATAAAGAAACAACTGATAGAATCTCCCTACTATGAAAAAAGAACTGAGTGCGTCCGAGGTCCTTGTGTGGAGAAGCGACAGGGACAAAGGAGATCGCCAGGAAGAGTAGTAGCTTCCTGTCGCACAGGATGCGCAAAGCTGACTGTTGTGCGCAGGTGGCTGTCTTGCAGAGTGGAGCATCCCTTGAGCATTTATCGAGGATATGACATCTCGGTTTTTGTGCCAACGAAACACATAAGACTATATGGGTGGAGTCCAGCCTATCAGTCAGGTCACAGCCTCGTGACAGCTCCTTGCCTGTGCGGTCTTTTTTATGAGATACACTAAGAATGAGCCATCTCGTGCCCTCACTTTCCTATTTGCTGCGCCCTTCATCTCACGTCTGTGGCCGCCCCCTTGCCTTAATCTTGCCAACCTTGATCTGTGTAAACTCCCAGCGTCCCAGTTTGTAATCCTGGCTCATCTTCATTGGCTGGGTAAGAATGAGGGCCTTCAGCTAGCATCTGCCCCACAGAATGGGGTTGGACTGTGTTGGACTGCTTCTTGATATAACATTCTTCCAGATAAAGTTTTTTCAAAATCAAAACACTGATTTTGCTTCTTTACAAAACTCAGCCTAACACAGTGATAGAGAAGCTTTGTATGACTTGCCCGTTAAGGCCAGTGACGGGGGGCGTGTGAGTTAAGCAGCGGAGAGACATGCCTGCTCACATAACTGAGAAGAGGGACTGCAGACAAAACCTCTATCTTTAACATTTCTGATGCTGGCTTGTAACTGCTAACCTCCCGAATGAACCCCATAATCGTGAATATTGCCTGTGAGCTCTGCTTGGCCTTGCAATGGATTACAGAAGCCACTGAATGCCATCAGAGGGGGTATTGAAGTCAGAATACAGTGAAGATGGTTGACGGGTGAAGGTGTGTCTGATATTTAAGTCACAGAAGTTTGTCTTGGGCAGATAGAGCATTGGATTCTCTTTCCACTTTGTGAGTCTAAGGAAGTTTAGATGTGGCCCTCAACTCATTTCCTCAGTAATATTTTGTTTTATTAAGAAATTAGGAAACGATTACATAAAATGTGAAAAGTGTGCATTAGAAAAATTTAAAATAATGTAATATATAAACAATACAAAGAATAATATATAAGAATTATCATCATTCCCAATACTGTGATTTTATTATAAGGTTTGGGAGTTAAGATATCCATTCAGCAATCATATGCTACATGTATGTTATGACAGGAATAATTCTTTGGAAAGGAAGAAATTTAAATTGCATTGAGGCTAAATGGAATTTCTGAATGCTATTTTCCCAAGAAAAGAATTGCATTTTAGGCCTGTAGCTCTATTATGGCATATTCCATTCTGGTTTTCTACCAACGTAGAAATCAAATTTATATGGTGTCCTTAATTGCTATAACAATAAATTTTACCCTCAGATAAAAATTGTTTGACTATATTAAATGGCTTTATGTATGTTGCTTGCTCACACAGATTAGAATGTAGTATGACCTCCATGGGACATGTGCACTTTAATAAGTAAGACGATTTTGAAACTTTGATGAAGCTCTCAAGCCCTATTGCTACCCTTCTGTTCCATCCCGCACCACCCCGCTCACCGTAAAAGCAGTGTCTCTACAACCATAGACCAAACCCTAGCAATCCTTCCTTTGTAGTGTGCTTTCCTGTATTTTTTGTTGCTACTGATTTGGTTGCAATTCATGGTGGCACCACATACAATGGAACAAAATGTTTCCTGATCCAGTGCCAACGTCCCGGTGTCTGGTTTGCTTCAGTCCATTGGCATTGACCTGCTAACTGCGAGCTTGATGGCTCGAACTCACTGGAGCGTCCTCGGGAGAAAGCTGAGAATATGTGCTTCCATAAAGATTTATAGTTATGAAAACCCTCAATCACCTGGGTGGGGAACATCTCACCCATGGAAATCACCAATACCAGCTAATGTCATAAGCCTCACCAAAAAGAAGCAATTCCAGTCACTATGCTAGGGATGAATTAAAGAAATGTTTGTACAATTAGAGGTGGCTAATTTTTAAGTTGATAATTTTATATGGCACAAAAATGATGTTTTAAATATAAACAGTCCTAGGCAAAAACAGATTCCTCACCCCTTCTATACAGGGTCAATATGAGCTTAAATTGACAATATTCTGCTATGATCCATAAAGTTTACCTTAACCAATTTTTGAAAGTATAGCACTAAGATTTTTTTTTTACTATTAAACTCTCTTCATTCCTTAGAAACCTGTCCATCACCAATGACCCTTTGTTATTTATACTAGTGATACAGCTTGTGGAAAACTTGGCAGTGGCATTGGTTAAGCATTGGGCTGCCCCTTCCAAAGCCTACAGTCCAAACCTACCAACCACAAAGTGAAAGAAAGATAAACCTGCCTCCAGTCTCATAAACCCTAACTTACAATTCCACTTTGTCCTATGAGGTTGCTATTGAGTCAAAACCAATTTGGTGACAGTGGGTTTGGTGGAAGGTGCTGGTGCATAAAATAGCATTGTAGCATCACATAAGAAAACACAGTATGAGAAGCTGAGAGGTGATTCAGATTAAAAAAAGGTTACTGAATACCTATATCCAACAGTTAACACCTTTACCCTTTATCTTCACTTCAAAGATCATCAGAACCCATCAAACCTTGGAGTCCAAGTGACACAGGGGTTAAGACTTGGCTGACTAGCAAAAAGTGGGCAATGTGAACCCATCATCATCTCTGTTTGGCTAGAGAAAGAGATATCATTATGATTTGCAAAAGATTTGTTGTTGTTGTTGTTGTTTCTAGGTGCCTTTGCGATTGTTCTGACTCATCGTAACTAACTCTGTGCACAACATAACAAAACCCCACCAGGTCCTGTGCCATCCTCACAACAATTCTGTGGATGAGCCCATTGTTGCAGTCACTCTGTCAATCCGTCTCATTGAGGGCCTTCCTCTTTTTCACTGTCCCTCTACTTTCTCAAGCATGATGTCCTTCTCCAGAGACTGGTCTTTCTTGATAACATTTCCAAAGTACCTGAGAGGAAGTGTCGCCATGCTTAACTTTTAACTTAATTCTAGCTGTGCTTCTAAGACAGTTTGCAGTACTTTCAAGATTCCTTACCAGCACCATATTACAAATATTGATTTTTCTTTGGTCTTCCCTATTCAAGGTCCAACTTTCATGTGCATGGTAACTGAAAATAATATGGCTCACATCCTTGCTTTTCAACACATTAAAAAGTTCTTGTATTTCAGATTTACCCAGTGAGATGTATGCTTCGATCTCTTGACTGCTACTTCCATGAGCATTGATTGTGGATCCAAGCAAGATTAATCCTTGACAACTCCAACTTCAGTCTTTCCTCCATTTATCATGATATTATCAATTAGTCCAGTTGTGAATATTTTCTTTTCTTTAAATTGAGTTGTCATTTATATTGAAGGCTGCAATCCTTGCTCTTCATCAGCAGGTGTTTCAAGTCTTCCTCACGTTGAGAGAGTAAGGATGTGTCCTCTGCATAAGCCTTCCTCCAGTACCTCCGATACCACATGCTTCTTCTTCTGATTATTTGCTCAGCATAAAGCCTGAACAGTCTGGCAAAAGTATACAACCCTAACACATACATTTCCTGATTTTGAACCAAGCAGTGTTCACTACTCACACAACTGCCTCTGAATCCACACAGTGCAATGACCAGTTCTGCAATTCCTGTTCTTCTCAAGGCTATCAACAGTTACGATCCACGATCCAATGCTTTCTCATAGTCAAGAAAACACAATGAAATATCAGTCAGCAATGATATCCTTTGTTCTACATCCTCCTCTGAAGTTGTCTGAACCTTTGGCAACTCAACGTACTGGAGATGAGCGGCATGGAAATCCTGTGAAGCAGGTCTACCGGGCCATTTTCGATCATTATGGTTTAGAATCAACTCGATTTACTGGCAATGGTTTTTCAGTTTGATACTAGATAATATACTATAAACTATGTTGTCTTTCATATTGATCATTCATTTACCCGGAATGCAATAGGTTTATTTGTTAAATTAATGAATAAATCCATATCATCAATAAATCAGTTTTTGAAAATCATGGCTTTAATTTGATATGCCTCTACAGAAAAAATAATTTATAATTACTAATTAGAAAAACTGAAATGTTGTGAAATCTTAGTTTGATATTGTTTTGAATAAACACTAAATTGTCGCATAAACCACTGAACTCTCATTTAAGTCCAGATGGTATTTTAAAATTCATTTATTTCAATTAAACTGTTAATAAATTTTTGGAATACTATTGAGAATATGAATTCACAACATAAGGCATGACTCTTCCTTATATAGTACTTTAGATCTAATTATAAAAATTCTGAAGATCTGAAAGTATGCAAGGCTAAACAGCAAATTCCCAATGAGATGTATAAAACAAACAGTAGAAGGCAACTGACATTTTCTTTAGGGAAGCCTTTGTAGAACTCAGGGAAGCTGAGTGAGGCAGTGAAGGCTCGGCAGGAATTAGGCAAAGAAACGAACATGTTTTCCTGGCCACGCCGATGTGCAGAAACCATGGGACGCCTTTGGGACGTAGAATGAACCGACTCTGCAGAACCAAAAGGCTCACAGAGAGGTACCGTGTGGAAAGGCAAAGTTTTAAAATTTGTCTTCGAGAAAGTCACTGTTTTGAGAGACTAATATCTGCCAGAATTTAGAGTTTATCCTGTGTGGATTTCACAATCCTGTTGTAGATCGTTTCCAGCATATTGGTATGAGGAAGATGAAATCCAGAGTCCCTAAAATAAAATACTCTGGATAGCCTATATGTATGCTCTGCTATTTAATCAAATATTCAATTAATGGCAGTGAGTTTGGGTTTATTTAAATAATGTATCTTCTATGGTTTTATGACAACCTCTCCCCTACCCACATCTCTGCCACTGAGAATGCTAATAAGTCTTTATCTTATTTTATTTTTAACATGTTGATGTTAAAAAAAATTAGTTTGGCACATTGACAAAAAATATCTTCTGAGTGTGGACAATGGATGACAAACACACACACACACAGAGGCACAGAAATGCAGCCATGGAGTTGATCCCAACTCATCCCCACCCACCCTACACAACAGAGTCGAACTGCCCTCTCTGACTGTTGTAGGCTGTCCATCTTCACAGGAGCAGACAGCCTGATCCTGCTTCAGCAGCGTGGCTGGTGGGTTCAAACTTCAGCTGCCCAACACTAAATCCACTGTAACTTCGGGACCCTTAGAGGGTGCAACTCTGGTGCTGGTAGGTGCCAGTGAGTCAATTCTCCTTCATAGTGATCCTGCCTACAAGGCACAGAAACACCTGCTGGTCCGGGCCTTCTCCACGTTGCTTTTGTGTTTGTGCCCATTGCTGCAGCCACTGTGCCCATCCATCTTGTTGAGGGCCTTTCTCTTTTTCAATGTTCATTTACTTTACCAAGCATGCTGCCCTTCTCCAGGGACTGGACTCTTCTGACTCCATGTACAAAGTACGTGAGGCAAAGTGTCACCCTCCTTACTTCTAAGGAGCATTCTGTTTGTACTTTTCCCTAGATATACTTGTTAGTTCTTTTTGGCAACCCATGGGTGAAGACATAAGATAGGGCCCAGATATTAGAAAAAACAGCATCTGGATTCTTAAAGACTTTTCTCAAAACATTCAGCCATTTAAGTAAGGAGTCAGCTAAGCCCACATGGACCAATTACACCAGCTTAAGTGATCCAAAGATCATAAATAATAAAATCTAAACTCAGAGTAGGGAACAGTACCAGAGCCTAAATTCTAGACACTCAGAGTGGAAAACATTATGGATGATAGTGGCAGAACGAAGTCAATGTTCAAGGTCCGTACGTGAATTGAGAAAATACCTGCTGACAATAGTTTAAGACTGTGAAAAGTCTTAATTAATATCAGACAAAGAGCATTACAAAGTGGATTTTAGTAGCTGTAGTTAGACTTGACTTTAATACCTTGTCATTAGATCTCCCTTTGGACTCATTTTGATCCTATTCTCTTTTTAAAACATTTTCTCCTTTCTTTTCAATTGAGTTTAGTGAACTTTGTTTCTGGGTCCTTTTTTGTTTTTCTGTTTTCTTACATGTAAATATAATCCACACTGAAGACTGTGGTCTTTGGTCTTCATTAGCAAGTACTTTAAGTCTTCTTCATTTTCAGCAAGCAAGATTGTGTGTTACAAGGGATTAATGAGCCTTCCTCTAATTGTGGTGCCATGTTCTACTTCATACTTTCTACTTTCTCAGATTATTTGTTCATTATACATATTGAATAAGTATGATGAACTGTTACAATACTTAAAACACCTTTTCTTATTGTAAACCATGTTTTACCCTTTTTATCAATTGAATTATTGCCTCGGCATATGTTGGTTGAGAAAGAACACAATTTAAGTATCCTATAATTCCCATTCTCTAAAATGTTATTCATAATTTGTTACGATTCAGAGTACTAACTTTGCTTAAGCAGGTAAGTATCTTTTTGATATTCTCTGCTTCCAACTGAGATCCATCTGACGTCAACAATAATATCCTTCATTACACCTCATGTAATGACATGAAATTAGTTACTTATGGAGCTTGCATTCATTTCCTGATAACTCCCAGCAGACGATTTCGTGGGACTATTAAACTAGAGTATATGAAACACCAATAGAAGAGTTTGGTCAGTTTTGCCATTCTTCTGTATATACGAGAGCCACCTCAGGAACAAAAGGCAGAGAGAATCTTGGGGCCATCGGACTAGAAGATCCACTGGTGTAGCACATCCTAGATGCCTGCCTGCCTATTGGAGGAGAAGTACTATAGGGAGTGATCCTGAGACGGAGCAGAGGGGTCACTTGACTATTGTGAGGCAGAGGGACCATATGTCTGAGAGAGTGAGGACCAGAGAGAGACTTGGCTGTTGACTGGCTGAAAAGTGGCCTTGTTGTGGACAAAGAAATGTACACTTAGCATTTCATCACTTGTTATTTTCCCTAATAGCCCCCCATCATCATGAGTATTGAACGTGAGTTCTGTGGCCCATTGCTAGGAATTACCAACATCAGAGCAGAAGTACAGGGCCATGGAGGAACAGTTGGAGACATAATGGAGTAAAAGAGGAATGGGACGTGGAAACGTGCGTGACCTCTGCTTGTTGCAATAGCCTTTGGGCTGGCTTGAGAAGGCAATGTAATAAATAACTTACAATGTTGTTAGCAAAGTGCTGGGGTTGGACAGTATAAAGGGGTGAGCATGCCTAATATGGGGACTAGGATTCTCTTCCTCCCCACTGAAGTCAGAGGTCAGATGTGATCCTCATGTTATTTCCTCACCTCAGCCATTACACATCTGTTTCTGAATCCTGCTTGGATTTCTCTCAGTCTCCCATCCATAAACTGCAGCAGTCATATGTTAAGTGCTTTCATTAACATTTTAGTTGGGTGCTATATTAACTACATTGTTCAATAATTTCTACCATCTATTGGGCCACCCTTTTTTGGAGTGGTCACAGATACAGATACTTTCTAATCATTGGCCATGTAGCCTCAAAATTCCTATAAGTTAGAAATGAATCCATGTCAGTGGGTTTGTTTGTTTATTTTTATGTGTATAAAATATATGCTTAAGAACTTATATGCTGCTTTGCTAACTGCAGACTCCTTGTTTTTATTATATTTCTACCATAGGCAAAATTACTAAAATGAATTGGGAATTGAGAAAAACAAGGGCACAAAAATACATATTGTAATAAAATATAATGAATTAGCTGCTCAGCTTAGGATAAGCATATCTTTTGACAGACTATATGCAATTTACAAAATTATTATAGTAATAAATATGGTAAAATAATAAGATATTTCTTAATTCCTGAACTATGGCTAAGTCAAAAGTATGATATAGCATTTCAAAGGAGAAAATTAATTTTAATTTTGAAGGAAGCAAAAATAAAACTAATCACAACTCAGTATTTGAAATAAAATTCTACTACAAATAACGTTAAATGACTGTTTAGGTTTCCTTAATAAATATTGTATAATATTTGCCTTCTTATGCTTATAAATTATAGTATTACAATCTTTTAAATTTGCAATAAAATATTGAAAATAATAAATTGAGAAAAAGAACTAATTAAAAAGAATCATTGGTTAAAAGATAAGTAATTAACAGTATTGTTAATAGTATACAATAGTGACCCAAAAAACCCAAGCCCTTTGGCATCATTCTAATTCTGATTCATGGAAACCCATATATCAAAGAGTAAAATTGCTCCATGTGGTTCCCTTAATTGTAATCTGAAGGAAGCAAATCTCCAGGACTTTCTTCCGGTGCCATGAGGTTACACACTATGAGTTAGTGTTATAGGAAAAACCCTTTGCTTCACTCAAGAATCAAAAAACAATGAGGTTACACACTATGAGTTAGTGTTATAGGAAAAACCCTTTGCTTCACTCAAGAATCAAAAAACAAAGAGCAGGAGGGTTGAATATTAAATTCATCTTTGGTTTTGCCAAATATATACAATATTTAGGAATCTAGTTTAATTTTGGGGGGTTTTGGCCTAAAATGATATTTCTAATATGTTAGTAAATTATGTAAATAATTGTTCATTTAAATTAGCCCTCACACAAACATAGGTTTGGAAAGCAGAAACAACAAAAATGAAGCTTACTGAGTTCAGGGGAAGTATTTAAGGTGACAACTCCAGAAATACATGAATGAACTGTGATCAGTAAGATATAGTTGATGGGAGCCATGGTCTTTGCAATTATCGCATATGCACATGAAAACTGGACCATGCACTAAAAAGACGGATGAGTGTATGTATTTCAATGACAGTACTGATGAGCAATATTGAATATACTATGGACTGGCATAAAAATGAACAATCAGTCTTGGTAGAAATATAGCCAGAGTGTCCCTGGCTAGAAGCAAGCATTTAAGATGTGTGATTCATTCACTTTTGACAAATCATCAAGAAAGACTAAACACTGTGAGAAAAAGACATTATGGTTAAATCAATAAAAATGAGAAAATTTTCCAGTGTCATGGATCAGCACAATAACTGCAACAATGGGCCAACATGCCAATGGTCATGAAGGAAAAATAGGACCAGATAACAGTTCATCCTGTTACACGTAAGGATAACAAACAGGAACCCTAGGGGACTGATGGTTTGAACATCCCAGATGCTTAGCAGGAGACAATAGCTGAGGATCAGGATGTCTTAATTCAACTAACAGCACACCATAACAAAAACAGTTCAGATCCTGAACTCTCTGATTCTGTCATTTAGTCTATAGCTCCTCATTGGTTTAATACAGGCTCAGCGACTTGTTCACCTTGGGGAATATTATATATCACTGAAGTGATTTCTTTATCTTTAAAATTGAATATAGTTTAAAAATATCATATGAAAAACACTTCAAATTGTTTCACCCACATGATTACTTAATCAAATTTATATATGGTTCATTTTATTTCATTTTAAATAATTGAGTGGCTACTGTATTCTGAGTCCTCTTTTAGTTATTGAAGATAAAATAGTATTCAGAAAAGGGAATGGTGAGACAAAACTATTTGCACAACTACATAATTCAACATGGAAAATCCACAGCCAGAGGAACACTCAGAGCTAATGTACACCAAGTAGAGTCTGCGCTCCATGGTCCTCTTGAGTTAGGGTGCTTACTCAGTTGTCTCTGCATTCATGCAGTACTGCAAGCACACTTCAGATTTTCAGCTCAGAAGAAATCACCCCCATCTATGTTTCAGGTCATACTTTTTATGATTAGGATATGATTAATTCTTTTTAGGTTAATGGTAATAAAACAAAAAATGAGTTTACTGCTAATGGCAAAGAGAGGGTCCCAAGCCTCAGGAGTTTTTCAACTCAATATATCTACCTATAGTTTTAATGATCACAGTAATGATTAAATTTATTAGCATCATTAGAGCCATTGCTGACTTTTCTGGGTATAAAAGGGATTGAGTCATTACATTTTAAAATATACTTTCAAAATTATATGCATAGAGGGTTGTGCATATACAACATTGGATATGAAAATGTCACACAGAAAAATGTTAGATAGCAAATTTCCCATTAATGCAAGCATTAATGTTCTGAGGAAGACTACCAATTCAAGGTGGGGAAAATATAATTAGGGTGCTAAATTACTTGTGATAAAAATTGCTTGGAATAAGGGAGAAAGTAACCTAAACAGGAATTCATATATTTTTAAGAAGGGCTTCCTATTAAATCTCACCTAATAGTGATTTTTATGACTATGAACACTTACTTTATCTCTGTATCAGCAACTTTCTTATTGGGCAACTGAATGTATTAATATGAGAACATTTATACAAGTTGGAAATTGGTGAAACAATGCAATTCATCAATTTACTCCAAGAAAAGTATATTTTTAGAAATGCTGATATGAATTTTGTAATTATTACCTTACCTCAAGCAGTAATGCCCATAATAGAACAATTATTTAAAGATATTTCAATTAGCTACTTTTTGTTCAAGATGCTGTTGTTTTACTAAAATAATTAAAAAAACATATCTGCAGAAAGTGGTCACAATGAACCATAATACTATAGTCAATTATGAAGCTATCATAGTTATTTGCATTTCCGAAATACATTTTTTGTTCAAAATAGTAATCCAAAAGTTTGTTTGGCCTTTCACAGTCTTTTTTTTCTCTCTAAATAATGGAATACTTTGGAATTAACTTGGTAATAAAATGTTAGACGATCCTATAAAAATACTTCATAAATATGTTATATGGGTTGTGCCTACTTGGATAAATTTTTCTCTTATGTAGTCAATATGACAAATTTCCTCAAAAATTACAGAGGAAATTTACAGGTATTTCTTTCTATTTTTTTCTCCAACAGTTTTATTGGCATATAATTCCCATATACAATTCAATAGTTCAATCACATCAAGAGTTGTACAATCATCACTACAATCAGTTTTGGAACATTTTCTTCAATCTTGTATTCATTGTTACCAGCTCCCCATAACCCCAACCTGTTTTCCATATCCCCAAAGGACCATTAATCAATCCAGTTATTGTCTCCATAGATTTACCTATTCTGGATTTCATATACGAAAATCATTTTTAAAAACTAAATACCAACAAAACAACAAGCTAACAAGGATAACAAATTAAAAGATTAAAAACCTTAATTAAAAAGTAAAAATATTAAAGACTAGAGAAATTTAAATGAATCCTAAGGAAGATCAAATGAAAGGGTGCTGAGTTTGAACCAACTGCATTTCCAAAAATTCACCTTCCAATGCAGGTTGCAAGTTAACAAGGTTATTCACGTCCTTGATCCTTGGTCAGAGTGCATTCCCTCGGGGCTTAATTAATGTGAATATCCCTTCACTTTAAAAAAAAAATCAAAATACCTATACAATAGGTAAAATGGAGA
Organism: Echinops telfairi; assembly: GCF_000313985.2. Taxonomy (NCBI): domain Eukaryota; kingdom Metazoa; phylum Chordata; class Mammalia; order Afrosoricida; family Tenrecidae; genus Echinops; species Echinops telfairi. The sequence continues at coordinate 44,122,428 of NW_022103898.1, read as the reverse complement.
TAAAATGATATTACATTTTGACATATGTACTTTATAATGCTCTCTGTCAGATAACAGGGCTATTCACATCCCTGCACTATGATTAGGGGGAATTTCTTAAACATGTTCTTTTCCTATATATGAGATCTTTATATTTCACCTTTGAAGGTTTCTTTATGTTTCATTATGAGTAATACTGTCTTGTTCTTTTCCCATCCTTCTCTTGTTCTTGTATCCACGCTTGTTTGTACTGTAGTATTATTATTACTGTCTGTGGAAACAGAAGGATTTCTCCCAAGTTGTCTCCCCCAAATATGTTAGGACACTGCTTGCAGCAAATGGCAAATGATTGTCAAGTTACCTCCTTGAAGTCAGTCAGTTGCCAGACTACTGTCTGGTACCACCACTAATAGTCCCCCCCCCCCCACACACTGCTGTTAAGGGCTACTTCTCCCTAAAGGCTTGCAGTTATAGATTTGGTTCCTGTAGGTGGAGTTCACACCCTACTGATAATTGTCTCTATAGTTGAGCCAGAGAACAGGTCAGTGACATCCAAAGTTAGGCTGCCATCCTGAATCTAGGATCCGCCCAGCTTGCCACATGTATATCTCCAATCCCTCCCCTTCCTATTGTGTGTGTACCCCTAGATAACCCCTCTCCCATTTCTGTATTACCTATAGCACAACCCTTTCTTGTGACCTATGCCTTCACCTGTAATTAGGGTTCTTGCATGTCCCCAGAGAATATAAAAGCCTTGGTTAGCAATAGATATTTCTCTCTCCACGTGGACCACCAAGTGAGGCGGAGGCGAGCATTTTTACCATGAAATGTGTCTGACTCCATTATTTCAATCTCTCTTCTATCTCTCATGCTCTCTATGACTTTACTATAATCTTTACCTATTATCACTGTACAATTGTGCCTACCAGACCCTTGATGATGTGTTAGGGGCTGGTTTACCCTGACAACTGTCACCAGTAATCACTGCTGTCGTTGTGTGTACAGCTAGAATAGTGTTATAGTTTTGTTAAATAGAAAGAAAATTAGCAACTGCTACAGTACTTAACAGATACTATAAATGCCATAGCCTATATTTTTATAACTAAAATTTTATAATACTTACCAAATAAAGACACACACAGGACTTGACATGTAAGTTTTCTTAGAAAGTGTTTATTCTCCTGGATTCTATAGTTAATAGCTAATTTTCTTTACACATTTCTCATCATTTCTAGATGAATTTTGAGATTATATAGGATTATTCTCAGAAGAAAGGGCTATCTACTCCAACAAACATTTATGACTTCAGAAACCCAAGACAGAGTCACTAAGTTAGCATATAATTGACAGCAGTGGATTTTGACTTGAAATGGATTATCGTTAAGAATACAAAATCAGGTATCTTTGGTGTGATTGTGTTCCACCAAAAATATGTGGTATAAATCCTAAACACCTACAGCTATGGGTGTAATCACCTGTGGAAATATGACTTTCTTTATTATGTTGGTAATACCATATAGTGCAGGATGTCTTAACCCAATCACCTTGGAGATGTGTAAAGAACAGTGTAGACACAGAGAAAAAAGCACAAAGGGGTAGGGAGATAGAGGCCATGTGAAGATGACCAAGGAACCTAGAGACTGAAGCTGAGGATACTTGGACTTTCAGCTGTTTACTTGTGGTATGGCGGTAACAGCAGCACAAAGAAACTGATAACTCAATACAAATCCTGGTGTTTTTATTTACCAGCTCCAATTTGAGGGAGTTATTTAAATCTCAATTTTTTCATCTGAATGAATATTGCCAGTAATAATGTCATTAGACATATAACAATTGTCATTAGAAGATGAAGATTGCCAATAGGAAATTAAATAAGATAGCTTATATGATATTTTAAGAGTACTTAATGAGAAGAAATCACTGATGTGTATTTATTTTGCTATTGTCATTGTATATGCCCTTGATTCATCTGCTGAAAATGAAATGTTTTGTTAAAATAGGTCCATTGTGGTGAAATTAAATTACTTGCTTAGGCTCTTCTCTTCTTAGACCAAAAGCCAAATTAACTGCTGAGGAGTCAGTGCTGATTCATAGACTCCCTCTGTGGGTTTTCAAAACTCTAGCTCTTTATAGGAGTAGAAAACAAAGTCTTTTTTTCCTTGGAGTTGCTGGTGGTTTTGAACTGCTGACCATGCGGCTCACAGCCCAATGGGTACTCACACCACCAGAACTCCTGTAAACCGCCCCCACCCCCCCACCCCCCATCCCAGTGACTGAGTGAGAGCCTGAAAATAAGATGCAGGAGACTCAAACTCAGAATTGGCCAATTTTGCCTTCTGGTGGGTACAAAAGCGAGCCATTTCTAACACAGGAACAGAGACTTACATGATCATTAGCCAAGCAGAGTCACTAGGGGATCCACATGTGACATCAATGTGTGAAGCGGCAGTGGTCGCAGAAGCACCAACATCACCTCATCAACCACAGACTGAATGAAGCTGAGGGCTGTCAGACAAGGAGTCTGGTTAGTAGATTGGGGTGCCTGCCCTCCCAGCATCTCTCTGTGTTAAAATAGCTTTGTAACACTTTTCTGAGCAGGGAAGAGGGCAAGGTGCTGCCTGGCTAAGGGGCTGAGGGTCAGAAACGGATGCCACTGCCGGGATAGCTGACACGAGGCCATGCAGACAAAAGGATTGTGTATATCCTGAATGATTTTCACGGACCCTGAATTGTAGCTGTTAACTAATACACCACATACTCAGCAATATTACCGGTGGATTCTGTGTGGTCATTGCAAATGACTATCAAACCCAGCAGAGAGGTAGAAGGAGGGCTGGTTGCTGCCTGAGTAGAGTCATGGAGGGCAGGTGGGGGCTGAAGGTGTGTCTGACTTCTGCCCCACCAGAATCCTCCTGGGACCTTTGTGGAATTGCATTTCCTTCTCCTTTGTGTAGCCAGAGGAGTGCATCTCTAGCCCAGGCCCTTTCTTCATTACCTCTCCTCCCTTTTCATGGATCAGGCATGCGGCTCTTCTTATTTTGAAAACATGAAAACAATTCATTTCTGTGGCCTGAAAATTCACAATGTAGTAGCATTGATGATCTTTACTAAAATTCATTTTAAAATATGATTAGATAGTTGATTTTTTAAAATTTAAGAAGCAATAATTAATTGTTCCATGTTTCTATTTGAATTTTGTTCTAAGTTTAGAGCTCGTGCTAGCTCCAGGATTAAGTAAATGCTAATGTTTTGCCTATTAGTATATTAATAATTACTGTCATATTTCTGCAAGAAAGGATTCCAAGGTATATCAGTTAGAAGTATAATTTACCATATGCCATATAAATTCATATGAATAAAGAACTAAGCATTAGTCTAAATTGTTATAGATGCATTTGGATTACACTGTCAAATAAGTAAAAACACTTTATAGAATGTACTCATGTTGTGAAAGAAAACTCACAAAAAGGAAATAAGGAAATTGATATTTTATTCAAACAATGTATGGAAATGTGTTACATTCTGGCAAGAATAAAATAACTTGTTTATATAGTTATGGAAGCTAGAAAAAAAAGGAATCAAGACACTTCCCCTTTTATATTGGCTAGGCAACAGGCTTTTTGAGGTCAAACATAGTCACAGTGTTTTCTAATAGCTCACATCCACTTCCGTGATGTGAGTTACTCTTATGTCCCTTCTGATACCGTGGCTCTAGAAGTACAGAGTCCTAGCATGGGGTCACTTTTGTTCACCAGAGCCATAGGAACTAGCTTTGGCTGCCTGGGACTGGCATTAGGTGTTAAGTCTCCCTAGCAAGTTCTTTCACTGTCCCCCAGGAGCTGCGTGCTACTTTCTTTGTTTTTAGAGAACCCTTCATAATTGGAGACAAATCTGCTCTGAGAAATGGTGCCCAGCCAGGAGTCTGAGGCTATGGTGAATGCGAGTAAGGACTTCGTGAAGGGAAACCCTACGCTGAGCAGTAAACTGTGTGTGTGTGTGGGGGGGGGGGCAGAGGGGGAGGGCGCTGGCCTTGTATAACTAGTTTAGGAGACACCTACCTGACCATCCTTCTCTCCATCGCTTCTCTCCCCCTTGCTGCTTCCTTTGCTCCCCCACCACAGAGCAACACCTTTAGCCTGGCTGCTCGGAAGTCGGATGACTACACACAAGAAATCACATCCTCATATTCCATGATAATGTGTCAATACAGCGGCACCGAGTTCATAGAGCTGTACAGGAAATTCCAGCATAAAAAAATGAGGCCTTTATAGTTTGGTTGTTAAGGCTGTGGGGAGATGAGGGGTGACAGTGTCTCTTTAAAGGAAACTGTGACGGGGGAAGACGGCAATTTCACTCTTCACCTTGACCTCCAGCAGCACTGACATGCAACTTAGAACCACAGCCTGAGAGCAAATTTTGAGGACAAGAGACAAGGGAGGACAGCCGGTGGCCATGAAGAGAGATAAAAGGTTGAAAAAAACTATCCAAGGACCCATTGCAGGTAACTCAAACACAGATGTGGGTGGACTTAGTAGCAACTGAGACGACAGTTTTAAAAAAAGAGAGACAAATAATCAATTGTAGTGTTGGCCAACCTCTGGAAGAATTTGAAGCCAGAGCAAAACTACATCCTCCGGGTGGTATCACCACCCATGAGGAAGTATAGGTAGATCCCAGCAATCCCTAGAGATTAGAGGTGAGGCCCAGGTGAGCCTTGAATGGGAGAGGAAGACTCATGTGAAGGCCCCATTACATTGCTAAGAGCAAACAGCCAGAGCGAGCTCTGGCTGAGAGAGGGGCAGAATGCACTTCTTGCGTCTGCAGAGACCCTGTGTAGTTTCTAGGCACCTCTAGAGCAGTTGACATATTAGGGGTAGACGTCTCCATGGGATCGACTTTGATAACTTATGTGGGAGATTTCTAACTGGTGGTGAAGGTGATTAAAACAATCTTGAGGGAGAATAAGGCACAGGAGTCTGTAGATGTGCCCCACCAAGACCTCCAAATGAACCTCTAACAACGAGATGACTGACTCTGGTTCTGGAAACATCCACCATACTGTTACCAGGATCAAACATCATGATCCTCAGAACACCTCAGGATCCAGCACCAGAACGTGGAAATAGCTATTGGTACATCTGAGGGGGATTAGCTGCAGTATCCCTCTGGAGGCAAAGCTTCATTATGGAGGCCATGGTGTTACCGCATGAAAAGCCTCGTCGATCAAGCGTCATGTGAACGGAAACAACAGCAATAATGTGCCGAGTGGCGGTGGGTTTCGTTTTCTGGCACGCAGTAAAACAAGTGCACGTCCTCCCCGCCTTTCAAACCCCCTCCTGCAGGTCACACAGATAAAGGTAGTTGATGCTGTGACCACGCAAAGGGAAACCACTCCTGTAATTCTATTTGAATAGAAATATGCATCCTTCTTGGCACCTACTAAGCACCTGTTTTTTCAACCACAGGCCTGTCATACTTTGATTTCTTCCGTTTGAGGCTGTCGATGTTTTCCAAGAGGATGTGCATAGCTTCCACACAAACAGCTGCCAGGCTTGCGGCCAATTCCTCTACTCGAGCACAGGAAGGCTTGCCTTGATGTGTAGAACCTTTAGCCCAAACAGATTGAGGAGCTATGGGAGACATGTAGACATGTATTTAGGCTCATAAATGGGGTATAACAAGAGAAGGGGGTCCATAATAGCACTTTCTCCGAAAGTCAAACTGTGGCAGAAATTCTTATTTTGGTCAGAGACCACAACACCTCCCAGTTGTTGTCATGAGGACTTCTGTGTTTCTGAAATGGTTTAGGTTGGTTGATACAAGAACAGAGTGTGCTGAATAAAATCCTCCTCTGTTTGTTTTGAATGTTATTTTAAAAAGATAGACGCCTTGGACACATTTGATGACCTGGTTTTTCACCTTCTACTATTAGGGGTTTTGTTCTGCTTTTTGGTCTGTGTCTTGGTCTTTCCTTGAGTATCGGGGTGTTCTGCTGAGTTTGTCTGTAACAATGCTGTGGTGTGTGCCTCTATCCAGGACTCTGCCCCTTGTCCATCAAAGAGCGGTGCTGTTGCAGAGGACTGAAGGTGGAGCTGACAACTGCAACATCACTGGTTCACACCCAAAACCTGGCTTTCTCCCAGAAGGGGAGAAAGACAAAGCCGTTTTCTCCTGGAAAATGTACTGTCTTGGAAACCCTAAGGCGCAGATGTACTTACTGAGAGCAACCTTGTACGGCAGAGCAGAACTGCCACGGTGGGTTTCTAAGGTAGAATAGTTTTTCTAAGAGTAGAAAGCAGTGTTTTTCTCTGGAAGAGCAGCTGGTGTATTCAGATTGCTGACGTTACAGTTAGCATTGTAACATGCAACCCACTATGTCACTAGGAGTCAGAATCGACTAGAAGACAGTGAGCCTGGGTCTTGAATAGGGTTGCTATGGGTTGGGATCGACTGGACAGTAGTGGGTAGTGTCAACAACTCTAGCAATGCAACTTGTCCCTCCCTACAGGGCAGCGACACCTCCCCAGAGGACCTTGCAAAAGTGAGAGTGCAAGGATGGATCTTAACGGGTTGCACTGAAGGGGAAAACCTGGTTTTGTGAAGCTGAAGAAGGTTGTCACCCTTTGTTTTCGGATTGCGGTCTTCTGCTCCCCTGTGCTTTCTAATGGTGCTGCCTTGGAAGTACTTTTGAACACCACGGGCATAGAAACCCCAGCCTCGTGTTGAGGGGTTGGAAAAGAGTAGTTAGTATTGCCTCCAACCAGGGCCTGTCTCATATGTAAGTAAGCCTGATAAACGTCTTTGTCCCCACACTATCGCTGCCTGCTTCTTTCTTCAATCGCACGGTACCCTCCTTATTTGAAAGCAAGTATGAAAGTACTAGTTCATGTTTTGATATGTGTCCTTCCAAATCCTATTATACATCAATATTAACTTTACATCTCAAAGTTAAAAACATGCCTATTCTATCACTCATATCACCATAGGCAGTGCCTTACATCAGAGCTCTTGGCTTCGTACCTGGATTGTAATATTATTGAATTCACTGGAATGCTTTCACTCATGTCTCCTTCCAATGAAGCCACCAATGATTCTAAAATGCTTCGCTAACACCTATTAAATGCCAGTGTTGTTGTGCCAAATGAATACCGAAGCCCTTACAACAGTGGTGCTCAGCGTTAAAGTGCATCGGGACAAAGTCCCGGTAACACGCTCACGTAAGTGCGGTAGTGCTAACTGCGAACCTGCCATCTGCCCACAGAGAAGGACGGGCTGCCGCTCCTGTAGACAGCACAGCCTTGGCGCCCCATGTAGTATCATTAGGAGTCACAACCAACTTGATGTAGCGGGTTTCAATGTTCTTCTCTTTTGGTTTTGGTGGGTCGTATGTGAGGCTTGTTTAAATTAAATAAATGCCAAATTTGATCTCTCATCTTATCTTCCAACAAATTCACATTCCAACTAAATTTAAACACTGGATATTTATCATCCTGAGAATCAGATTCTTTTTTTAATCTTTACTTTTAGTTCTCCATTGCTCACCAACTTTGCCAGCACCGGGTACTGATGCTCACATTCAAGATTCTGCTCAAATGCAGTTTCTGCTTCAGCCGTGGCCACACTTTTCTCAAATTCTCTTTCTGTATAAGTCAGACTATACCATGGATAGCTATCACTTTATTTGCCAAGATATAATTAGTAAATTTTTGTTTCACATGCAATCCATGGGCTTCATATTACTTATCCCTATATATTCACTAAACAATCTGGCATTTTGATTCTTTAAATATTTATTAGAAAATAAAATATACACATGAAAACTATTGGAAAATAATATGAAAAAATAAATATGCCTACTCAAGTAATCATATATTTGAATGTTTATGTGATATTTATTAGATATCCTTTATTAAAGATTAGATATTAGATATTAAAGGATATCCTTTATTAGATATCCTTTAATACTATTCTAATTTATACTTGTATAAATAAGAAAAACGTCTTGAATGTTGTGAATGTTAGTAATGGCTTACACCTATTGGTAAAATTGTATATTATCTTCCTATGTAACCCAGTTTCAGGGTATCATAATATATATTTGTGTCTCATTTGGGTTATCTAATGTTCATCATGTATTAAGTGGCTGTTTTTTAAGTCTTTAATTATGGGACATACACTGAGGGTGAGGGTAAGGAGTCCTGGTCACAGAGTGGGCTGTATATTGGTCCACTAACTACAAGGTCAGCAGTTCAAATTCACCACCTGCTCTGCAAGAGAAAGGTGTGCTTTAGGTATAGTAAATACTTCATATAAATATAAGTTACTTATGTTAAGTAGCTACTTCATATAAAGAAGGGTAACGACAATTCATAGACAAAATATTGAGTGTAGCATTTACAGCCCCATATTCTTTAGTGTAGATGTATGTCCACAGTTATGCTAAGAATTTAACTAGTATCAGAATGTTGACTTATTTCTTCATGTTGTTGTTACAGAGTTCTATAAGATTAAAATGACATTTCTTCACCCAGCACATTTTATTTATTCATCTTATTGTAATTTTTATAGCTAAGCAACTTTAGCAAACCCCCCTGCAATCCCCACCCCTTAATATCTGCTCATCCCCATTGGGACGGTGAGGTAGCTTAATGTCTAATTGTTTCTAAATTTGGACCCATAGAGAAAGACATACAACATATTTCCCCCAAAGAGCCTTACATTAATATTGACTAGAGTGTGGATTCACTAGTAGACATATTCTGACTTTTTAAAACAATGTCTTTCAAGAATGTCTAATTTATCTGACTCACAGAATTTATATCTTCTTGACCAATGCCCCAGAATACATCTATGGTCCTAATGACCCACCTCTGTTATTATATTACTCTCTGGGTTTACTCCTGGATTATTATACCCATTATATTACTTTAGTGCTATTTTTTTAGTCACAACCAATTCATTTCATGAATTTTAATTTTAAAAACTATTTGTTATACACATCATACCTATATTACAGTCATAAGAAAAATATAAAATCTCTGGCACATACAAGATCAATTAAAAAATCTTGAAATATTCTAAGAAATTAGGTTTTCTAAAACTAGTTAATAACATAAATAAAAGTCTAGGTATATTTGTGGATGTTTCATGCAAAAATAATGGATGTCTGTACTTAACATTTTAAAAAAGTTGTTTAAAATAAATGTGAACACTGAACCCAAAGTATTTATCTCTTCTTATCTGCTGTTTATTAGTCACTTAGATTCTCTTGGCTCTCACTAATTTTTTTGTAAAGTGGGAAAGTTAACTTAAATACTCAAAATTACGATGATATACTGTCTAGAATTTAGGTTCAAAAGGAGCAGATAAGGATTTATTGCTAGTATTAATCACTCAGAGGGGAAAAATTATGAAGATGCTCTTGTTAAGTATTCTTCAGTGAAAAGTGTTTCAATGATATTTGTCTCTGTCCTTTTACCATGTTTTAAATCATAATTGTATTATGATTATAAAATCCTCTTGGAATTTCCAGTTAGAAGTAGAATGTTTCAGATAAATTGTTAAAAGTCACATGCATTAGCATACTTAATATCCATGAAACATTCATCATCTGAAAAATTCCACTAATCAATTGTTAATAGCATTAATTAACATAACTAATAATTTTATGATTTGATTTAATATATTGCTTCAGTGCTTTTTTATTTTAACATCACATTGAAGGTCGTCCAATATCTGTTCTTTCTAATTTTAAAACATCATTGTAATTTCATGTTTTTTCCAAACCTTATATAGATATCAGTATCAGGATCAGGAGCCCATTACTATTGGGTAAATATTGCACTGCATTTCCCATCGCAAGTTTGGCAGTTCAAACCCACCAGCTCCTTCATGGGGGAAAGATGAGACTGATTGCTCTTATAAAGATTTACAAAGACTAGAAAATGCTGTGTATACTCCTTGAGTCAGGCTGGACTAGATGGGTTTATTTCATTTTGTTTGGTTGGTTGGTTTATCAATACCAGGTTTGACCAGTCACTCCTGGTGAGGCAAGGAAAGTTTTAAGTCATTGTCAAAAGAAGGTTTAATCTAGAAATAATATAATACTAGAATGTGAAGAATAACTGAATTGGAAGAATAAAGTAGCAAGTTAAACATTTGAGTCTAGTAATGGCAGGGGGAAAATTGTGAGCAGGATAGTAAGAAAATTGGGTAATAAAGACCCAAAGAATATATAGGAGCATTGGTCAAGAAGTTAAAAAAAAAAAAAGAGTCAGTGTCCTTACCAAGGGCATAAAAATAGTGATGCAGCAATGGATGTGGATATGAGGTCAGATGGGTTTTATTTTAGCCATTTGAATAACACAGAATGTTACTTATATCTTAGTATATTCTTTTTAATACATTTAGCTTATCAGAACTATTTGAAAATTAGTCATATGCTCAAGTTTCAAACCATTTCATGTACTTTAGGGGTAATGCTGTGTAGTCTACTACTTTTTTTAATGACTGCTATTTTACAGATTTGATAAGGCCTTCAGAGATTGAATAGAACATGATCATTTCGTTCTAATCTTTACGCATGTGAGGATAAGAGATAAAATAAATAAAATCTTTGATAATATTCAATTCCAAACTTCTCAAACTTGTGAAGTGTTTGTCAATTACTACTTTTAATGTATGTTTAAATCTGTTGAATTTCCTACTGCTCTTGGATCTTCCCACAACTTCCATCATTTAAGAAATGGATTAGATTGTGGACACCGTTGCCAGAGGCTGCATCAGTCTGAAGAGGGGCTGCTGGGCTAGTGTCGTACGTATGGACTTCAGTTGGACGGGGCTGGATGTTTTGTCAGTGCATACTTACTTCTTGATGTGAAACTCTTTCTTACACACACACACACACACACACACACACACTTTCTTATTTGTGCTTCTAAAAAAATAAAAGAATGACTTTTTTCTTTTCAGTGTTCAATATTTAAAATTTTTTGATTTATGATTTTTCAACTGAAAAGGTATACTTCTTAAACTATGTCAGTTTTCTAATTTTACTTGTACATTGTTATATATCGAACATATTGTTTCATTGATTCTTGTGTAAATCTCTTTTAAATGGGAATTATACTGTTCCTGTGAATGGCAATGTGTTTGGGGTCAGAATTATCAATTGAAATACTTCCCATGCCTGGTGCCCCAGTGGATACTTGAACTACTAGTGAGAAGGTCAGCAGTCGGAAACAGCCCCTTTGAGGGACAAAGAAGGGGCTTTCTATTGTCCTTAAGAGTTACAGTCTCAGAGACCCGCAGGGGCAGGTCTACCTTGCTTTATATGGGCACTCTGGTTGAAATCGGCTTGATGGCAGTGAATTGAGTTGTGCTGAAGCTGAATTCTGTTTTCTATTCTCTTGAAAATGGGGGGGGGGATGCTGAAAATATCAAGAATCTATAACCACTCAATCCTTTAAAGACCCGCATTTCTCTCCTGTTTCGTGTTTAAATAGGCTAGATGTCCAACGTTTTTTTCTTTTTTCTTTCATTTTTGGATCGTTATTTGTTCTCGTAATTTCTTCCCCCAAATCTTCTACAGCCTGTTTCCAATTAAGATATCTTGAATTATGTGCAAATTTTCAGGCGCAATGTAAAACCATGTTCTTAATTAAGACTTTGGACCTCGAGATTAATGCGATTGAAGCCTTGTTAATACATGTGAACACTTTTACATTTGTTGTCATCTAAAATTTCCACCACTCCCAATCTTTATGGTACTTCCTTTCCTTCCCTCAGTTCCTCCTCTCCACTCCCTTAGGCATCCTGGTCCTCTCTCTGCGGCTTCTCCTCATTTCCTATCATCCTTCTTACTTTTTCTTGCCAAGGGTCTTTGAACTCCTTCCTTTTCCTCCTCCTCCTCTTTTTTCCTTTTGACAATATCACTATTAGCTCAGACTGACAGAAAGGTGACCACAGATACCAGTTAGGGAAATTACAAGGCTCCCTTCTTGTAAAGCACACAAAGGAACTCAGTGTGGTGAAGATATATGATAATAAGCCAAAAGGTGTTTCTGTTAGGGTTCCAATTCATACATTCCCAACAAAATGGGTTTAGACATGACCTGTGATCAGTCAATGGCTATAAGAAAGTTCTATCAGTCATATACTTATAAACGTCTCAGGAAGATTTTGACCTTGAGTGAAGTTAGTAGCTCAATGTGTAACCACTACATCACCACGCTCTATGTGGACCCCTTATAAATGGGGGAAACTGGGAACCTCCCTCTTTCTCCAACCCTGCTTGCTAGTACTCTGCTGACAATGCTGAGAGCGGTCTTCGTCCTTCCATGTGTCCGCCTACTGTGGATGGAGGCAACATTGCGCCCACTGCGCTGTGACCTTCCTGCTCCCTGATTCACCATGTTGCGTCACCAGCATGTGGCTACATGAGACTGAAGAAGTACTTATTATATTGAGAACACCATAGCATATTGTGAAGAAGTTTTAGGAAATTTTTAAATTGTCTGGTGAGGGGAAAATCAGGAAAGTTGTACCAAAGAATTTATTTTTGTTTTTAATTATGACAATGTCCCTGTTCATTCTTGGAGGACATTAAGGGCAAGCTTGTGAAATTTTCATTAGTAAATATTATCAAATACAGCCTTCATCCCTGATCCAGCTCCATTCTACATCGTTTTGTTCCTCAAACTCAAAAGAACGCTTAAATGGAACATTACTTAAATCTGTCAAGGATCCCCAAACTGCTTTGAAGAATGTAGAATTTGGGGGGAAAAGTTAGAGAGAGGAAAACCTTACCTTCTGAAGTATTTAGACTGAGTCTCACAACTAGATATTTTCACTTCATAAAGTTTTCTAGGATTCTGTAGCAATGTCTTTTCACTTATTTTCATCTATGAGAGGAGGCTGCAATATTATCTCAATTCCCAAGGCCATGTGCACACTAGCATATAATTCTGAATGAAATCTAGAACACCATCATCCCCATCCAAATTCATAAGCATATATATGCATTCAGTAAGAGCATCTCTTCATAAAAATTAATTGAATGTGTGCTGGGGTCATCTTAGATGAGAACTTAATATCAGAATTATGGCTTCTTATAGAAAATTACTTTTAAATATTAATAGTTTTTTAAATCACCATGCCTAATTCACACAATTTAATCCTCATAACACTTATCGCTGCTATTGTTGATGTTTTTGTGCCATAAGCCACAATCACTGAGTCTATTACAACTCATAGCAACTCTACGATGTTTCTTTAAGGCAATGAATCTTCATGAGAGAAGATAGCCTTAATTTCCTCCTGGGAGTTGCTGCCAGAGCTGACTCAGCAGCACCGGGATTCCTTGTTGTCGAAGGTGCTGTCAAGGTAGTTCTGCCTCAATGACCCTGTGTGCAATAAAACAAGGCACCAACCGGTGCTCTTCCATCCTCACAATATTGGCTATGTGAATGTTGAGTCCATTATTGCAGCCACGATGTCAATCCATCTCTCTAAGGCTTTCCTCTGGGATTTTGTTGTTGTTGTTGTTTGCTGACTGCACCAGTCATGATGTTTTTCTTCTGGGACTCTTCCTTTCTGATAACATGCCCAAAGTACACAAGATGACCTGTAGCCATTATCACTTTTAAGGATCACTTTGACTGTACTTCCAAGACAAACTTGTTCATTCTTCTGATAATCTGTATTATACCTAATATTCTTCACCAACACCATATTTCAAAAGCATCTGTTCTTCTTCAGCCTTCTGTATATACTCTCCAGCTTTCTCATGCATACAAGGCTATTGCAAATATTCTGTATTGGTTCACATACCCTTGAGGTTTGAAAAGACATCGTTGCTTTTCAACATTTTGCAGAGTTTTCTCTCTCTGTGTGTTTTTTCTCCTACAGCAGATTTGCCCAATGAAATACTTTGATTTTATGACTTTCGTTTTTGTTGGAGTTGATTGTTGATCCAAATAAAATGAAATTCCCTGATTTTAGAGGAAGCAAATGATGGCCACCCCAAGACTGTGGAAATGGTGGTCATTGGACCTGGGGTGGGATGCCTGGCTTAGTGGATGTTCAAAGAAAGGGAACCCAGAACCACCATATATTTAGTGCCTCAATGCTCCCCTTGCATTAATAAAACAGGTATTAATCTGATAGGCAAGGATCTATTCTTTCAAGGAAGGTTAAAGGAAATTTTCCTTCAGTACTAATCCCCATTCTCACTGTAAACAGAGCTCAATCAATCAAGAAATCAATCTGTACAATGCGACAACTCATGGATTATAGCTAGCAGTTAGATTATATTTACATACACTCCTCATCTCAACAAAATCTTAAATTTCATGCCATTTGATAAATTATTGCTGCTATTGATGAAATTGTCTTATACCCCAGGGGATGATAGGCAATACTTTTATTATTATTTTTGTTTGCTAGTTTGTTTGTTCTATTATAATATGGCCACTAAAGTAAACCAGAATTCTGCATAAATTATGGATAAGCAGATGGATTCTGGACTCCCACTTGATTTCAGCCCCGATGCAACAACAGTTAGTTCTTATAACATGGCCCTGCTCAACACTCGCATTCATGAGGAGATTGCTGAAGACAAGGGTTCGACAGAAAAGTGTGGTGAAGAAAGCAGCTGGTGCCCACTTCTCAACTGGAACAGTGTCTGGGGTCTTAAAGGTTTGTATTCAAACAATAGCCATCTGAGGGAGCGTCAACTAAGTCCACATCAAAGAAGAAAGAAGAAGCATACCAGCCTATGTGACCCCAAATTGATGATAACAAAATCCAAATATTGTGAAGGGGAAAAAAATCAGAGCTAAAATTGTGAGCACCCAATTTGTAGAAGGCTATGGAGGATGGTGGGAAACAGCATCCATCTGCAGAGGCTCTGCAGAAGAAGCCTTGGGTCAATGCCTTCTGGCCACAATTGAGGGACTCAAACAGGCTTACTATCAGACGGAGATTGTTGTATACTTGATTGTGGTGGCTCAAACTATGGTGTAATAAGATAGTTGGCCAGATGATCCTCCTCTTGACCCAACCTCAATTTGTTCTGTGCTTAAATATTTCTCACTTGTTCCACAACAGAAATTTCTTCTCTGGCTTTTTAAATGTGGTTGATGGTCTTTCCTTTGTTATCTTTTTCAGTTTATGAAGAACAGAAGGAGTGGGTAGATGGAGACAATAACTGGTATAGTGGTTTATCAAGGATGGGGTTGGGGAGAGTGAGGGGAATTGGAAAGTAGACAATAAATATAGGATGGGCAAGGGAGCACTAGTGTGTTGATGTGAAAGAAAAAGAGTTTTTGCTTAGGGAGAATTGAATTTATGTTAATGTTGGTAAAATAATTTGGAAAAGGATATCAATAATGATTGCACAACACGAAGAATATAATCCATGGCACTGAATTATACATGTAGAAGTTGTTGGATTGGAGAATGTTTTGTTATGTTTACATTTTCCACAATTAAAAAAAATAAAAGAATGAGACTAATCACAATGAGTAAAAGGAGAAAGTATTCTAAAATAGATAGTGATTTTACAACTCTTCTTGATATGATTGAACTATTGAATTGTATGCTGTTTGTTGAAGTGCCAATAAAACTTTTGGGGGGAAAAATGGAAGGAAGTGATGAAACTTCTGAGAGTCTGGAAAATGTGGGTCACTGACAGAACTGTACTTTGGATAGTATTAACTGAGTTGTTATTGAGGAGCTGTCATGTCCCCGATATTGATTGTAATTAAAGCCTTTGATATGGAGGAAAAATGGAAAAAGAAAGAAAGCCAAATAGTGCAGTAAATAAACCTGCTGCAAAAGATCTCTTTACAGCAGTAAGAACGCAAAGCTGTCACATTGAAGACTACAGTACTCCGGACACAAAGCCTGATCTGTCGGTCACCTTGCATGTGTGCGAAGATGAACAATAAATAAGGAAGATCAAGGAAGAATTGATCCATTTAAGCTATGAGGTTGTCAAGGAATAATGACTACACCATGAACTGTCAGAAGAATGAACATAACTGTGTCAGAAAAGTACCGCTAGAATATTCCTTAGAAGGGAGGATGAGGTGGCTTTGCCTCACATACTTTAGATATGTTCTCAAAAACGACCAGTCTCTGGAGAAGGACATCATGCTTAGTAAAATAAACGGTATGTGAAAAAAAGAAAGACTCCCTCCACGGGATACATTTACACGGTGGCTGCAACAATGAGTTCACACAGCAAGAATGATGACGCTTTGGGGACATCCTTTGGGGCATGTGTTTACTGTGAATTAGAACCAACTCGGTGACAGTTAACAACTGGTTATTTTCCAGAAGAACAAAATGTATCATTGAGTTTCATTTATTACCCCCAAATAGTCCAATTTTTTATGACTTCTATTGTTCTTGATATGTTGATAAGCATCAAACATATAGTAATATTTTGGTTTTGTATGCCATATAACAAAATCCTGGTACTACTGCCACCGAGCAGATTCAGATTCATGTAGATTCTGTGAGAGCAGATAATCTCATCTTTTTCCCAGGGAAGTGCTGGAGGATTTGAGCCGCCATCCTCAAGGTGAGCCATCGAATGCTAATCATCAGCACCACCAGAGTGCCTATAAAATCCTTGTACAAAATTTCAGCAGAAATAAAAAACCATGATACAAAAAATTCAGCAGATAAAACAAATCAAATAATCTGTCTGTCAGCAATCATCAAAAAGAAAGTCTCCCTATTTTGTGGAATATCTTAGCATCTGGTAATTATTTTTATATTGTAGACATTGATTTACCCCTTTGCTTTTTGGAGAAAATTATGGCATGTTGTTCTGAATACAGAAAAATGAGTTTTAATTATTTACATTTTGAAATTACTATTGCGGTTTTCATATGAAGAGGGTGATAAAGTTTGCAGCATACAATTAAAACTTTTTTTGGTGCTCTTCTAATCAAAGGGTATTTCTGTATTCTGCTGATACAATGATCTCTGCTATATTTATGTAACTGGCATCAAAATGAAAACCATTCAATAAATAAATAAAAGAAAGAAATATGACCCAACAGATTGTGGAAATCACCTAGCAATATCTTTAATATCACACACAAGTACAATTTTGCTGAAGATAACTATTAAAATGGTTGTAGTACTTTCTCAATAAAACACTACCTTAAACTCAAGATAGATTCAAAAGAGGGCAAGAAAGGGTATAGAATGAAAGGCCATGTTGCTAATGTCATGTGTATATTGGCTGAAGGAGAGGCTATCTGATTCTGCCTATTTCATGTTCATATGAACTTACTGATTTTTCTTAATCTTTGGATTTTCATTTTAGTCTTTACTTGTTGTTTTTTTCTTTCTTGATGTGATACTTAGACATCATGATGACCATTATTTGAAAGTCTACAATACTAATAACTTTGGCAAATTCAGAGTGGTATAATCACCACCATTAGCAAAACACTATCATTGTATCGAAGACTTCCTCAGTGCCTTTTGTATTCTCTACCCTTTCCTTATTTCCAATCTCTTTAAATCTTTAACCCCTGACATTTAAAAAACTACCTTCTTACAGAAAACAAACCCTTTAAGATATTAAAAAATCTTTATGTAAGAATTTTTCTTACAACCCCAAAAAGGGAGATCTCAAACCCAAAGACATTCTTAAATTAGGAGATAATTACTTTAATAAATGAAGTAGCAATCCATGGCTATTTACTTGTGTTTCTTGTGGGGAAGGGACATTATTTGGCATGGCTCCTCCATCCATAGTCTTTGTAACTTCCACCAAATGATTGGCTGCGACCAGGCATATCGGATGTTGGAATACAGATCGACGGAATTGGTCAGTGTTGCTATCACACTGGGAATAAAATGAGCACTTCAGAAGCAGGAACAGAATCCAATGACCAGCAGGTAAAATGAACCAAGGATGAAGAGGATGCTGATCTCCCTGCAGGGACAGTTGGCCGAGGAGAGGCACTGATACTTGAGACACAGTGACTGGCACCTAGCCCAAAGCACCGGCAATGCTGAGTGCCTTTGGAGAGGAGTCTGGCTGGCAGAGTGGGATGCTATTTGGGCACTTATCAGTATCAAAGGAGATTTTTCACACTTGCCAATGAAGGGCAGAAGCTAAAAATGTACAAAGCTGAGAGGTCAGGGGCCAGAGGAAGACATGTCTCCCAGCATTGTTGAGAAGAGCTGCATTGGATAAAATCATTGTATCCTTAACAGTTTATAAGCTGTTGGCTCCCTAGTAAACTCCATAATTATGAGTACTGTCTGTGAGTTCTGTGTGGATATGACAACCGATTATTGAACCTGACAGAGACAATAACTGCCATTGGAGAGGTGGCTAATGTCAGAACAGGATAAAGAAGAATGGAGGATGGATGATGTCCACTCTCTGCCTCATAAGGAATCATTCTTGGGCAGATATGGAGTCGGATTCTCCATCTCTTTTCTGTAGCCATCAGAGGTCAGGAATGGCTTCCGCGCCATGTCTTCACTTCTCCAATGAGCTAAGCAAACTATGTGTTCCAAATGGCAATATAGTTATTGAGGATGAGATGTGCTATGATGAGATAAAAAGCCTGCTGATAAAATACATTCTTTCCAGCAGAGATTGGGTTTTTCTTTTCTGATACATCCAGATACTCTAGAGAAGTACTTCCCAAAGAGAAGCAGAAAGCAATTAGAGAAAATGACTATAAGAAATGATTGAAGATTTCCGTGATTTTAGAGGAATAGAGTTTACGCTATCTAGTCAAGCACAGTGATAGTTTCTACTGAGAAAAATAGGCCTGAAAATTGCATATGTTGTGATAGTCTGGTAGCAAAAAACAAAAGAAATTCTCAGAAACAGCATTTAAAACCTCTCAGGAGTAGAACTATGATTTCTGTCTTGCCTGTGGGCAGCAGGGTGTAGCATATGAGACATAAACAACAGAGGTAAAGTTGCCAAGCAGCAGGGACAGCCTCATTTCCTCGGGATGGTCCCAAATTGGTCTTTATATTATCAATAACTATTCCCACAGTAGATAAGATAGAGAGAGATTTAGAATGCACAAACATACACGTTAGAGAAATATTCTCAGAAAAATATTTTTTAAATTGTACAACTTTTCATGTTTCTGAAAGAAAATTTGATTATTTATGTAATTTATTTTATAGATTTGGTGAAATGTCAAACAATTGGCCTGTACTTTGTAGCTTGTAATAAAAATATATATATCTACTGGATAACATAAACGTCATTCCTCTAAAATCAGTTAGATTTTTAATCAATTCTTATAGTCATTGTTTATTGATCCTACTTGGGAAATATATATATAATTCAAAAGTTTCATGGAAATGTTCTATTCTCTTAATTTCTACTTTTCCACATGTTCCAGTTCCCTTACACATACACATATAAATTAATCTCTAAATCAGCACAAAGAAGCAAAAGATATTTTGACGTCTTTCCATTCATTTATATTTCCTGGCAGGAAAAAGATAACTAGAAACTCCTTGATAATAAATGATTCAAACATATTTAATAAATACAATCAAATTTTAGAAAAACTCCATTGTTAGCAAATGTTTTTGCTATCTACATGTGTATGACAGGCAAATCGATAAATCATAGCCAGAAATAACAACATGTGCTTTAAAAGAAGTTGTATTATAATGACTAAGAACAGACTTTGATACGTTGTATGCTGTGACTAAGGAAGCATATTTTAGAAACGAGTGACTTGTCCTGTAGAATCTCGAAAGAGTTTCAGTTTTTCTCATGTTGTTTAAGATACATAAAATACACTGTCTTTCTAGAAGTGCAGGTGATTCATTCCATCTCTTCGATCTGAAAGGCAGCACTCTAAAGAAAACTGGATGTTCCATGCCATTATTTCAACGTCCAAATCCTCTGATTTCAACTTGCAAATTTTAGAAAGGAGAACTGGGCTGCCAGCAGAGCTTATGCTTCTCATAAAATTACTTCCACATTTTGTTGCAGCTGAAATTTCAACAAAAATATTTGTATAGTAAAAGCTAACCGGAATTTCGAGGGTTATAAAGTATTCATTTTCAACAAATCCCTTATGTACAGTGAAAACGTGTTACAGAAAGCAACTCAACTGTAATATACACACAAAACAAAAGCTGCATAAAAATAACAAAAAGATAGTAATATTGGGAAATCAAAACCTAGGAATTCTAGCAAAAATAATTTTTTTTATTAAAAATTTTTTTGAAGTATTCTCCTTATTGCAGCCTGTTTTGGGTTGGGTTCTCTAGAGAAGTAAAACCAGTGAGAGAAAGAGATTGATTGATTGATGTCCAGAAAATTGCTCACACCTTTGAAGAAGTGGTGAGATATACTGAATTAATATGGGCCTCTTAGCCATAATCCTTCATGTGATATGAACTCTGCTCCCTATGCCTGTGATTATACACCCATTTTGGAGCGAGTTCTCTGCCATGCTAATGGACAGAATTAAGGTGGGAGGAAGTCTCCTCAAATCAATTCACCACCTTCTGTTTTCTTGAAGGACATGATCTGCCACAAGATAAAAATCAGAGCTCCATCAAAGCCATTCCTCTGTGTACAAGAACTAGCTCTGGAGCATGAATGCACAGAGAAGGCCCAGGGTGATTAAACACATCACCAGGGGACACGTCCAAGACCTCCATCTGAACGGGCTGAGGTTGAGGCCAGACGCAGCAGAGGCGGCAGCTTGGAATGCAAGGAACAGAGCAATGGAGCCAGACTAAAGCTAGAGACAGAGGCAAAGGAACCATCAGACTGAACAGAGGAGCAGGGGCTAGGCTGACACTGAAGCAGGGCAGCAGGCTGGCTTCCTGACCCATGGAGGCAGAGTCCAAGGGAGCATGGGGCTGAGAGGCTAATAAAAAGAGAGAGAGAGACTGGCTACCTTGAGGAGAGGCTTTGCCGTGGAACAATGCCTATATCCTTACTCTTTACTAACCCTGACTTGTGAAACTTGTTAACTACCCTAATAAACCTGTGGTTCTCTGTGGTCATTGTAATGAATTATTGATCTCAGTAGAGAAGTAGAACTCTGTGGGTGGAATGATGGGTATCAGAATAGGAAAGAAAAATGGAAGGTGGAGGTACTTCTGATCTTTGACTCCTGGCAGTAGGGAAGCCAGAGAAGATCACATTTGGGGGCTGCCCTGCTGTTTTTGTAGGTGAGCAAGTTCACTACAGACAGGTTCCCAGTCTGTGAGTCAGCGATTAACCTGGAGGCTTTACCCAACTCACGCAGCTTGGCATATGATGGACCCAAGATGAGAAGGAAACCACAGGTTGGTGGCTACTGAAGAGGCTGGATACCAAGTCAGATGGCATGCCCCTGGTGGCTCCTGGATCAGCAGGCAATGTGGTAGGCCTCTTGCTCAAACAAAGAACTCGAGGTCAGTTCAGAAACAGGAACCAGACCCAGCAGAAAGCAAGCTAGCTTTCCAAGTGTCAACTTACTCGGCAGTGAGGCCCTGCCTCCAAGGAAGCTTCATTTCAGTTGTATCAGGGCTGTGACCTGAGTAAGCGGGTTGTCTTTCACTGCAATCTTCTTTTAACTATTGGCCGCTCATTTAGATCTCACTACAAAGCTGATTACATCATATTAGGTCACTTCATGGGGGACAACTAGGCCGTACCTGTTAAACTGAGAATTCCCCTCCACACACGTTGACAGAAATTCAAACTACTGCACAGCCTTTCCCAGAATAATTAGACATGAAAGCTAGTAATTTTTCTTAAATATTAAAGAGAGAATAGATTTTTCTGAAGCTCCTATAAACTGGAAAAAGTTGATGATTTAAACAAATTATAATATTTGAAAACATCTTCCTACATAGATATGTAAAAATGCCATTTTAAATAACAAATTCAATTATTTTTTAAAGGGAAAAAAGAAAGGCAATTAGATTGCAGAAAAAAAAAATAACCCAAAACACCTGTAGTTCATTTTGTAGGTCCTTCTGTATTCTTGCCAAAATCATTCAAGACTAATTACCTTAGTTGACATCAGCTCTTATATTGTCTTTCTAATTACTAGAGATGGTTCAAGGCTCTGATCGAGTGCTCTGCATCTTCATTCTTCATACAAATGGGTGAGTAAATGATGATCTAGAATTTTGTTTTTCAGCTCAAGGAACTTCCATTCTATCAAGTTTTTCATTCCTCGACTAATGAATGCCTAAATTGTTCTCCAACATTTTAAAATAGATTCTAAAGTTAAAAAAAAAATTACTAGATATTCTTTACCTTTATAGCATTTGGTCCACTGTGAACTATTAGTTCTATATTATTATAGTTACTTTATTAATGAAGAAATAACATTGCTTTCTAAAGGAAATATTGGACCACTTCATAAAATATGGAATAAATATTTTTTACTAAATTCTATGAGTTAACAGCTTTCATTTCTTTCTAAAACTGTGTAAGACAACTTACACTGATTATTTTTATTTCATGCTCTTTCTTTAACTGGAGATAATAGGTGATATGTAGCTAGTATATAGATGATATTGCATTTTTAATCAATGATATTATTTTTTTCTTTGTTCTGATTAAAAGAATGTAAAAGAGAAATTTTTAATAAAATCACTGTTAAGAATGGCAGGACATCTGTTTCTAACAACTGGAATGTAAAATAAAATTTAGCAAGAGAAACACTATTGAGCTAAGAATGACAACTGCAAATAGTGCCCATAACTTACTTCTTGAAAAATATTTATGCCTTATTTATTAGTTGACTTTTGAACCAAAATAAAGGCAAAAAGACATATGAAATTATTATTACAATAAGTAGCCCAGTAAATGAAAATGGTGAATGTCCGAGTACAGCTTCACGTTTTACTTGTTTGAAAATGTTCATTTGTAAAAAAAAATGGCTGATACAATTAGGTTTATCAAAATGTTTTAATGCATAAAGTCCACATTGTGTTGTCACTGTGATACAATAAAAAAACCAACCAGCAAGCACTTAACAGAATTTTACAGTCTAAGAGGGAGCACAGATATATGGCCCTAATAAATCCTATGACCAAACTGGTTTCCTTTTTTCATGAAGGTTCCCAAAATTCATATGTTAAACAATTTAAGTATTTGTTTATTATAACTATAAAGCATTGCTTTTTTCTAAATGACTGTATTATGAAAATGATTTTGGTAGGTTTGCATGATGTATGTTTTACACACTGTCTTGTTTATACGTGCAGATATTTTGTTGTTTATACCATACTACTGGGTTAATTCAATATTTGTGTCAGTTTGAATAGTAGTTTAAATTTTAAAAAATTATCAACAGGACCATCTTTATGGTAGAATTTATAGCATGAAAAGAAGGGGAGTTTGCTATGATTCAGGCTGACACTGGATGATTATGACTTGAGAGCACATTTGAAGATGATATTTAATTCCACCCATTTTATCTCCCCATCACACTCAATGCGTGAGCCCATCTCCATTCCAAGTTTAAAATGCCTGCTTCAGAGGCACAAAGGGCCTACTACACAGTATTCAACAACGAATATTAGACTTCTATATTCCTCACCACCACTCAGACACCTACATGGAGCAAGTTCTTAATTCGGTGCCAGAATATGTTCGTTCTGATTCACTGGGACTTTCAAAGTACAGATGCCATCTGTTCATTCTGAGTCACTGGGACTTTCCAAGTACAGATGCCAATGCTATTGAAGGCGCTAATAGTACTACGCATAATGGCTATCTTAATGATCATGCTGAACTGATCTATTCCAAAATTTACTGAGATAAACTCATCCTGATAGACTATGGCGCTGCAGCTCATCCTGCTGTGATGGGGTTGCATCTGCTGGGTCTCCAGAGTTTTCCTCCTCTGCTTATTCTTTGTGCTACACCTACCGGAATCGAAACAGAGACAGAGAGTGAGCATGCTCCTGCTAACCTTGGGGCTATCAAGGAGCGGTGAGAAGGAGCTGAGGTATCAGACCTGGTGACAGAGGCAGCAGGAAGTGGAAATGGTGACAGAAGAAAGGGGGAGATCAGGGTTTGCAGGGGAGCTCAAGTTGAAGTTAAGGTATGCATACAACAAAATGCACAACTCTTTAGCATCCATTAAGGTGAGTTTTGTCAATAGTTGTTCACTCTGCTACTAGCTAGATGGTGGCTAGTACCAATCCACTGGCTGCACAGGAGAAAGAACTGATCATATGCTCTGATCAAGAGAGCAGGCTAGGAAATCCTACAAAGCAGTTCTCCTCTGTCAAATGGAGTCTCTATGACTTGGAATTGACTGGATAACAACCTAACAAGAACATACACATTTTCAGGTAACAACCAGCTCAGGATATTAAATATTTCCATCATCACAGAGTTTATTAATAAGAAATCTGTTTTAATTTCCATACCCAAAATATATTTGAATTGCCCTGTAACTTCATATAAATGGAATCATATAGTATAGGTTATTTTTATCTAGCTTTGTATGCTCCGGAGTGATTTCTAATTTTTGAATCAATAGTTCATATTTATCATAGTATTATATAGTATATAGTATTATATTTCATGAGAATATAACAATATTTATCAATTATCTTCATAGTGGACACTTGATCATTTGATTGGAGCATTAGTGCATAGTGGTTACGTGTTGGGCCACTAGCCTCAAGATCACCAACTAGAACCCACCAGTGGCCCCAAGGAAGAAAGCGAGGCTTCTCCTCCCTTGAAGAGTTGCAGTCTCAGAAACCCACAGGGCTGTGACTCCCTGTCCTATAGGGCTGGTATAATTCGGAACTGACTCAATGGCCATGAGAGAATCTTTGAATTTCTAAATATTGTTGTACAAGCGATTCTGAAGCCACTGCTAGTTCACTCCAACTAAGAGTGATGCTGTAAACGGTGCCACAGGGTTTTCAACACTGTCATCTTTTCAGAAGCACAGTGCCACATGTTTCTCCCTCCAAGCAGCTGGTGGATTTCTACCACTGAGCTGCTTTAGTCATTGTGCGACATTGCTCCGCCTAGAAATTTTAGGGACATATATCTTCATGTTGCTTTGTTAAAAACATAGCCAGCCGTGTCATCATTTAAGTTTAAAACATAGTTGGGTCATAATCTACTTATAAAGTTAACTTTTTAAGTGACTACTAGACATGTACTCAACACAGGTCAATGGTTTTATGAACCGACAGAACAGAGTTGTGAAAATCCCTTCCCAAATGTATGTGTTGCCAGCATCTTGATTTTAAAAAGGCTTGTAGATATGAAGTCATATCTGCTCGTTGTTCTCAAGTTGGCAATTCGAATCCATCAGAGAAAAGTGTGACTGTCTGATCCTGTGCATATTTACAGCCTTGGCAACCTAGAGGAGCAGTAATACTCGATCCAAGGGTTTTTATGAGTGACAGTTGGTTAGACAGTAATAGATTCAGGTGTTGTGATGGTTAGCTTTTATGTCAACTTGATGCAACTGCATGGAGGAATGGGTGGGGCACAACCTTTCGATCAAAACACAGCCTACTGTCATCTCTTTAAGGAGATGACTTTTTATAACACATGTGATGGAGCACTTTCCCCTCTCTTGCCCTGCTTTTTCTTCCTGGTTACCTAAATCTAGGCCCCAGATTCTGCATCACACTCTGGGGTTGGTGGTGCATTCTGTCTGCTGACCCTGGCAGCTGCTATAGACTGACCTTGAATTTACATGACTCTGCACCATCCAGCCTGTGGTCTCCATGCTTCATCTCCTGTGTCATTTGTCAGCTGTTGCTTGAGTCTGGCGGGGGCTCCAGCTAACACCTGACCCAGAGACTCGAGTTAGACTGGACTGGGTGGCTTCCTTGATCTACATTCCTTTCTTAATACACTTTTGTGTATGTGTGTGTTTGTCCTGGTTTTGTTGCACTAGAAAACCCAGCCTAACACAGGTATTTTGGCTTTTGTGGTCAATAAAGTTGAGCACTTTCTCATGCTCATATTGAAAATTTGCATAGATTAAATTGGAGATTTGCATAGACTGTGCTCATTAGTCAAGTTACCTATTTCTTTATCTAATTTGAATTTAGTAATTTCACTGCTGGATAAATGTATACTACATGTTTTCTTCCAGGTTACAGCTTATATTTCCCAGGATGTTAGACCTTTTCATTTTTATCCTTAAAACTATGATTTTAAAGCTTTATTTTAAAGTGTGATCCATCCTCTCAGAATAATTTTTGAATATGCTATGAGATTTTAATTTTCTCTTTGAATTATCTTTGAAACTTCAATTAAAACACATCAGAGGAATCCTGGTTGCACTTTTTGGGAAGGATTGGACTGCTGTTGAAACCCACCTCTTTGCAAAGAATGTTAAGACTGTCTGCTCTTGTAAGATTTATAGCTTCAGAAAATTTATGTAGGCTTTCTATGAGTGGAATTGACTCAATAGTTGTGAGTATAGTGCTGTTTTTTTAATAACTGTTTATTTATAACTGACTATTATTTATGTATCTATAATTTATGTATCTATCTACATGTAGATTTCAAACAGTTCATAAAAATTTTAATTCTTTTTAAATTCCATTTTCAACAAGTGTTTTGAAAGCCCAGGTATGTGCATATAGATAATATTTAATGAGCACATAGTGGGTCTTAAAATAAGGTGGTACCCATGTGTGTATTTAACATTGCTATATCTAGCATCTTTTCATAGCTGGGAGTAACATGAGAATTATTTAGGCAATTTACATCAAATTTGCTTTTTGAAATTTTGATTGAGATTTGATTGAATTTGCTGTGTTGAATTGTAGTGTTAGCAAAGCGGACTTTTTGATATTTACTCTTCCGAGCCGTGAATGATATATTTCCATTTACTTAGCTCTTTCTAAATTTGTCTCAGCAATGATGTAAATTTTCAGTATACAGATGTTGCATTAGCTTTTGATATGATTGCAAATAGTATAGTGTTTCAATTTCATTAAAAAATTTTAGCTACTGTATACATTCTTATCTATTTTTACCTTATAGCTTATTAATTTTTAAATCCCTTTCATGTTTATGATTATCTGGGGTGGATTTATCAGAATCTTTGAGGTATTCAACACACGAATAAAGAAATGTTTGCTGCTTCCTTTCTAGTCATTTATCACTTCATTTTCATTTTCATACCTGATGACACTGGCAAAAATATTTAAAATTTATTAAACATTTTTGTATATTCAATCTATTAACATTTTCTTTATAAAAAATTATCATGTACTCCCTGCCAATACTTCTGCCCATGTGTTCACTGAAGATATGGGTGATATAGCAAAGTGTGATAGAAAGCACATGGTACCTGCCTAAGAGAAAAAATAGTATATGGGGTTTTAAAGACGTCTTAAAACAGGCAACCATTTGATTGAGGCATTGACTGAGTCCACACAGAAGAAGCACACTAGCCTGTGTGCTCCAATAAAAGCCAAACCCAAAGGAGGGAATGATATTAGAGTTACATTCTGAATACCCAGTTTGCAGAAGGACATAAGCAGTAAAAGTCCTAAACCCACTTTCAGGGTCCCTCGGGTAGATTAAACCTCTGTGAATCTCAACAGACTACACACCAGGATGGCAGAGGCCTGGTTATCAGGCAAAGCGCATTGCAAGGAGGGTTAATTAGGTAGTTAGGCCAAATTGTGACATCTTGTCATTGATCTCCCTCTTGATCCCATGTATAATTGCTCCAGTTTTTAATATTTTCTACTTCCTTTTTGATTGAGATTTTTTCTTTGCTTCATTATGTCACTGTTGTTAAGTCAATTGTTTGTATTTTCTTGAATTTCTACAATTTTATGGATACAAAACACATATTAGATGAAACTACGGAAAATTGGATTAATAGATTAAAATGTTCCTGATAAGGGAAGCTGGCAAGAAATGAGGAGCTAACAGCAATGAGTACAAGGCAGAAGAAGTGTCCTAGAATTGATTGTGGTGATGGTAACACAACTCTTAGGAATGTGTTTCAACTATTGAAATTTATTAAATGTGAATTGTAGGTTGGTAAAATTTACAAACAAACTGATTTAAAAAAATCTTTTTATATTAGGTAAAAGTATGTGTACACAGCAAATTAGGTTCCCATTTAACAATCTTTATATAAATTTTTCTATGACATTGGTTGCAATTTTCAAATGTGTCAGCATTTTTATTATTTTTATATTTTGTTTTTTGTTTTTCCTGTTTCCATTGATCTAGGTTCTCTTTCTACTTTTGCCGTCTCATCTTTGCTTTTGGGTAAATGTTGACCATTCATTTACCCAGTGTTCTCATATGGTTAAGAAACCCTGGTAGCACTGTCATTTAAAGGTTCAATTGTTAACCATAATGTTGGTTATTGAAACCTACAGTCTGTTCAGTGGGAGAAAGCTGAAGCCATCTGATTCCATCAAGATTTACAGAGCTTCAGAAACCCGACATAAGGTTGCTGTGAGTTGGAATCAACTTCATGGCCATGCATCTGGATTGTGGTTTAGTTGGTTGTTGAAGGGAGTCCAGGATTCACAACGTGAACTACAGAAATAATGACACTTCCAAGTTCAAAAGGAATCTTAATACAATAGCCTTGGGACTTCTCTTGTCTCCGTCTAGTAGGTCTTGCCATCTTAAGGATTGTTAACTTCATAAACATTTTATCATCTTTCCAGTGTCTGACTAAATTTTGAGATTGATAGGTGTACATTTTTCATCACATTTATAGATTGTAAACTGCTATTTCATCAAATATTTGCTCCCCTGTTTTCTCTCTTCTTCTATAACAATTAATCATTATGATTTTGCTTTGTGTTTTCACAAAAATCACTCAGCCACTATGTATTTTCAAACACTTATATTTTTTTCCTTTTGATTATCAGTTTAGATAATATTTATTGTACTGTTTTTATTTTTGCTAATTCTTCTTTTTCTTTTTGAATATACGGTTGAGCCCATATATTGGATTTTCATTTTGTATATTATGCTTTTCATTTCTAGTATTTCTTCTTTACAATTTATATTTTTCATTTCTTTACAGAATTTTTCCAACTCTTCTTTCATTACACCTATATTTTATATGTTTTTGAACATATATTAATAATTTCTAATGTTGACACCATCAATTTTACCTTGAGTGGAGGTAAGACATTTTAATATATTTCTTATCTGTCTCAATAGACAGTAAAATTTCCACTGATCCTTATGATGCTGGAATCCTCACTAAAGAATCATGATGAAACTGTGAAACGCTTCATGATACAGATTTGGAGGACATTCTATGGCATGAAATTAGTCAATGACAAGGACAAATAAGGTACAAGACCACTACTGCAAAAGACACAAACTTTGATACTTAACAGGGTAAGAAGAGAGGGAAGTAAGGGGAAGCAATAGGCTACCGTGTAGACAGCTATTACTTAGATGAAAGGGAAGGTTGTCCTCCCTACAAGAAGGGGAGGAGAAAAAAAGGTTGAGGAAGAGAGAAAAAACTATTCGAAGATTTGAGCAGTTTTTCAATGGTTGATTACAAAAATGATGATGATCTGAAATGTAAACCCTCACTTAATTTGCAACAAAACATGTTTTTAAAAGAATGACGTTCTTAGTCTTGGATCAAATCCTTCCTTGGGAAGTAGGAATTCAAAAGAATTTGGTGCTTGGTATAAGAAAAAGCTTCTAGGTAAATACAAACTTGCCTTTTGTGTGTGTTTACTGCTCATTCTGAACTGTTTTCATAAGTCAGCCAGACAGTATACATGAGAAAGGTTAGTTCTAAACATTTTCTTACAATAAACAATTAAATATTTCAAACGTTACAATCCAAAGTAATGTTTAAGGGATCTTTCCATTATCTTGTCTCTGTACAGCATGATTTTGTAAAGTCAACCAATCAAAATTTTCTTATAGTATGTTCTAGAATCTTCTATATTTAAATTCCTTTCACTACAGCACTTTAGTGAATCCATACAAGATACTGCTCTATCTTGGATAACTTTATTTCTTCAATAATCTTTTTAATTTTAACAGAAGTTCCAGTTTGCTCTGACATTTCTTGTTATCAAAATGGGCCTTTGTAGTAGTTTTATCTTCAGCAGTTCTAAAAGGATAAGAACCTACAGTTCTGGCACCAGCAAAGCCTTTTGAAGCTTTCTGCGTTTCCATGGAGTTTTCAAAACTAGAGGGCGTAGGCTCCTCTTTCACCTTGAGCTCTGCCTTCTTACATTGAGCTCTTTGAGAACAACTGGAAATCATAATTTTGTTCTTCACTTGTTTGCTTCCCTTTGTCTCTTCTGTTCAGCCTAGTATTTCAAGAATTGTTACAAAATTTTGGAAAATTCATTATGCCAGAAGGTTTTTAGGTTTGTGGGATCTCAGAATCTGTAAGCCCCAAAGGAAGAAAAACAAACAATAAAAGAGCACAGTCTGACCAATAAATTCTGTAGGGCAATTGCCAGTTGTGAAAGATGATTAAAAACTTCCGGGTGAGGTTACATTGGCTCAGGGAATGGGGCAGCGGCAATAGGCTGTTCACCGTTCACAAACCCTCGCCACTGCTCCAAGGGGCACTTTGTTGTAAGCAAAACACCCTCTCCAAAACCTGGGGTACCCCTATGAGAACGTTGTTAAACTTGAGTCCTAAACATAGAACGAATTCAAATCTTTTGGAGGTTGGAGACTGCCACAGGTGAGGAAATGTAGAATTCTGCTTGGGACTCCTCTGTTCCCGATCTCAATCCATTGGCGTTCTTTTACTGAAGAGGAAACTTAAGCACTTTCACAGGCCCTTCGCCAGGCTGTGGGGCCAGGCTTTGGTAGCTGGAGCGGAAAGAAAAAACTTTGGTTGCATCCTTGCCCTGGGTCTGTGCCAGTGGCAGCTGTCAATCAATGGGATGAAGAAAAATAAGTAAATAAATCAAATAAAGAGGAATCTGGAGGGGGAAAAAAATAAATGTCTACATTTTGGGTATTTGAAATTATTGAAACAGATTTTTTTTGCACAGCTAGTTTAATAAAAGGCTCCAAAAATGAAAACAATGGGATGTTTTTCTAATTGGAATTTGAAGCTTCTAGAACAGGGGCTCTCAACCTTCCTAATGCTGCAATCGGTTAATACAGTATTCCTCATGTTGTGAGGACCCCCCAACCATAACATTATTTTCGTTGCTACTTCGTAACTGTAACTTTGCCACTGTTATAAATTGTCATGTAAATATCTGATAGGCAGGATGTATTGTCATTGTTACATATTGAACATCATTAAAGCATAGTGATCAATCACAAAAACAATAGGTAATTATATGTTGTGAAATATTTATTTCTAATGACAAATCAATGAAATTTTGTCTTGCAGCACCAGACGTCCCACTTTTGGCAGGACAGTCCTGATTTTTAACAATTTTTCCCGCATCCCGCAGCGTTTTAAAAAAATCCCAATTTTTGGAAAGAATGCACGACAAGCTATATGGCTATTTCGCCAGGATATGAGTTTTATCAATGGTGTCCCGCTTTACCAATGTTAAAATCTGTTCACCTTAAATGGTGTAGCATGGCTAACAGTCTGCACGTGGGCGCTCCTTTGTGGGCATATCTGCATGTGGGCGGATAGCGGAGTGGTATCTCTGTTCTAAGACCATCAGAAATCTGCATTTTTCCAACGGTCTAAAGTGACCCCTGTGAAAGGGGCGTTCGACCCACAAAGGGGCACGACCCACAGGTTGAGAACTGCTGTTCTAGAAGCTATACTAAGAGTCTGCTTCTGTGCGGGGAAGTTCCAACTTAAATGTTATCAGGTGATATTGAGTGAGTTCAGACTCATCCATTTCAATAAAAGGAGACTGCCGGACCGCGACACCTCATGGTTATGCTTGTGCTGGAGCCGCTGGGGCAGCACCTGGCTACTCCGTCTCCTGGAGGCCTTCTGCTTTCACTGCCCCTCCTCCAGCTCCGAACAGCGTGTCCCAGGGCAGAGACCGTGACTCACCCCCTGACTTCTGAGGAACAGTCCAAGACACATCTGTTCTTTCGGCAGTCCAGGAGTCTTTCAATACTCTGTGCCAACGCCATAGTTCAAACGCATCCGTTAAAAGCATGTGGGGCGATTGAAGATACCCTCGTCTGGATCAGGTGCACCTTAGTCCTCAAAGTAACTTTTTTGATTTTCAACATATAATGCAGCAGATTTACCCAGTACACTGCGTGATTTGATTTCTTTTTTTTTTAAATCAATTTATTGCGGCTCATACAATTCATCACAATACATAGATCAATTGTGTAAAGCACATCTATACATTTGTTGCCCTCATTATTCCCAAAATTCGCTTGCCTCTTGGGTTCCCGGAATCAGCTCATTTTCCTTTTCCCCCCCTCCCCCTCCCTTCCTCCTCCCCTCTCCCCCATGCACCCTTGATAATTTATAAATTATTATTATATCTCATATTACACTGCCCGGTGTCTCCCTTCACCTACCCCTCTGCTGCCCATCCCCAGAGAGAAGGTTATATGTAGCTCCCTGTGATCAATTCCCCCTTTCTACACCCCCCTTCCCTCCTGGTATCGCCACTGTCACCCCTGGTCCTGAGTGGTTCATCTGTCCTAGATTCCCTGCGTTTCCAATTCCCATCTGATTTCTTAACTGTCGCTTCAGTGAGCATCGACTGTTGATCCAAGCAAATTGAATCCTTAACAATCACAATCTTTTCTCCATCTATCATAATGTTACCTATTGGCCCAGTTGTGAGGATTTTACTTTTCTTTACATTGAGTTGTGATCCATACCAGTGGCTACAATCTTTGTTCTTCATCAACAAGTGCCCTATGTAAGCAGATTAAAGAACTGTGATTGCAAAGTTATGTCCCAATGACTCAATCTGACCCAAGACCATCGACTCCATTGCTGGCTCTCTTCTTTTGTATCCTTCTTCTCCTTCTTGCTTTTCTGATGCTACTATCTATTCCTCTACTAATACTTTGTCTGAACTTTAATTTTACTCCAAAGAACCTACTAGAACCTACTAAGAAAATATAACCTTGGGTTAGTCTGGGTAAACTAGAGAAACAAATTCATAGACACTCATATGTTTATAAAAATGAGCTTTCTATAATAGAGCAATTGAATATTGAGAAAAGATGCCAGCCCAGTCCAGATCAAGTCCTTAAGTCTTATATTAGCCCATATGTTGGATACCAATCTATTAATTCCTCTTCAGATTCATGCAACACATGCAATGAAGCTGAATGCAAGAAAATCACAGGCCAGTGGGTGGGAAGTCTTGTGGATTCAGTGGCATTGTAAGCATCTCATTGCTGGCAGGGGTCTCTCTACTTGGCCCCTCTGGCTCCAGAGATCAGGCAGTATCAGTATAGTTCCATAGCGCTCCTCCTCCGTAATGTCTCACCGGGAGTGAGCCTGGGTCCTGCTTCAAGCAAGCTTTTTATCTCCTTAGCATCTACAAATGAGGTCATCAAGCTGCGTCCTTATTGGCAGGCTAAACTCCACCCCTTCATACTTAATCCTCTCAAATTGACAACAGATTATATAACTACCACAAAGCTATTCCTAAAATACCTTTCAAAATTCATATTGAAATCTCCCCTGATATTTATTTGAAAACCACTGAAATAGATTTATTTCCATATTTCAATGGAAGACTAGGAGGTTTAAATAAATTGAAGAAAACTAGAAAATATGCCTGCCTTAGACTTTCCTATCTTTCCTAACTAATCTAGATTTTCCCCTGGGTGCACATGAAGTCTCTGGACATGTTTTAGATGTGTTATCTCAAAAGCATGGCTATCATAAGAGACTAGTTGTTTACGTTAGCCTGTAGCTTGACCCTGTAGCTATGGAGTTTTTTTCCTGCTTCAAGGATGTTGCTGCTACAGAAAGCCCTTTTTAATATACTGCAAACATAATTCTGGGATTTTTTTCCCCTGTAAATCAATAGTTCTTCACCTGTGGGTTGTCACCCCTTGGGGAGTCAAACGACCCTTTCACAGGGGTTGCCTAATACATCCTGCATATCAGATATTTACATTATGATTCATAACAGTCGCAAAATTACAGTTATGAAGAAGCAATGAAAATAATTTGATGGTTGGGGATCACCACAACCTGGGGAATGGTATGAAAGGGGTGAGGCATGAGGAAGGTTGTGAACCACTGCTGTAATATTTATGTTCCCCATTCAGTAGCTTCTGTCTTTAACTTTGATTTAACCAAGCCTGTCTCCACTAGTCAATTCACTTCCTTCTTGCAGCACCCAATATTAGACTATTTTGTGGCTTTTAAAAATAATTTCACTTTCTTTCCAGAACATCACCATAAGAATTACCCAATACATAGTTTCTAAATTTACTGAACATCTTTTACCTCTCCAAAAAATGTTTAAGCGAACTCCTTCGGGTAATCCTAATTTGATTCTATTGGTTGGTGGTTCTTATCAGAATCCTGTGCATGATATCTCTTATGGCCAAGCTGTATATACCATGATAACCTCTACAGAGGTTGGTGAAAGTCAAGTCCTTCTTAAAATTACTTCATCCCAAAATGAATTAATTATCCTTACCAGAGTCCACAAAGTTGCTGGAGGAGCGTCTATGCATGGTTACTCACTCTAACTCTGCCTTCACTCACTTACCATTTTGGCATGTTATGAAAACAGAGAGTATGTGCAACCTCTTTGAGAACTTTTATCAAAATAAACTTTAGTATCAGACTTGTTAAATTCTTTACAAGAATTTAACTCCCTTATGAGACTGCTGTAATAAAAAGACAGGCTCATCAACCCACGGGAGTCCTTCAGAATGCAGAGAGGAAAAGGAATCACCTGGATGAAAAAGCCTCTAGACCAGCTGCCTCACAAGTTATTCTAGCTTTGATGGAAGCAGTAAAGGAGGCTACTAGAGGTTGGGCAATGAATTTCATTTAGACATATTCATAGAAAAATTAACTAAGATTGAAAATAAAAAACAAGAAGTAGCAGAGAGAAAAATCTTCTCAAGTATTCATAACCAAATTACTGCCTTTACAGAAGCTTGTCTTCCCTAAATAATTTCATCTTTCCATGCTAAAAGCTCTCATTGAAAGGTTCCTTTTGAGAGCAGATACAATTTTGAAGTGCTAAAGAAATACTTGGTACATTTTTAAACCGGCTGAGCATGTTACTTTTCACTACTCTATTTGGCGCTAACTCCAAGTCCAACACAGCTTTTAAAGTTTTACCTGGAAATTTCTCATTACTTGAAGGGGCTGTGCTTAAATGGCAACTTGATTTTATCCAGCCCCATCCTTCAAATGGTTATAAATATTTATTGGCAATGGTTTGCAGTTTTTCTTGTTGAGTAGGGTGCTTTTCAGGCATCATGCCACTGCAACTCTTATAATTAAAGAAATTCTTAGAAACATAATCTTGGAATGCACCAACAATTTTTTTTGCACAGACAGGAGAAATAATTTTAATAGATAAGTGCTTTATAAATATTCAAAAATATTCCTGCCTATCAAAGACTCCATTGGATTTGCTGATCACAATTTTCTGAGCTACCAGAAAGAATTAAGATAAAATAAAAACCTAATTAACCAAGCTTTGTGTCCTTAAATATATCCTGGGCTAAATTCCTTTCCCTATGTCTTATAAATTTGAGGCCCACTTCATTTGAACAAAACACATCTACCAAACATCAAATTATTACTAGAAAGCCTAAGACTGTCCTTTTTTTTCAATTCAGTCTGATTCCAATTTAATTCAACATGAATTACTATGATACTTTGTCAGTCTTGGACTAAACAATCTAAAGATTAATTTTCATAAGTCAAAGGAGTTTTAACAGCTTCAATTTAGAAATGCAAAAATTAATAACTATTGAACTGTCTGTCAGTTTCTCATATTTTGGTGACTTGTGTGGTCCTGTGATGTTGGAAACTATGCCACTTGTATTTTCAAATACCAGCAGGATCACCCAAAGTTAACAGATTTTTATTAGACCTTCTGCTAAACAGGCTATGAAAGCGGAACAGACTGTTCACTTCAGAAGAATTACTAACTGAAAAACCTTTGGATATTCCAATAACATAAATATTGAAACATTGTCATATACCCAAAACTTCATGAATTGCAACCTAACGTTGTCACATATAGTGATGGATCACTCAGGTTGGAAGACACTATACATATGATGGAGGAAGAGCTGCCATCTCAAAGTGAAGTCATCAATAATAATGTGTACAGAGGAGAGCTCTGGTTAGTAAAGCCTTTGAGACATCCATTTGCTGATGGGGCACAATGAAAATAACAAGAAACAATTGTAAACATCTAAAAATAATTGGTAGTTGGAAGTATAAATATGAATTTAGGAAAATTGGAAGCCATGAAAATGAAATGGAAGGCACAAAGATCAATATCCTAGGCAACCATGAGCTGGAATAGACTGGTGTTGGCCATGTTGAATCAGAAAACCATTTGGTTTATGATGCCAAGAATGACAGATTCAAGAGGAATGAAGTGACACTTGTAATCAAAAAGACATTTCAAGATAAATACTGAGGTTCAATGCTGTCTGTGATAGGATATCTACATACATACAAGGAAATCCAGTCAGTCCGTCTAATTCAAATTTATGTCCCCCCAGATAAAACCAGTGAAGCAGAAATAGAAGAATTTTAGCAATGTTGGCAGCCTGAAATTGATCAAATATGTACTCAAGATGAATTGTTCATTATTAGCCATTGTTATACACAAGTTGGAAACAAGAGGAGGGAACAATAGCTGCAAAATGACCTTGGTCATAGAAAGGAAGCTGGAGATCACATGATAGCATTTTGTAAGACCAACGAATTGTTCGCAGCAAATATCTTTTTTTCAACAACACAAACAACAGTTCTACAGGTACACTTGTACAGATGTAATACACATAAATCAAATTTACTATAACTGGAAAGAAACGATGGTGACACAATATCAGCAGCTAAAACTAAATCAGAGGCTAACTAAGGAACACACCATCAATTGCTATCATGTAAGTTCAGGTTGAAGCTGAATAAAATTAAAACACATCCACTAGAGTCAAAATATGAACTTGAACTTAAGATTATCTCAAGAAACATTTTACATGTTGAATACTAATGACAGAATACCAGATGAGCTGTAGACATCATGAACATACGTGAAGAAAGCAAAAAAAGGTTATTAAAAGACAAAAAATGGGGAACATATCACTGTGGATGATAGAAGAGATTTTGAAGCTTGCTCTTTTTTTTTAAGCCTAAAATATATATATATTTAATCATTTTATTCAGGGCTCATAGAACTCTTATCACAATCCATACATACATCAATTGTGTAAAGCACACTTGTACATTCATTTCCCTCATCATTCTCAAAATATTTGCTCTCTACTTAAGCCCTTGGCATCAGGTCCTCATTTTCCCCTCCCTCCTTGCTCCCCCCTCCCTCATGAACCCTTGATAATTTATAAATTTTTATTTTGTCATATCGTGCTCTGTCCGACGTCTCCCTTTGCCCACTTTTCTGTTGTCTGTCCTCCAGGGAGGAAGTCACATGTAGATCCTTGTAATTGGTTCCCCCTTTCCAACCCACCCTCCCAGTATTGGTAGAATTGGGATCATGTTAGTGGGGTTGGGGAGGTCAGGAGGAAGCTTGCTCTTAATCATAGAGTAGCTAAGGCAAATGAAAGAAATGATGAGTCAAACAACTGAACAGAAAATTTCAAAGGACAGCTCAAATAGACAAAGTAAAGTATAATAAGGGAATGTGAAAAGACATAGTGTTAGAAAACCCAAACTAATAATAAAAAAATATGTTCAGCATATCTTAAACTGAAAGGACTGAAGAATAATTCAAGCCTTGAGTTGCAATATTAAAAGATTCAAATATTGGAAATATTGTAAAATATTTTTTGATGCAACATACCAAAAGAAAATCCAAAGAATATACATAGTCACTGTAGAAAAATAAACCTGTTGACATTCAAATATTTCAAGTGGTAGCATATGATTAAGAACCACTCTCTAGATTCCTTAGCCCTCAAACCTAAACAGGGGTCTGAGCGGCTTAAAGGAAAAGGGAGGAAAGTGAAGGTGAAATGGACTTGGAGTCTTGGGACAAACAAGTTCACTTCAGACAATAACATGCAAACAACAACAACAACAACACAAAAAGAACCAGTGGTTTTGAGAAAGACAGTCACAGCAATTATACAATTATGCTTGATCTAATTGAAATGTGGATTATTACAATAGTTGTAAGAATCCCCAATAAAAGGATTTAATTAAAAAAAAAAAAGAACTAGTGGTAATGATGGAAAAGTACAAGTTACATACTAACACATTAGCCAAAAACAAGGCTCCAAGAATTGATGGACTACCCATGGAAATATTCCAACAAGCAGATGAAGCACTTGAAGCACTCCTTTTATGCAAAGAAATCTGGAAGATGGCCCTTCAAGACACATGCTCTTCCCCCTGCCTCTCCTCGCCTCACACAGCAGGTTCCCTGGAGCAGAATTCACACAGGCTGGCCCATCAAAACTCAAATTTGCAAAATAATACGTCAGTAGTCTTGCCATTTTATGATATCTATTAAAGCATAATTTTGTAAATGTCAATTTGTGTTTTCATCTTGTAAGTTCCAGAATCATCTGCTTTGAAGCTCCGTGAAAATGTCATTTCACTGTAGGGCAGCAGTTCTCAACCCATGGGTCGCGACCCCTTTGGGGGTGGAATGACCCTTTCACAGGGGTTGCCTAAGACCATCAGAAAACACATATTTCTGGTGGTCTTAGGAACCAAGACACTGCTCCTCTATCCGTCTCCAGGCAGGTCCACCCACATGCAGATATGCCCACATACAAGTACCCGGCTTGAAGACTGTTACCCAGGCTACACCATGCTTCAAGACAAAATTTCATTTATTTGAAATTAGAAATAAATATTTCACAATCTATAATTACATATTGTTTTTGTGATTAATCACTATGCTTT
>NW_022103898.1:44080907-44082241 GCF_000313985.2 Echinops telfairi | reverse complement strand
GGCCTGCCGCTATGGAACTGCAGCACAGAGGGACAGGCAAGCTGGCTTCCTGGCCATGGAGGCAAAAGTCAAGGGATCACCTGGATGAGAGACTGAGAACCAGTGAGAGACTTGGCTGCTGGCTGAGTGGACCAATGGCTGTATCTTTAATGTTTATTGATCTTGACTTGGGGTATTCTATTAATTTCCCTAATAAATCCACTTAATTGTGAGTATTGTCTGTGAGTTCTGCATGGCCATTGCAATGCACTACGGAACTCAGCATAGATGTAGAGTGGTTTTGAAAGTTGATGTTAAAATAGATAAAGGAGGATCGACCAGGAAGGCTTGTCTGACTCCTGCCTCCTGGCCATAGGGAAGGCAAGGGAGTCAGATATGGCTCTCCATTGTTGATTATCCCACACAGACACTTTATGACACTTTGAAGGCATCAAAGGACAGAAATATTGACTCAGCAAGATTCTTTCTTTGGGCAGATGGAATGCTTGCATATTGAAGCAAATGAAAACTGAACAACAAAAAGTAAGATTGTTGATTTAAAAAAATATTCATTCTATTGTTAGAATTTTAAGAAAAAGAAACCAAAATTGAAGGTATAAACCAACCATTGCAAATAAGTTTGGAGACAATGAATGACGTTAAGGTGTTCTGATAGATTATGTAGGAGAAAGATTTTAGAATACATATAGATCATAGAATTTTAAAATTAGCAAGCATGTGTTAGTTATTAGGACTCTTGCTGGTGTAGTGGGTTGAACACCAAGCTCTAGCCAGCAGGTCAACAGTTAAAACCCAGCAATTGCTCCTAGGAAGAAAGATGAGGCTGTGACTCCCATAGAGATTTACTAACTAGACACCCCTCAGGGCACTTGGCCTCTGTCTTCTTAGGGTTGCTGAAAGCTGGAGTCAAACTGAAGGCAGTTGTCAGTGGTTGTGGGAGATAGTCATAACTAAACTATCTGAAGTAAGCCATACAACTTTCAAATGATAGAGAAGGATCATTGGTGAATCTGTTGCTGTTGGTTGTAATTACAACGTGTGCCAAGGTAATACTGTTGGTCATGCGTTGGTCTACTACCCATAAGTTTTAATGGTCCAAACCCACCAGGCACACTGAAGGAGAAAGATATGCCTTCCCAGAAACACTATATAGGGTTTCTTCAAGCCAGAAAAATGCCAAATCATTGAGTTTGCATTGGTTGCTGGAAGATACTTAGGAGTCCTGTCGGTGCAGGGATTAAGTGACTGGCTGCTAACCAAAATGTCCATGGCATTGGCCGTTTCCACAATGATTTAGAGCTTTAGACTCTCTGGGGGCAGTGCAATTATTAGCC
>NW_022103898.1:44073404-44075466 GCF_000313985.2 Echinops telfairi | reverse complement strand
AAACAGCTGTCTGGAAAACCTAATGGAAGAGATCCATATTGATGGTATTCCAAAGAAAATAAAGTGCAAGTTGTGGAAATTATTACATGCAAGTAAAATGTTGCTGAACATAATTAAAAAATGGTTGCAGCAGTGCATCGATAGGGTGCTTCCAGAAATCCAAACTGGAATTAGAACAAGGTAGGTCTTGGCTGTGTGGATCATTAGAAATTCTGGAAAACATTTCAAAGAGTGGGAATTCAAGAATCATACTCATGCGGGACCTGTACATACAGTAAGAGACTGTCATTCAAACAGACAAGTAGATATTGTATGGTTAAAAACAGGAAATGTATGTGTTAGGGTTATATCCTTTCACCATATTTATTCAACCAAAAGCTGAGCAAATAATTCAGTAAGTTGGACTCCAGGAAGGAGAATAAGGTATTGAGACTGGAAGAAGACATGTAAATAGCTTGTGATATCCAGCTGACACAACTGTACCCACTGAATGTGGGAAGGACTGGAGGCACTTACAATGAAGATCAAAGACTGCAGCCTCCAGTAAGGGTCATAACTAGTGTAAAGAAAACCCCAAATCCTTACAACGGGGCTAATAAAAAAATCAGAATAAATGGAGAAAACATCGATATTGTCACTTTACATAATCAATAGTCATGGAGACAGAAATCAGGAAGTCATACTTCAGTGGACAGTCTGCTGTAAAGGAGCTCTTAATGTGTTAAAGAAAAAGATATCACTTTGAAGATTAAGGTGCACTTGAGCTAATGCATGATATGTTATCTTGCTTCATATGTTGTTGATTTCTGGACAATAAATAAAGGAGGCCAGAGACGATTTGCTGTAAATAAAGTTTAGACTTAGTAAAATATATTAAATGTACTATGGATTGCAATCAAATGGAAGAACAATCAAATACCTCTTAGTATGGCCAGAATGCTGCTCAGAAGCAAGGATGGAAAAACTTCATCTAATAAAAATTAGACAGGAAGACTAGTCCTTGGGGAATGATATACAGGCTAGAGTAGAGGGTTTGATGGCTAGGGATTATGTCATTTAAACTCCCCTGGGTATAGGTCACGCAGACACCAACCTAGCAATTGGGTTGCAGCCTGCTGACACACGCTCGGTCTCATCAGCCTTTTTGTATAAGATAAAGAGTTCATGCAGCGTCTTTGGCCCCCACCTTATGCTGGAGCTGGTTCTTGTGTCTGGTTCTTCACACTGCCCTAAATGAGAAGCTTCATTCTGCCAACTTCAGACTTCTGCATCCACCAACCTTTGCCCCTTCTTGCCTCTCCTGTGTCACCCTGCTTCCTGTTGAGCGGCTTTCACGTCAAGAGATGCTTGACTTGAAATGAACTGAATTTACCTATTTCTACAACTGTGCAAGCCATTTCTTGATATAGGTCTCTTTCCATGTATATGCAAATGCAAGAATCAATGGTTTTGCTTCTTTAGCAAACCCAACTTAACACGAAAAGAGGAAGACCTTTAAATAAATGGATTATGTATACAACGACTTTTACATAGTCTCAAGCATATACAAGGGGGTATCCCAAAAAGCATGGAAACTTTTTTCCAAAGTTATGCATTTAATTTTTTTATAAAACAACTGTATCATCTTCAAAATACTCTCCCTTACACAATGCATTTGTTAAATCTGTAATTCTATTCTAAGAAACATTTTCAAACTCATCTATTTTGATGGCTGACAGCACCTCCCTTGTTTTTTCTTACCCTCTTCTATGTCTTCCTTTCATGTTCCTCTTCATTCGCAGAAATATAAAGAAGTTGCACAGAGCAAGGTCAGGTGAGTAAGGTGTATGGAGCAAGAGGAGCATGCTGGATTTTTTTTTTTTTGCCAAAAACTGGAGTACTGAGATAGCTACGTGAGCAGGTACATTGCCATGGCAGCAAAACCAGTCCCTCAGCTGCCACAAATCAGGCCCTTATTGTTGCGCACTGTTACCCTATCTTTTCAGAAACTAAATAGAAAGCCTGATTAACAGTCTGACCTGATGGAAATAACTCCAAATGCACTAAGAGTTGACATTTTTGC
>NW_022103898.1:44035618-44073076 GCF_000313985.2 Echinops telfairi | reverse complement strand
GAGAGAGAACCTTCCCAGGTGACACCACTGGGTGCACTAACTCAGAGTGAGTTGCTTGATGCTCGCCTAGTGGGAAAATGCATACAATGAAATCTCAACTCCGTCCAGTGCAAATCTGGTTTTGCAGGGTTACCCCCTTGTAGATTATCAATGATCATGATGGTATGGGATTTGGCAATGTTTTCTTTGCTTGTACATATGGTTTTTGTGAGTTGAAACCTACTCAGTGGCACCTAAGAACAATAACAAATCAGCAGTAATATGGTCATTTCAAAACTGTTGTTGGTAGGGGCTTTTGAGTTATCCCAGTTCATACAATGGAATGAAACACAATCGGTCCTGTGCCATCCTCCACTCTTGTTGCTGTGTTTGAACCCAATGTTGCAGCCGCTATGCCAATTCATCTCCATGGAGTAGTTTTTGCTGGTGTTCTACTTTTCCAAACATGAAGTCTTTCTGCAGCGATTGGTTCTTCCTAATGGCATGTCCAAAACTA
Organism: Echinops telfairi; assembly: GCF_000313985.2. NCBI lineage: Eukaryota > Metazoa > Chordata > Mammalia > Afrosoricida > Tenrecidae > Echinops > Echinops telfairi. The sequence goes on along the minus strand of NW_022103898.1, from coordinate 44,072,580 downwards.
GCAAGGGAAAGTATAATTATCCTCTCTTCTAAGAAATACTCTGGCTATATATCCTCTAACACATATTTATTCATTTTGGCAGTACATGGTATATCTAATAATATAACCCAATAATGCAATATAAATGTGTCGGTTATTATTTGGTCTGCCTTTTTCTCTGTCCAGTTTTCATAGGATAAGAGACATTGAAAAGTCCATGGGAGGTGCACCTTAGTTATCACAATGACATCTTTGCTTTTTAGGGAGCAATCATGTCCTAAAATTAAATCTATTTGAGAAGCTAATGAAAGGTCATTTAATTTGATGATGATCCATAAATTCACTATTTGTTTCTCTAACCACTATGTATGAGTTTCAATTTTTTTTTCATTTGCATGAGTCTTTTGAATTCTTTTCATTCAAATTCTGCATTAAAATCTGAGATTACATTTTTTCCAATGAGAGTAGTATTATCACTACTCAAAATAAAGCTGTATTCATGAATTTTATTACATAATTCTTACAGTTGAAGAAAATATGGTTTGAAAGAAACTGATAGCATTCTTAGATAGAATTCTTATAAGAATGCATATTTTATATTCAGCAATATTATATAATATTAATAGCTTTCCTATTATTATTCTTAATATAGATGACATTTAGTGGAAGTTACAGGAATTACATAATTAAAAAACCACATTGTGTTAAAGTCAGATAACATCCTTCTGAAAAAAATATGTAAAGTATAATGAAGATAATTTTACACTGTGATTTCCACTAGTAATGCCTTCAAAGCCATAATCTTATTGGTGTAATTTAGTCTAAGGAATATTTTCTTCAAAGGGAAATATGACTAGAAGGATGTCACAACGTTTGACACAGTTATTTTTCCATACGATTCTTATATTTAATTCCAATGACAGTAAATGCAGCAGCTTTCAACATTTGTAATATGCTTAACATTGGCCTCACATTTAAAAACTCATGAAATCCTCTCTAACCTCATGCTTATTTAATTTAACGGGACTTAATCAAATCAACATGCATTTTTCAACTTAAAAAGTATTCCATATTTTCTCTTGTTTGAGAAGTAGAGATTAAAGGATAGGACCGATTACTTGCAAAAAACCAGGCAAGAGGACAGAGAAGTTCTGTTAGGTTCCAACTCAGGATAACCCTCTGTTCATCTGAAGGAAATACTGCTCAGTCTTGTACCATCTTTACAATTGTGATGTGAGAGTTCTTTTTTGCTGCTGCTGTGTCAATCCATCAGATGGAGGGAGAGTCTTCCATTTTACACTGATTTTCTCCTTTGCTAAGTGTGATCATTCGCTTTTGTGCCAACTTGACGGGTGCAGGATTCTCAGTGGTTTGGTAATTGAGCCCTAGGAATGCCCCATGATGTGACTTACCACGATGTAATCAATACCCTGATAGCCTCTGCTGTGAGCAGCCAAGCACTTGCAAAAAGTGAAGGATGGAGTGCAATCTGCTTACTCAGTTCACAATCCTGAATAAAATGAAAGAAGCCTCCTTAGGGGCCATAGCCTATTTCCAGTATCAACAGATTTTGTGGAAAGCTTGCATTCTGCATGATCTGAGTCCGGCATCTTATTTTTCCACTCAACTTCTTTAGGTTTGAGCTAATGGCCAATGGCCTGTGTTTTTTCCTGTGGATCCCAGGAGCCATTAGTGGCCGCTTATCTCCCTTGATGATCTTCGATTCATCCACCTCTGTAGTCATAAACCTGGTCTGCTTACCTTGGCTTCATCTGCTTCTGCAGCCTGCGGTGTTCATGCTGATCCTGTACACATCAGCCCCTGAAGCTGCACATGGCAGGAGAAGCCTCCAGCTTAATGTTTGACCCACAGACAACTTGAAATGGGTCTGAACATACTCGCCTCTACAACTGTGTGTGCCCTTTTCTTAATCTAAACATTCACACACATTTCCTAAATTGATTTTCAAATCTGATTTGTTCTCAAGGGCACTGATGACTCTGTCTCCATTCAAACAGATACATCTGCCACTATTACTGAAGAGTGTGGTGTTCATCAATGATGAAAATGGCAAGTTTAATATGTAAATAATCACCATGAACAGATGACACTTCATGAGAAATGAGGCTCTAGATCAGTGATTCTCAACCTGTGGATCACGACCCCTTTAGGGGTAGAACGACCCTTTCACAGAGGTCGCCAAATATATCCTCCATATCAGATGTTTACATTACAACCCATAACAGTAGCAAAATTACAGTTATGAATTACCAATGAAAGTAATGTTATGGTGGGGGGTCACCACAACATGTGGCACTGTATGAAAGGGTCACGGCATTAGGAAGCTTGAGAACCACTGCTCTAGAGGATCATGCTTTGATACTATTCTGCCACTGTTTTCAGGAAGAGAGTATAAGGAAGCTTGTTGGTTGGCAAGTACTGCTTAAAACAGACAAAATAGTAAAGAATAGAGATGAGTTTAGGGCTTTATACTCACAGCTCAAGCATCACGAGAGACTTCAAAATTTCCACTTAAGAAAAAAAGGAAACTTTTTGTTATGGTCATAGATCTAATATTTGTGAAATCCCAAGCCAAAGTATATCACAAGAGTGGATGAATCACAATGCTAACAGAATTCTGAACTTCAAATTGGTGTCTGATGTGAAAGTTAGGGTAGGGATTGGAAATACACGGGGGACTGAAATTGGGATGGGAAAAATAGACACAGATCACCAAGAAGATGAGAGCCTTGGCCCAAAATTTCATTGAAGCACGTTAACAAACAGAATTACTCCTTCATCTGAAGAGAGTGCTCTCTGTTTGCTGCTAAACCATTGGCAGTAAAATTTTCATCCCCTCGACTCACGTGTGATGAGATTAGTCCACAGAGGCATGCTGATCAGACACCTAAGACAGTGTCTTGGACACCATCTGAGGCAGATGTCTTACGAAAAATTGCTAAAATTTCCCAGGAAATACCCTCCATAGGCATTATTGCTGTTGGATCTACAACTAGACATAAGCCACAGTGAATTCCAAAAGGTAAAATACAAATAGTGACATGGGAAAAAGTGTGCTATACTTCTAAAGAAATGGCAGACTTAAGAAAACAAACAAGCAAAAATGAAATGGCAGGCTTTTCTCATATGTATAGACTGAAACCTGGAGAATATGTGTGTTCATGATAATTAAGGGTGTGTAGGCAGGGAACATAAGGTTGAATTAATCTGAATGTGCTGTTTTAGACCCACAAAGCACAGATCGTTCAGTCGATGTTTCAACTCCATAGGTTAGGAGAGGATCCAGTAGTTCAGATGCTTGTTTCTCTGGAGCATAGATTGTGCACCAATACCTAGGTGTGCAGAGAAGGATTTTAAATATCAAAGAGGGAGAATGACACATTCTTTTAAAACTAATGTTTCCCCAGTCACTCCTATCATTGTCCAATGAGCTCATCAAAAATGTGGAAATGGTAGCAGAGATGGAGAATATGCGTGGGCTCAGCAAAATGCACTTCCTCTCACCAAAGCCAACGTGGCCACTTCCACTACTAAGTGCCCAATCAGTCAATAACAGAAGCCAATACTGAGTATAAGATGTGCAATTTTTCCTAAGGGGGATTATTCAGCCACCTGGTGGCAGGTTGATTACACAGGACCACTTCTCTTATGGAATAGGCAGGGTTTTTTGTTGTTGTTTCTTACTGGACAAGATATTTACTCTGGATATGAATTTACATTCCCTGAATATAATGCTTTGATCAAAATTACTGTTCTTGGATGTATAGAATATCTTTTTTTCAAAATCATTTTATTGGGGGCTCATACAACTCTTTTCACAAACCATCCACCCATCCATCCATTGTGTCAAGCACATTTGTACATTTGTTGCCATCATCATTTTCAAAATATTTTCTTTCTACTTGATCCCTTGGTATCAGTTTCTCATGTTTTTCCCCTCCCATCCCCACCCTCCTCCCTCATGAACCCTTGATAATTTATAAATTATTTATTTTTTCATGTCTTACACTGATGATGTCTCCCTTCATCTGCTTTTCTGTTGCCCATCCCCCTTGGAGGGGGGGTTATATGTAGATCATTGTGATTGGTTTCCCCTTTCTCCTCCCACCTTTGCCTTACTCTCCTGGTATCACTACTCTCATTATTGGTCCTGAGGGGTTTTACTGTCCTGGATTTCCTGTGTTTCTAGCTCTTATCTGCACCCGTGTACATGCTCTGGTCTAGCCCAATTTGTAAGGTAGAATTGGTGTCATGATAGTGGGGTCAGGAAGCATTAAAGACCTAGAGGGAAACACCAATGTTTCATTGGTGTTATACTGCACCCTGACTGACTTGTCTCCTCCCTACAACCCTTCTGTAATGGGATGTCCAATTGCCTACAGAGGGGTTCTGGGTCCCCACTCCACACTTCCCCTCATTCACAATGATATGTTTTTTTGTTCTGGGTCTTTGATGCCTGATACCTGTTCCCGTTGACACCTCATGATCACACAGGCTGGTGTGCTTCTTACATGTGGGCTTTGTTGCTTCTGAGCTAGATAGCTGCTTGTTTACCTTCAAGCCTTTAAGACCCCAGATGCTATATCTTTTGATAGCCGGGCACCATCAACTTTCTTTACCACATTTGCTTATGCACCCTCATTGTCTTTAGAGATCTTGTTGGGAAAGTGAGCATCATGGAATGCCAGGTTAATTGAATATCTTTTCCACTGGAATGGTATCTCATACTGCATTACCTTGTATCAAAAGGCTCATTTCTAAGAAAATGAAATCTGGCAACAGACCTAGGCTCATGAAATCTACTGGTCATATCACGTTGCCCATCATCCTACAGCAGCTGGCTGAATAGAAGAATGGGATTCTAACAACTCAATTATGATGCCAATGAGCTGGAAATGCCCTACAGGATTGGGCAATGCTCTCTAGCAGACTGTTCTATAAACTAGTGTCTAATATTTGGCCCTCTTTCTCCAATAGTCAGTATTCATGGGGTCGTAAAGGTGGTAAAGAAGACTATGTCTGGAATCCAGAAAATTCCTTAGGTCATCTCTTAGTAATATTATGCCCTGTGATTAAAGTAAGTGGTAAACTACTAAATTCCACTTCTGATATGACTTTGAATGGCCCAGAATCTTCATGAATGAAGGTTTGAGTCAGCCCATCAAACAAAGAACTTTGACCAGCTGATATGCTTGCTGAATACAAAAAAATTATGGAATGGGTAGTTTAAGTAGGCAGTCCTAAATAGTATTGAAAGCCACGTGATCAGTTGCAGAAATGCGGACTCAGATTGGATGAGTTTTGCTCTCCTTGTATGCATGTATCAAATATTTTTATTTATATAATTCAAGATGTAAATGGGGTAGTGCATTTTGGACTGTACATTTGTAAGCTGTATCTTGTTAAAAGCAGTTATATCTTTATTATGTCTTTGTTTGGAGATTATGTATGCTATAGGATGATGTGTTCAGATGCCAAGTTGACAAGGGATGAACTATAATATTTAGGCTTTGTGTCAATTTGACTATGCCAGGATTCGCAGTGGCTTGGTAATTGGAAGTCTAATGATCCCCCATGAGGGAGTCTAATATAATGTAATTAACTCCATGATAGAATATACTGTTAGCTGCCAAGCAGTTATAAGGAAGTTAGGGTATAGTGTAATCCCATAGTTTTGCCCATTCCAAATAAAAGTGAACAACAAAATACTCAAGCTATAGAACAATATCACTGATAATATGCACAAGTATAATTTTACTGATGATCATCGAACAATGATTGCAGAGGACTGGTAGAAGTTCAGTCCAGACTAAGAAGATTACATGGAACAATGGATATCATTGCTAATGACAGCTGGGTCTTGGTTCAAAGCAGAGAATATCAGAATTGTGTTTGTGTTTTATTGACTATGGAGAAGTATTCAACTATGTGGATCATAAAAAACTATGAATGAATTGAGAAGAAAGGGAATTCCAGAACACTTCATTGTGCTCATGAGAAACTTGGGTGTGGATGAAGAGGCAGTTGTAAGAATTGAACAAGGGAATTCTGCTTGTTTGAAATCAGGAAAAGTGTGCTTCAGGGTTGTATCCTCTAAACACACTTGTTTAATCTGTATGCTGAGCAAATACTCAGAGAATGTGGATTATATGAAGAATAATGTGGCATCGGGATTGGAGGAAGCCTTATTAACAACTTGAAATAGGCACTCCTTGTTTGCTGAAAGCAAGGAGGACTTGGATCACTTGCTGATGAGATCCAGAATTATAGCCTTCTATATTTAAAGAATATCTTATCCACTTTGCATTATGACTCAATATAAAGAAGACCCAAATCCTCACAATTTGACCAATAGGTAACATCACGATAAATGAGAAAAGGTTGAAATTGTCAAGGATTTTGTCTTGCTTGGATCCACAAATAATACTCTTGGAAAGAGCAGTCAAGTGAAGAAGAGATGTCTAGCATTAGGTACATCTCTTGCACAATATCTCTTTGGAGTATTGAGAAGCAAGGATGTTGCTTTGAGGACTAAGGTTCGTCTGTCCTAAGCCATGATATTCTCCCTTGTTTCACATGCCTCTGAATGTTGAACACTGACTAAGAGCTAAATAAGATCCTATGCAGTGAATTGCAGGACTGGAGGAGATTATGGGAAGTACAATGGACTGTTCAAAGGACAAACCGATCTATCTTGGAAGAAAGGCAAGGATGACAAGACATCCTCTTACATACTATGGACATACTGTGAAGAGAGACATTATCCTTGGTAGAGTGGGGGCACAGCAAAAAGAGGAAGGCCCTCAAGGAAATGGAGTGACATAGTGGCTGCATCAATGGCTCAGGCATGGGAACAATTGTGAGGAGGGCGTAGTCCATGCCATGTTTTGTTCTGTTCTTCCTATGGGTCAGAACCAACAGAATTGCAACTACCAATAACAACCATTTGATAAGATTATCAGAGATCCTCAGGTGATTCTTACATGATCTTTGTCTTCTAAAGAGCTTTATTGACATATAATTCATGTACCATACAATTCAGTGATTTGAATATATTTAAAAGAGACATGTTTTCTCAAGAATCACCTGAAATTTTTATTACAATATATCTTTTGATTCAGTATACCTGGGTTGGAAAGGCAAATTCAAATCAGGAGGTCCAATCAGATTGTACTTGTTCACAGCCCTGCTTAAAAGCTGATTTGCTTTCCACTTTCTGCACCTATCTCATTAATCACCGATTCAATCTCAACCTTAGAAGATACTAGTTGAAAAGATTTTATACAGAGATACTCAAGATAAGATTAATAGTCAATTGTTTTAACTACATTTTCTGCCGTTCTTCGAATTATATGCTTTAGTCAAGTTGGGATATTGATGTAAACTAGAAAGCCTTTTTAAAAGTCTGGATTCACCTTGGAACTAACATTAGCTAGCAGGTGCTTCATTCACAAACGGTCCTGCGTGCTTCTTTGACATGGATGTGCAAGCAGACGTGAACAGGGCTGTGAGGAGTAGATCTGTTAATATAGAGAAGTAGGGTGTGAGATATGAGTCTGCTTTACTTTCCAGTGTTGGCAGCTTTCCTCTCGTGAGACCGGCATCACCTGATTTGGATCCATAAACTCAGCATTAGTCAAAATACAGGAACAATCTTTTCCTGAGTTGTGACCCAATGTCTTTCTTGAGTTCTGACCCAATGTCTTCCAAAAAGGAATCAGGACTCTAGAGAAATTAAGAGACATTCTTGACCAGTTTTCAATATTTTAAAATACCTACTATGTACTTATCATGGACCTATAAATACCAGGTACGTACACAGTACTTCAAGTGTATTGATTTTGCTTGGAATTGTATCAACACTGTTTACATCTGTATTACCTTAGGTTTCACTTCGAAGTACACATATTATATTATTTGCTTTTGGATTTTGCTTGCTTATTTTGTCTTTCTTAGGGCAGTAGTGTGAAATCGGGTGAAATCATCTGACAGATATTTGATGAAAGATGAATGTTGTCAAGGTTCTTTGCTAGGTGCCAGGGACAAAAACCTAATAGGCGTCACATTCTCTCAGATGGTTCCTTGGATAGTGATTTTTCCTTGGGGAGAGATTTCTGGGCCAACCCAGAAATTATGGTAAATTTGTCAACACGGCTGTTAGAGCGCAAAGAACAGAAGCCCAACTCAGCTGGAGTGGAGAACTGGGTTAGCACGTGCCGACCCTGCTGCTTTGCCTCTATTTGGTTGTAAAGGACTAGCCTTGTCGCTAATTTTGACCTCACCCCCGGCTCCCTGACTTGGCTTGCTGGTCTCGGCCAAGGCTTTCCCAACCTCTGCAACTAGTTTCTTTGCTTTCGGTTTCCACCCTCCGGGAGGTTGACCCATAAAAGAGCTGCTCCTCTTTGTACTGGACTTTGTCTCTTTTCTGTACCTGCTGAAAAGGTATTCTTTCTGATGCGATCCCAGCTGCTTTCATAATTTGGTCCTTGCACTTTGAAGCTGTTGAGGGGGGAGGAGTTTTCAGAGTTTGGATCTCTCCGTTATTGAAAGTATCTGATGCTATCTCAGGAGACTGTTCACAAAGAAAGACACTGAGTACTTCCCTAAAGTTAAAGGTTATAACTCCAACATCCACACTCTTTTCCAGATAGTGGGGAATGAGGCAAAATGAAAGAAAGAATAGTCATCTCACTTTCATAATCACAAAAGCACCCTTTTTGGAGTTATAGGCTTCTCTTGAAACAAAAATTTTAGCACCAAACTACCTGAAGAACAACCCTACAGCATCCTAACTTTCTTCATCTAGTAAGCAAATGATATTAAAACCTAATTCCTAATTGAGTAATCCTTATCACATTTTATGGCATAAAGACAAGGCTCTCTACTTCTGTAAAGATTTAGTCTTGCTAACACCCAGGGGCAATTCTAGTATGTACTATAGTGTCACTATGAGTTAGAATTGACCCAATCATGGTGTGTTTGGTTTATATTATTAATCACAATTTTGTTAATGAAAATGATTTTATGGTTCTGAAAATAATTTGTACAAAATAAAGTCATTTCAAATCAAGCATAATTATTCTCCAGGGGCCTTCATGGTTCTGTGAGTAAAATGTTGGGTTATTAACCTCAAAGTCAGTGGTAGCAACCCACCAGAGGCTTTGCAGGAGAAACACGGATCTGTCTGTTCTCATAGAGATTGACAGTCTCAGAAACCCTGCAGAGAAACTCTGCTTTCTCCTCTATGGTCACAGTGAGTGAGAATCAATTCAATGGCAGTGGATTTGGTTTTCTGGGGGTGGTTACAGTGATTCTCCAAAAAAAGAAAACACACAGATCTTTGGAAATAATTATGAATCAAACTATATTACACCAGACATCAAAGTGAAACAAACTGAAGATAGTAGGAGGGTTATTGCTTTTGTTTAATGGATATTTTTAATGGAATGTGGAAATGGTGTGCAGACCACCTCTGACCTCCTTTGGTTGCAGTAAGGAGATGGAGAATCAAAGTCCAAACCCGCCCAAGACCAATTACTCTAAGGCACAGATAAGACATGCAGTCTTCCTCCCTCCGTCTTTACCCTACTCTAATAGAAACCATCCCTCCCATGAACTCTACTCTCTTCTGGGTTTGATAATTCATTACAATTTCTACACAGAACTCACAGACAACACTCCAAACTATGATTTTGTAAGGGAAGCTAACAGGTTATAAAATGTTTAAAAATACAGCTTTTTTCTGCAGCCCCTCACAGGATTTCTCACTCTGTTCTTCCAACTCTGACCTGCATAGTCCCTGTCCTCTGTTCTGCTGAGGCATGTGCTTCGAAGATCTCTTAAAAAACAAGACAAAACAAAACAAAAAACTAAAATCTTTAAATCTGACTCATAGTGACTCTTTGGTACAGAACAGAATTTCCCATTTGTTTTTCTCAGATTTTAAATCTCTATGGAATCAACCAGCCTCATCTTTCTACTAAGGAGTGACTAGAAGACTTGAACTGCTAACCTTGCAGAGAGCAGCTCAGGGCATAATCTATTATCCACCAGAGTTCCTTTAGTGCTGATAAATAACCAAAGAGCACACCATGTTACAAGCCAGTCTCCTTTCCAAAAGAACCCAGCTTCACTATTTCCTTGGACAAGAGGTCCACTCCCTCCTCTTACAGTCTTTGCTCGATCTTATGGTCTTGGTCCTATAGCCTCTGCATGTTAGGCAGGATCTCATCTCATTGGTTGGCTCTGCCACATCAGGCAGGGATCTCCCAAGCCCACTGCTCGTGGCTCTTTCTAGATTGTCAAAGGATTCCTTCTTCCTGCTGCTGAGATGGTTTACTTTTATACCTGGTGAAATAGCAAAACTGATCAATCCCCCAATTAGAGTGCTCTATACCCTATTTGTCAATAGGTGGGAGTTTAAAAGACTATGGCTAAAAGAGCTATAACCAATCATTTCATTTCCCAGCAAGCACAAATAGATGAGAGTTTTCAGATACTTGCTAAGGAGGGCAAGGGTGAGTGAATGAAAACCACTTATGTCTTGCTAGTATGATTATGTATTTTTTTGTGTGTGTAAATAACAGCAAAGGGACCGGTAGTGTAGTGATTACACATTGGTCTGCTAACCTTCAGGCCAGCAATTTGAAACCAACAGTCAGCTTCTCAGGGGCGTTCTACTCCCATTAAGAGGTACAGTCTAAGAAACTTATAGGGACATTTCTGCCCTGTCCTATAGGGTCCCAGTGTGTCTGGATTGATTTTATGGCAGTTTTACTTATTTCTGTATTTATTTTAAGTTTCAGCAAACATCTCTTCATCTGGTTTCTATCTGTAAAGTCACACTCACGCACTACCATCAAGTGGATTCTGACTTTAGCGGCCCTACAGAACAGGGTAGAACTTGCCCCTGTACCTTTCTGAGAATTTTTATGGGAGGAAAAAAACCTCATCTTTCTCCTGGTGTCTTTAGAAGTCAGCATTAACTAGTGTGCTCTGTGGCTTCAGTTTGACATCATTCCCCACGGACTTCAAGATGTGACATCTCTTTTACCAGCTCAATAGCTGAACTCTTAGAACATTAGCTTTGGTGCTGAATGATGAAAGAATCTGTGGCTGGAGTGTATCTGTCTAATTTACTGGAGATTTCTTGATAACTTAGCCTTTCCAGTTTTGGGCAACAGAGATCTAAATTAACCGATCAATTTGGGACACAAACATGTACCTGTCAAGTTCTTTCCAAAAGTGAGCCTGAGACCTAATACTGCTTCTCCACAAGTGCTGTTGCGCCTCCAATTCAAAGCCACCACTTACTGAGAATCAGAAAGGTACATAGATTGGTTCGCTGATAAGGGGCAAAATGGTTGCACAGTGGTAAAATCATGTTGGTACCATATGGCTGTCAAAGAAATAAATACATCTCTTAGCATTTAATAAACTAGTTGTAAGCCTCATAGTGGATACACGCAGTTGGTAATAAAATTCTATGTTCTATCATTTTTATATGTAGCTATTATTTTACTATTCTTAAAATTGAAAGAACAATAGTCACCACGAGTTTATTTGCTCTCTGATGCAACTTAATGATCAGAACAAACATACCAATTTGAAAATGCATTTAGACATTAGTTATTTTTATTCTAAAAATATATATGTATTTACCAATATTTGTATGAGGGATCTTAAAACATTTGTGGGAAAAATGGATAAAACATAATGGCATTTTTTACAGACTGTTTTTAATCCCTTCATATAGTCTATTTCTGTAGTTAATTATGTGAAATAAATAAGCATGTGAAGGTAAAGGAATACAGTTTCTAGAACAAGTTCTTATTTTCTCTATCTCCGCGTGATTTTCTGTAATCATGATACATCATTTATTTTTGAGACTATTCTAATATATTGCATGTGGTCTTCCTGCTTTCATCAGGTATTCATACAATCTATTCCTTACCCAGATCGCTCTCACTGCCGTCAGGTTGATGTTGACTCACGGTGACCCTAGATGCCAGGGGAGAACCGGCCCCTGTGAATTTCTGAGACGGTAACTCTCTATGGGAGTGGAAAGCCCGGTCTTTCTCCTGGGCCTCACCCAGATACTTAAGCGATTTTTGTAAAACTCAATTAGGTCATATTGCATCCCTCCTTAAATATCTCCTCCCTGTATTTTTAAGAGTATTCTGCTCCTCCTTGGACTTCCGTGTTCAGCAGCATCATGCCTTGGTTCCACCTCTCTGTGTCCTGTTCACCATCACCCAGCATACTGAAACCTGGTCTTTCCCCACAACGTTCCAAGCTCACATCAACTTCTGCTCTTGGCACCCTTGTGCTCTTTGTGGACACCTCCTGCTCATGTTTGCCATTATCTGCACAGGTTTAAGCACCACACGTGTCTTCCCTAGGAACCCTTTCAGTCTATCACATCAACCTGTTTTGTTTTCTTTTATAGCAATCGCTGATCATTTAATTTTTATTATTTATTCATAATCTACCTTTGTAGTAAGTTTCAGGATGCTAAGAATCTTGTCCTTTTTGTTCACTGCTATGCTCCCCATGAAGCATGTTACATGCTTCCAAGTTATATGCTCCCTACGAAGCACAGAAAAGAGTTGCTGAATAATACATGTAATATATCGATCCATTTGTACTTTGTTTGCTCTGACTCTGATGTCATGTCAAATTCCGCTCTGTCAGTTGCTTGTGGATGTTTTCCCTCGGATTCTATGATCTTCAAATGATCTTCATGATTTAACTCAGTTCTGGAGAGCCTCACATGAGATTTTGCTCTATGAGGTGAGGTTTGTTTTGTGTAAGAATATTCACTCACTCACTCACAGTCATCAAGCCAATTCTGAGAACCCCATCTTTTCAAAAACTTCCATCGAGGTCTGCAGACTCAGAGCCTGGAGCAAAGGTTAGAGCTGCCCCTTTGAGTCTTCGATTGTAACTCTTCAGAGAAGTGGAAAGCCCATTCTTTCTCCTGAGGATTGCCTGGTGGTTTTGAACTGTTGACCTTGCACTTAGCTGTAGAATGCCATTCTATGGCATTCTGCAGCAAGGTAGAATTGAAAGTCAAGTCTAGCCTTACGTGTGCCAACGTTAATCCTGCCACTCCTTTTCTCTAGACCTGTGCACTCTACAGAAGGGCATTGATTTGACATAATTTCTAGGCTGGTTCTATAAACTACTGGATTCTCCCCAAGGTTGTCATAATGAAAAAGTGTGATCTTTCAGTAACAATTGGAGTATCTTTGAATTTTCTATCTTGTTTATTAATATATACTTACATATATTACACATGTATTGCATAACAATCTTTGCAGTAAATGTAGATATTGGAGAATTACTCAGGATTCTGAATGTTGTCGTGTAAACAAGCAAAGTTTAAGTAAGAAATTAAAATCCTCATGGATTCTAATATAGTACATGCCATGCAAGCATAAGTCGTAGTATAAATATGAAAATATACAGTCTGGGAAAGGAGAACAGAAGATCAGAAAAGCATGTATCCCTTTAAATGAAAAATGTAAGACTTCAATTGTGCTCCTTTGTGCAGACACAAAACTATATTTTAAACTAAATAATGAGCTTTAGTTAACTGAAAATAAAATTGAAACAAATGTTTCAGGTCAGACTAACTTTAATTATACTGTGTTCTCCCTCAAAAGTGACAGATTTTTTTAGTATGTATTCCTGGCACTGAATAAAAGAAGAGAAACAAGTCTCTCTCTTGGCACATTGTGTTGTTTTCAAACTTGCTTCCATCCATCCAAATTATACCTTCATATCTGTATGGAAGTTAGACTTTGAATAATGTTTTTTAATTAATTATGGAATGTTCTAAAAACCTAGCAAGATGATAGTAGTCTATGGGTGTATTTCGTTTTAATCTGTTCAGAGATAATTCAACGCAAAATGATCACCCATGATTTTGGAAGTTTATGATCATTAATAATCCATTCTCAGTCCTGTGTTTGCCTTTACTTTTCCTAAAATATTTACATACCACAAAGGAGATACGTGTTTCCAAGTATTTCAACTTGCAATCACTTTTGTGGAGAAATTAAACTCAAGCTAAATAAAAATGCTTTTGACAGTTTTAATCTAAATGCACTATGTAACTCTAAATGCAAATTTACTCAGAAAATATGCAAGAGCTTAATAGATACACACTGAATTAATTTGGGTGGGGAAGAAAAGAATTTTTTTAAAATCACTTACATATAATAATACATATATGTAAACATATAATATGCAATATTTTACCTATAAGACTTGGGGCATAATATTGTCATGTGAGGAATGCAGTATCTGATAGCAGAAGAGACAGAAGTACATTTAATAAAATAGGATAAATGCTGGAACAAGAACAACTTTGGGATTGTTACATGAGAGGTTTCCTAGATTTGAAGCTGATGTTTAATGAATAATTAGAAACTCTACAGTTTCTCAGGTCAGAACAAAAGAATCTACGCTGGCCTCAAATGTGAGATATTTTTGAAGGTCAGGGGATATTTTGTATGTCTTCAATACAATCTGTAAGAAGGGATCTTGGGAATCTGTAATTATAGGTGAGAAACTCTGTATTAATCTTCTATTTCTTTTACTTCTAAATAGCTTGAAATAGTCCAGTTCTGGTTGAAATATATCTCCATCTACTTAAACCTTTAATATCCTCTCCTTCTTATCAGTCTCGTCTGATACTCTTAATCCTTATAGCATAAGAACCTTTAGATTATCACGTCATCACCAAATCTCAAAACCTACCTATATTTTGGAGTCCTTGGGTGATACAAACTGTTAACATACTCAGTTGCTGACCAAAAGATTTTAGGCTGTAGTCGGCCCAGTAACACCTGCACAGAAAGACCTAGTGATCTCCTTTGAAAAGTTCATTATTATGAACTCTATAGCACTCATTTTAATTTGACACACGTGCGGTTGCCATGAGACATAAAGGATTGTTTTCCATCTGTATCCAGCAGAATGCAAAAGTGTCACAAGACCGTCTTTGTTATGCTTTTTGCTGTATCCTTGGAGTTTAAAACTCTGGGAAGCAGTTGCCACTCGAGCCTTTTTATTCGATTAATCATGATCCATGTTGCAAATTATGGGACTGTGAGGACGGGAAGATGATTAGGTACTTGAAAACAGGCGAGGAAAGAGAAATTAAACAAAACTAGCCATGAAAATGAATTTGCATACAGGTGAACTTAGTGCTTTGTAATTTTGATGAAGAATTTAAGAATTCTTCCCAGCTGTTTCTTAGAAAAAGGTTCATTTCACCTATTTATCTTTCTAGGGCTAAAGTGGGATTTCCTGTTATTGTGACAGTGATGGTAGAGGGGATCATTCCATTTCTGAAAATAGAACAATTTCAAAAAGCAATAGCTTTGAGGTATAAATGTAACCTCTTGAATCCCTTTTCCCAACTACCCTTTCAACATCCCGACTCTCTGACATCCACCCAATATAACTGTCTGAGAATGTTTTCAAATGCCTGATCGCAATGTTTAGGCATTCATACGAAACCACCTGCATCATTAACTTCACTAGATGGGGCTTGGTTTTCTTCTCATTGTAAGAAGAAGCCTCATGCTCACATTCATGGGTTTCAGCACAAATACAATTATTTCAGGCTTCCCACTAAAGAATCAAAATAAAAGTGAGCAATCTGAGTAAATATTCAAAATGCAACAGATTACCAACTAATGTAAAAAGAGACTGGAGTTTCACAAAGGGACCTCGGAGATAAAACCATGCTCCCGCCCGAGCCCGTGGCACCGTCATTGTGGTAGAGGTCTGACTGCCCGGCACTACAAATCCCGACCATGACTCAAAAGGATGAAAATCCACTGCTATTCTGAAGCTGTTCTGAGTGCTCACACGTAGAATTTCAAAGGCACTGTGAACTCAGGCATCATTTTTTAACACTGGGAATAATGAAAAAGAAGACAAATTGAAAAGGATGGAAGAAGTGGTGGGAGCCTAAGTTATGAGGCTCAGTGTCATTTTAACTACCTTCATTGGTTTACTTATAAAATATAGTACAAGTAGACACGTGCATTTTTAAAAGATCAAATCAATATATCCATATTATAAAAAATTCGCAAAACAAAAATTATATGAATCCAGCACTATAGCACAGTGTTATGTTTTAAGGTAATTGACTCAAAATCCTTTTTCTTCCCCTGTGCATTTTTTGAAACATAGGTAACTTGTTTCCCTTTACAATGTTAAGCTGGGAGTAAGAAGTATGGTTACAAAGGCATATCAAAATACTTTTCTCTGAATCACCTATACCTACTTATTTTTAGAAACTCTCATTGCCTGGAATTTCTTCTCATCTTCCAGCCTGGCGCCCCCCACCCCACTCCAATGTCCCACCTATTGTGATCCAAAGAATACAACTTGGCCTTTGTGTCTGGTTCTTAAATCATCTAAAAACCCAAAACAGACTCACTGTACTGGATACATTCCAACTCACACTGACCCCAAATCCCAGGGCAGAACTACCTGTGTGGATTACCATAATAGGAAGCCTCCTCTTTCTCCAGAGGAATGGCTAGCGGCCGTGCAAATTGCAGCTCAGTGCATAATCACTTCCCCACTAGGGTTCCTTTCCTAAATAATCGGTCTTGAAATTCCCTAAGAAGCAGGGAGACTTCATTCTTTACAACCTCTGGTAAGCAACTGAGAATTTTTTATAAAGTATTGAGGATTACATCAATCGTACCTGGTAAGTAAGCTCAGACAAGGCTGAGAGCATAATTCAAATACATGTATTCAATTATTTCATAGATCACGACTATGCAATGCAGCAAAGGGCTTTGACCATGTTAGCTCGGGAGTTTCCTAAATTGCCCGGAGCATGTGCTCCTGGGACAATGGCAAGTCCCTGGGAACAATGGGATTTTCATTCTAGGGGCCTTCACAGACCTTGCTGACTGTAATAAATGAGTAATTGTAAGTACAGATAGTCTCTATGAAATCTGGAGGCTATTTATTAATAAATGAATAAACTCATCATGGCCAACAAGGGCCAATGAAAGCTATTATCTGCTACTTGGAGAAAAGTCTGAGTCTTTCTGACTCGTGAACTCTACTTTAGCTTGAGGAGGGTCATTCAGAGAAGAGCTGCTTGGATAGTCGATTGTAAGGGACGGCTCTTCTACTTCCTGAGAATGCATGTCTCACTGCTTTTCTATCTTCATTGCTTCCAAAGCACCTGAGCTGCAGCAGTGATGACCCAGAATGCACCTCTCTGAGGAACGATTCCCTCCTGCACCTTTGAGGGTTTATTTCATATTCAATGTGCATCAGTAGATGATCAAAATGATAAAACTGACTTGAACGGTTAAAACTTTGTCAGTTGATCCAACTTCTGATTCACGTTAGGCCTGATCTAGTATCAACATATTATGTATTTGTTTTTGTTAGTTTACATTGTGGTTTATCTCAGATGTATTTTGTCATTGGGGTGACCCCCTTCAAATTTTGTTATATGCTTTTCTGTTTTTCAGTATATGAAACACAGGATTGATGAACATATAGAGTCAGCAAGTAAAATAAGGGTTTCTGGGGGTTCAGTGGGGGAGGGTTGGAAAAGGGGGCTGATGTCAAGGAGTTCAAGAAGGAAGAAAGAGAATGTTTGGAACCTGACTGTGGTAGCAATTGTACAACACTGTTTGCTGTCATTGCCTATGGAATGATAGGATATTGGTATTAGCTCCCAAGAAAATGACTTTTGGGGAAAAAAAGTGGAGAATGTAGTACTAATAGTGTTACCCTCAGCCACATGTTAACATGAGCTCTTACCAATCTTCTGGTAAATTCTTATGAGAAGAAAAGATACTCTAACTGGTCAAAATCTACAACACTAGCTGTTCCCCAGCAGGAAGAGAGCTCCATGAGGTCGGAGAACTTTAGAGGTCGTCTCTCATGCGTCCCTAGAACACGGAACACTGTCTGATAAACGGTGGCATCGCAAAAAATGTGTGCCGATTGAATTAAAAAATGCTTTAAAGAAGCCAGAAGCTAAAATGGTACCTCTTATCTGTTATTATATTATTTTTTTCATCTACTAAATTGTTCATTACTGGAAGGTAGGAAGTACCTCTTGACTTTTATGACGGCATAGATATACTGGGCAATACATAATATTTGGGAATAAGTGAATGTCAGAAATAAATATTAATGAGGAGTCATACAATCTACATGAAAAGGGCAAATGTCTTGGTATTTCAAATAAAATAAACGTTAGTAAACAAGCAATCAAACAAGCAATTTATCTTTAAAAAGTCAATTGGTTTTGACCTTTTTTATTTCATTCACCCTTTAACTCAAAGACACTATTAGTACTCAAATTATAATGTGTGTGAAAATAAATTTCAGTTTAAATGGCCATCTTTGAGGAAAAACAAAATATTTCTAGTGTAAGCTAATCTAATCATATAGGGGGGGCGGCGGGGAGAAGCAGGGCTTGCCACAAAAGAAAAGCTGATGACAATAAAATCCTGTTAGTTAAACAATAAAAAGATGAAAATCAGAGCAATGCATTGTACTTTTACATTGTACTTTTACATAGGGAACACTCTAAAAGGAAGAAAACCTAGTCTGAGCGATGCAGAACAAATTTCATCTCTGCCATCTGCAGGGTAAAGACTAGAACTTTGAATAATCAATTTCCCCAGATTTGTCATAAAGTAATCTCTGGATGCTTGACCTTCATCAGATGACTATCTACTCCTAACACTCCCCCTTTTTTACTCGCTTCCTAATTTATGTGCCAAACAGCAAAAGTAATCTCCCTGCATTAGGAATAGGTCATCTCCTCCCTTCCCACACTTTTTCAGGGTCAACACAATCATGAATAGTAATGGATGTCTACTAGTTGAGACGGTCGAAGACTGCTCCAAGTGAAATAAAACCCTCTCTAAAAATGTATGCTTGAAGTTTTAATATCATAGGTGGTTCAGGTAATAAGATATAATGCATTAGAAATCAATGAGAATTATAAATCAAATTTTTTTCACTATTAGAAACCTTCTAAAATGTACCCTTTAGCAAATTTATTTGCTTGGGAAGTGGCAAAGATGATATTTTCCACATAGTAAAAAAAAATGAATGTTTCTGGAACAAAATTGCTTTTAAGCTAAAAGAGAGAATTGATCCTTAGGAGAGATCCATTAAAAATAGTTTTAATCTTTCTGTGAATTCTCCTAATCATGCTATATGTGCAAAAATATCATTTTGTTATATGTTTATCTAACTTAAGGTTTCTGGTGTGCCTTTACAGTCATCTACCTGTCCGTTTTGTTTATAACATTTAGAAGGAAATTGAGATTTTGACAGTGTTACATTAACAATAGAAAAATCTAATATTAAGTTTGTACACAAACTCAAAAACTCTCTACCTTTAGGTAGATTCCATCTCATATCCGACCTATGAAAAATGAAACCAAGTTTACTCACACTGAGCTGATTGTGACCCCAAAGGGCAGACAAGCTGCCCATGTGGGTGTCTAGGTTTGTGATGTTTACCAGACCAGAGGCTGGTGGACTTGAACTACATGTAACCTTCTATTTGGCAAAATAAAAACATATCTACTAAAATTTTAGGCTGTGGTAAAATGTTAGAGCAATTATTCTACCCTAAATGCTAAAAACCAATGCTTCTGTTTTGGCAAATAGTATTGAAAATCCTCAGAACCTATATGCTTTACTTAGGATCACCTGAGAAATGCTTAAAATACATTGATTTGAAGTACATTTTTTAAAGTACTATATGATTTGCTCAGTTCAAAAAATCTAGAATTTTTATTTGGTAAAAATAAATTGTATTCTTTTGCATTCATATAAGTATGCAGAGTTGAGAATCAATGCCCATATTTACTGTATTGTTTAATTTTCAAGAAATACCTCTCTAACGAAAGCAAGTGTTGAAGCAGAGATGTGTTTAGTGACTTGCTAAAATTCCCCAGTTTCACCTAGAAAAACCCCACGTCTCTGATTATTTCTCTCATTGTGCATAGATTTTAAGATGATTTGCTCAAATCCTATATAGGGCTGTTACCTGTGGGGATTCTCTGGATAGAAGGGATGCGTGCATTCAATAACTCACTATCCTTAAAAAACAATCGGTCCTTACCTATAGAAAAACTCACAAACAATGTTTAAAAGTCTTATCACTTTAATGCATAGCAAATAAGACCCTAGCACAATACTTAAGTACACAGGGACTGAGGATGGGTGTTTTGGTTTGAATCCTGACTCAACCCCTCACGGTATATTTTTAAACTGCTTATTCTCTCTACTTTTCATTTTCTCTCATATGCTCCTGGGGGGAAATTACACCTACTTCACAGGCCTATGTTTGAGATGTTTAAAGTAAAAGATGCACAAAATGAGAAAGTTCCCAGCACAATGAAATAACTTAATCTCTACTACCTAACCCGGTTTGATATTTTAATCTTGCAAAACTGATACATAATTTACAGTGGCTACAATAAAGTTATTCATGTTTTTTTTAATGTCACTTGGCGGATTACAATACACCAGACACAGACCAGAGTACTTTCATGGGTATCTAACAATGAGACAACAAACAAGGAAAAATGAGTGCATTTGAATGATGGTGCTGATGGAGAATAGGGAATGTGCCATGGTCTGCCATAAGAACAGAGAACTTTGTCTTGGACAAAGTGGGTGCATAAGCAATCGTGGTGAAGAATGCTGATGGTGCCCAACTCTAAAAAGGTAAGTGTTTCGGGTATTAAAGGCTTGAAGATAAACAAGTGGCCATCTAGCGGAGAAGCAACAAAGCCCACAGGGAAGAAGCACACCAGCCTGTGTGATCACAGGTGTCGATAGGATCAGATATCAGATATCAAAGACACAGAACAAAAAATCATATCACTGTGAATTTGGGGGTGTGTGTAGTGGAGACCCAAAGCCCATCTGTACGCAACAGGATATCCCTTCACAGAAGGGTCATGGTGAGGAGACGAGCCACTCAGGGTGCAGTATAGCACCAATGAAACATACAACTTTCTGTAGTTCTTTTTTTTAAAATCATTTTATTGGGGGCCCGTACATCTCTTATCACAATCCATACATGTATCCATTGTGTGAAGCACATTTGTTGTCATCATCATTCTCAACACGTTTTCTTTCTACTTGAACCCTTGGTATCAGCTACTCATTTTCCTCCTTCCTTCCCCTCTCCTCCCTCCCTCATTAAACCTTGATAATTTATTTTAAAAATGCCATGTTTTACACTGCCTGATATCTCCCTTCATTCACATTTCTGTTGTCCATCCCCCAGGGAGAGGGTTATATGTAGAACCTTGTAATCAGTTCCCCCTTTCTATCCCACCTTCCCTCCACCATCCTGATATTGCCACTCTCAGCACTGGTCCTGAAGGGATCATCTGTCCTGAATTCCCTGTGTTTCCAGTTCCTATCTGTACCATTATATCCTCTGGTCTATCCGGATTTGTAAGATAGAATTGGGATCATGATAGTGGAGGGAGGAGGCATTTAAGAACTAGAGGAAAGTTGTATGTTTCATCATTGCTACACTGCACCCTGACTAGCTCATCTTCTCCTCGCAACCCTTCGGCAAGGGGATGTCCAGTTGCCTACAGATGGCTTTGGGTCTCCACTCCGCACTCCCCCTCATTCACAATGATATGATTTTTTGTTCTTTGATGCCTGATACCTCGTGATCACACAGACTGGTGTGCCTCTTCTATGTGGGCTTTGTTGCATCTTAGCTAGATGGCCACTTGTTTATCTCTTTCCTCTATTTCTTTAATGTTTCCTTCCCACTACTATCATGACCCCAATTCTATCTTACAAATCTGGCTAGTCCAGAGCATGTACACAGGTACAGATAACAGCTGGAAACAGAGGGAATCCAGGACTGATAAACTTCTCAAGACCAATATTGACAGTAGACATATCAGGAGGGTAAGGGGAAGGTGGGGGGAGAAAGGGGGAACCAATCACAATCAAAACAAATCACCTATAACCCCCTCTCTGGGTGATGGACTATAGAAAAGGGAGACATCAATCAGTGTAAGACATGAAAATATAATAATAATTTATAAATTATCAAGGGTTCAGGAGGGAGGGAGGGAGGGGGGCAAACATGAGAAGCTGATACCAAGGGCCCAAGTAGAAAGAAAATGTTTTGAAAGTAATGATGGCAACAAATGTACAAATGTGCTTGACGCAATGGATATATGTATGTATTGTGATAAGAGCTGTATGAGCCCCCAATAAAATGATTAAAAAAATAATAATAATAATAAAGACACAAAGCAAAAAAAATCTCTCTTAAAAGAAGCACAGTCAGAGTGCTCCTTAGAATCTATGAGGGTGCAACTTTGCTGTGTTCTGTGCACCTTATCAAAAGGGTCAAGTCTATGGAGAAGGATACCAGGCCTAGCAAAATAGCAGGTCCATGCAAAAGAAGATGCCCAGTGAAATGGATCCACACAGTAACTGCAACAATGGGCTTACAGAACAACGATGGTGAAGAAGGAGCAAGACAGGGCACCCAGCAACAGCACATGGCTTTTGATGGTGGGTTAGATCCTAAAAATTGGTAGAATCCTTCAGACAAAGTCTGAATAATGCTGGCAAGGGCTGTGGAATGGAAGTTACAATCTCCTCTGTTGTGTCATATAAGGTAGAATTATAGGAATTTTACACAACTCTCTTTGTAGTACAATGAAAATTGAATGTGTTAAAAAAGACAGTGGTATTTTGAAGAAAACAATGCCCTCCCCCCTAAGCTGGGTACGTGCAAGTCTCTTTTAAGAGCTAAATTTCTATGAAAAGGTCTCAGTGCTTACTCTGCAAGCAACTACGGGTCTGGAAGCAAGCCAGGTCAAGAGATTTAAAGCAAAACCAATACTGTAAAGCTGGCAGACACTCTGATGCTAATGGCATATTAGATTAGTCCTCACATCTTTATCACAAGAACGCCAGAGTGCAGCCTTTGATAGGTGACAGTCTTGCTGTGTTTCAAGGAGCGGAAGTTTTAATTTCCCTCTGAGTTGCTAGGTTTTACTGTTATATCACCTTGGCCTTGAAGATTCCCAGGACAATTTCTTTCTATAACTAGAGCAAAGGGTGAAATAAGTATCCTTGGTAATAGTAAAGTAGAAGCTGATTTCGTAGATTTTTAAAATTTGTTCTTTTTATTATGATTAGGAATTCCTAATTATTCCTAATTTTATTTAAATATCTCATAAAAAGAATTGTTTTTTAATTTCAAACTGTGTTTCTGTAAGTAATATAATTTTCCTGTGAAATAAAATTTTAGTAAGTATAAGTGTAGATAATTTCCTACTACTTCCTATAATTAAACCCCCAAACAGCTTAGCTATGATCTTTACATTATTTCAAAAATTTGTGATTTCTTTTCTAATATATAAAACTTTGTGGTATATATTTCACTATGGATTATTAATAGGACACTTTCATCAGTAACTGGACATGCATCCTTACTGGTACTTGAAAATGATGAAAAATTTTTTAATAGAACAATGTAGGTAATTATGGTAGCTGTGGTAACAATAATGAAAATGGACAAAGATTTAAATTTTCATATATGCCACATAAACTTTCCTTAGAAAATCCATATGGGTTGAATATGTGCATATTTTTATAATGATTAAATTTTTATTATGGATAAAATACTTGAATGATTTCAAATAGAAGATGAAATAGCATTGTCTTGCACAGATAGAGGACCACTGTTTTGTGAAAGAATTGAAAGCCAAGAAATCTAAGGGTCAGAATTAATTTTCCAGGCACAGTAAGAAACTCCACATTAATACACCCAGTTCTTCAACTGAGTCATGTAGATGCTTACTAATGAACGACTGTATGTCTAATGCTGTACTTTGTATAGCTACTTGAGAGAAACTCTGCATCAAGTATAGATCACTTGGCTGAGTCAGCATGCTGCTGTGGTTTGAATATCATTCTAAATGCAAAACAGCTACCAATCTGTGTCTAGTCAACAGTATGTAGCATAAGTCCCCGTTTATGCTGACAGTTCTCCGTGCATAGTCAGAATTCTTGACAACTCATTCATCAGTGCAGAGCTTTCTGCCAAAACTAGTCATCCTCTCTACATAATGAACTCGCTTTCTTCACATTCGCTGTTTCAGTTTTGTCTCTTCTAATTTATTTCTAATTCATTCTAAACTCATCCTAATTTGTATTCTCCCACACCACACCACTGAAACTACTATTTCCAAGGCCTTTAATGGCCTCCTTTTGTCAAATACTCATGAACGCTTTTAAGGGTTTTTGCTTTGTTTTGTTTTTCCACATGAGAACTTGTAAAGAGTTTGGCACTGTTGCCTCCTCCCACCTTTACAAAATATTATTCTTTTTTTAAGCTCCTATTGCATTATTTTTCTTTCAGTTTTTTTTATATACTCCTTTAGGCTGTCTTTATTTTATTTCCTTCTGGCTCGTCTTAAACAATGGTATTTTTCAAGATCTCTCCTTAGATCTCTTCTTCTCTTTAAAAATGTCTTGAATCATATTGCTGGGGTATTTCATCCACTTTCATAGCTTTATTTATGTCCTTATAATGCCAAGTTTAGCTATTTCCTATAAACTGCCAGATTATATAAGAGTAAGTAAAATAGTAATACTACTAGTGTTTCGCTTTGTACATGCATGATTTATTACTAACAAAATATGTTTAAACTTAACTCTTCTACCAGTAGATGGCTGTCAACAAGAGTTTTCAGTAATATACTGGTCTTAGCCTCTGTATGGTGCCTTCTAAAACACCTCCAGTCCAAACATGGCTCTGTGGGAAAGTTCCGTCAGTTCAGAAGGTTATGGGAACTGTTCTTTTGGATTCCAACGGTTTGGTTATGATAGATTTTTTAAAAGGACAAGGGAGAGTCAGAGCTGCTTATTCATTGCTAGGATTCAAGCAACTTAACAAAAAGTTTACTGCCATAATGGTTATTTTAATTATTTTAAAAAATCATATAATGAAGGCTAATTTATTGTTTCCTACAGTTAATACTTAAGAAAAATAAAAGTGGTACACAAACTAGATTTTTAAAGAAGGCCTTAAATATTAATGAAATATATTAAATAATACCTTAAAAAAACAATAAAACTGTTATTTAAGATATTTCTATATCACTTCTTGCTTGGTGCCTCCCTTGCAAAAGTCTTCGCTTTTATCTGAGCAGCAGAAGCTGTGTGATTTATCCTTAACCATCTTCTCACCGGAGGAGGTTCCCATTCTGTTAGAGGTAGGCCAATTAGACAAGAGTCATTGTGTTTGATATATGAGGAAAAGGTGACTTCTCTATACATATTACATGTATCTTTGAAAAACACCTTTTCACCTCTGCTGAACTGACAGCAATTGTTCTGACAATATTTTTAGCTCTTTGAACACTTCCAGGAATTGCATAATTCTCTCATCATATGTCAAGAGAATTTGGAGCCTAGCGCAATGCTGACACGGGTATCAGCACCTCACCTCTGGTGGTCTGCCACTGTTCTTGCTTTACATTATATGTTTGTTTACTGACTAACAAACACAAGAACATAAAAATTTAGTATTTATCAAAAGGATAACAAGTTTTCTGGAATGAATACATTGTAGAGTTTGTCTTTCTTAGATCAAAAGCAATACTCATGGAAGAAGCCGTCAAAAGACCCCAAAATTAATTGCCTTCGTTGCTCTGGTATGCAAAATCATTTTAGAGATTGAAAAGCAAGGATGCTACTCCAAGGACTAAGGTGCACTTGACCCATGTCATGGGGTTTTACATGGCCTCATATGCATGTGACAGCTGGACAATGAACAGGGAGACTAAAGCAGAATCGGTGCTTTGGAACTGGGCTGCGGGAGAAGATTATTGAAAGTGTCATGGACTGCTGAAAGGACAAACCGATCTGTCTTGGAAGAAGTACTGCCAGAGTGTCCCCAAGGTAAGCATGGCAAGACTTTGTCTCACATACTTTGGACGTGTAAGGAGAGACAGGGCCCTGCAGAAGGGCAGTATCTTCAGTAAAGTGGAGGGGCAGCGAAAAAGAGGATGTCACCCAAAGAAATGGATTGGCATCGTGGCTGCAACAAGGGCTCAGTCATAGGATCAAGTGTGAACATGACAGAGGAACAGGCAGCGTTTCGTTCCTGAGTACATAGGGTGGCTATGTGTCGGAACGGATGCAATGGCACGTAAAAAGAACAGCTCTGTGAAGGTTTTGACCGTAACTTCCAATGAGGCTTCCCGAGTCTAATTTCATATGTCATCGCCTCCCCATAAATGTCTCTCTCCTTGCCAGCTTCTGTGTCTGAAACAATGTTATTGTCATATTGACTTTTTTTTCAGATTAATCACTATGAATTTCTCTTTAAATTATTGTTTATGATCTACATAATGCCACATCACATCATTCTGCTTGGCTAATTTCTACTCAATTTTTTAGATGTCAATTTTAAAAATACTCATCTAGGAAACTGTTCCTATACGTTTAGGTTAAGTTAAGCACATTTGCTCTTAATCTTACTGTACCTTGTACTTAATATTATTTAAGTATTTGCCTCTCTCAATAAACAGTGATTATGGGAAGCAAGTCAATGGAGCTTATTTATTATGGTTAGTATATAGCATAGTGCCTTGCTAGTAAACAAATAAGCGTAGGGTTGTTCTGCATACACACACATAAATATGTAATATATGTGTTGTCTATGTGCCATGGAGTTGGTTAGCATTAATAGAATACCAATGTACACCAAAATAACATTTTTCACAGTTGGGCCAACTCGTTTTAATTGTTGCTGTGATGGAGACCATTGTTGCAGCAACTGTGTCCTTCCATCTGGTTGAAAATAGTCCTCTTTGTTCAATTAACCTCTCCTTTACCAAGTGTGATGAGCTTTCCCAAGGACTGGTGACTCCTGATAATATTTCCAAATTACAAGAGAGCATGTTTTCCAATCCTTGTGTCTAAGGAGTATTCTAGATGTACTATAAGCAAGATATATATGTGTCTTCTTTGTAGAGTCCATGGCTCCTTCAATGGTCTTTATCAACACCATAAACCAGATGAATTGATTCTCCTGCTATCTTCTTTTTTTCCCCAATTTTCACATAGATGTGAAATAACTGGAAAAACCATGACTTGGTTTGGTGCACCTTATTAATAGTGACATCTGTACTGCAAACTTGAGAAGTTTGAGCCAGAGGCTTTGCCCAACACAATACTTTTTATTTTTCAACGCTGACTGTACATTTCTTCCAATCTTTTTTTTATGCTTCCTACATCAATTAGTGTTCCTATAGCATCTTTCAATATTGCTAATCAAGATTTTTATCCCCACTAAATTCTTTCTGTTTGAGATACGCTAAGCATGCTATTCCTTTTTGACTTTATAATTCTCCATCTTTGCACATTTTATTATAATATTTTACTTTGTCTTCTCAAACTGCTCTTTGAAATTGTTGTTCTGCTCTTTTCTTCACAGTCCCTTCCAGTTGCTCTGTCAATCTAGAGCAGTGGTTCTCCACCTTCCTAATGCCTTGACCCTTTTAATACAGTTCCTCATGAGGTGGTGACCCTCAACCCTAACTGGAATTTTGCTACTGTTATGAATTAGGTGACCTCTGTGAAAGGGCCGTTCGACCCCCTAAGGGGTCAAAACTCACAGGTTCAGAGCCACTGTTCTAGAGTAAATTTCAAAGTTTCCTCTAAAATCCACTTTGGTTCTCCTCTTTTTCCCTTTTTTTTTTTCAATGACTTTTTGATTTCTTCATATATGCATTGTTTTCTAGTGCAAATGGAACATTCTCTGGAATAGACCATATGTTAGGCTAACAAGCAGGGCTTAATAAATTTAAAACATTGATATAGTAATAAAACAAAATGTTCATGTGGTAATTGCATTAACATATTGATATTAATAAATATATTCTTTTAAAATACTGACATATTACAACCAATATTCTCAGACCAAAGTGCTATAAACTTAGCAATTAACAATAAAAAGAGCAAGGAACAGCAATCAAATACTTCAAAACAGAATGACACATTGCTAAAAAACTACTGGTAATTTATGAAATAAGGAATGAAATTTATAAACTTCTTGAAACAAAAGAGCAGAAAATACAGCATGCCAAAGCCCATGGTACCCCACACGAGCTGTACTCAGAAGAAAATGC
Organism: Echinops telfairi; assembly: GCF_000313985.2. Lineage (NCBI taxonomy): Eukaryota > Metazoa > Chordata > Mammalia > Afrosoricida > Tenrecidae > Echinops > Echinops telfairi. The sequence goes on along the minus strand of NW_022103898.1, from coordinate 44,044,354 downwards.
CCACCACTTGCTCTCAGTGTGTCATAGTGCAGCAGCTTGTGTGTTACTGTGATGCTGTTAGCTTTGTCACCGCTATTTCAAATGTCAGCAAGGTCTCCCAAAGTGAATAGGTTTCATTGAATTTTCCAGATGAAGAATAGACAACAAAGAAGGAATCAGCTGTCCATTTTGGAGGAAATACTCTCTGAAAACCTAAACCTTGTCATATACTGAAGGTCAAATAAGTTGAAGTAGAATCTTTTCAGAGTGTCAGCATATGGGTTCCTTGAGTCAGAAAACACTGGAAATACTACTGATGAGGACCGCCTTTCAAAGTAGAGTCCAACATGTTGGTGGAGTGGCATGTTTGGGATCTTTGTTTGCTAATGGGGTACAACTCAAGGTAAGAAAAATCACCTGTAACAATTCTACTCACAGAAGGCTCAAATTCTAGGAAAACATCATTGATATCATATTTTGCTAAGATGACCCAGTAATGGTTTCAGCATTACATTGATAAGGAGGTACCAAAGGTTCAACAGGATTCAAGGGATATCATTGCTGATGTCAAATGTATCTTGGCTGAGAGCCAAGAATACTAGAAAAATGTTTATTTGTGTTTTATTGACTATGCCAAGGCATTTGACTGAGGGGGCCATAGAAAACTATGGATAACCTTGAGAAGAATTGGAATTCTAGAACATTTCATTATCCTCAGACCAGAACTTGTACATGGATCAAGAGGCAGCTGTACGAACAGGACAAGGGGACACTGCATGTTTTAAGATTAGGAAAAGTGTGCATCAGAGACGTATTTTCTCATCATACGTATTCTAATTGTATGCTGAACAAATTATCCATCAAAAATTATATGAATAAGAATGAGGTATCGGGATCAGAGAAATGCTTATGAACAACCTGTGAACTGTAGGCATCACAATGTTGCTTGCTGAAAGTGAGGAAGATTTGAGGCACCTGCTGATGAAGATCAAAGATTGTAGCCTTCGGTACAGATTACAACTCAATGTAAAGAAGACCAAAATTATCACAACTGGATTGACAAGTAGTATCATAGTAAATGCAGAAAAGATTGAAGTTGTCAGGGATTTTGTCTTGCTTGGATCCACAGTCATTATTCATGGAAACAGCAGTCATGAGATAGAATGATATTTTGCATTGGGACAGGTAGCCTGACACAAGCCATGGTATTTTCAATTGTCTTATATGCATGTGAAAGTTTAACATTGTGTAAGGAAGACAGATGTGCAATCAATGAATTTAGATTGTGGTTCTGGGGATGAACACCAAATGTACCATGGAATGCCAAAAAACACATTGATCTGTCTTGGGAAGAAGTAAAGTTAGAGTGTTCCTTAGAGACAAGGATAGTGAGGTCTAGTCTCACGTACTTTAGACATGATGTCAGTAGAGACCAATACCTGGAGAAGGATATTGTGCTTGGCAGAGGGGAAGAGAAAATGAGAAATGTCCTCAAGGAAATGGATGCACACAGTGGCTGCAACAATGGGCTCAAGCATAGAAAATCTTTTTATGATGGCACAAGACTGGGCATGTTTTGGTGCTGTGGTGCATACTGTCGTTCTTGGTCAGAACTGATCCAATAGCACTTAATGACAACAACAACTATAACAATAGGGCACAATTTATTGCAATAAACATGCACATCAAAATAGAAAAGAACAAAAGTCAACACCTTAACCCAATACCATTACAATTAGAATAAGAGCCACAAAATAAACCTTTACCACTATGAGAAAATAAATCATAATATTAGAGCAGAATCAAATGAATGGGAAAATAATCATAAAACATGAATTGGTTTCTTCAAAATGATTAACAAAATTGAAAAACTACTGACAAACTTAACACAGGAAAAGAAAATGTAAATGTGAATAATAAGAAATTAGAACCAACTGAAATAAACAAGATAATATCATATTATAAAAGACTATGCACTAACAAATTTGAAATCTTAGATAAAATGGAAAATTCCTAGAAACATAATGTCTACCAGAATTGACATAGATTGGTTTAAAAAATTACAACAGATTCATAATTAGAGAAAAAATTGATCATTACAATAAAAATTTCCAAACAAATTGTCCAGGATCAGAAGACTTCACCTCACTTAAATTCTATCACATAGAAAAGACTTGACAATTATCCTAGAAAAAATATTTAAAAATATAAAAAAGAATAGCAAACTACGGAACTAACTTTATGTAGTAAGCATAACTCTGATACCATAACTGATAAAGACATTACCAGGATTGAAAATTAGAGATCCATTTTGCTTATGAACTTAGATGCAAATATTCTCAGCAAAATCTTGGCCCATAGAATTCAGTAATAATAATAACACATCATTAACAGATGCTATTTATACCAGATATGCAAGGATGTTTATGGCACCATTTCTCTTGGAATTTGTCATTTGTGACATTAATATCCCATACGATTGCCTGGCACAAAATGTCCAATATCCGTTCATTCCAGTTTATTCATCTCTAGGGTATTGGTTTTTATGTATTTCAATTCATTTTTGATAACTTTCCATCAAAATAGTATAAGAGTTATTTGCTAGAAGACAGAGAAGTGGCTCATTTAAAATATAAAAATATTCTGCAGCTATGTGTCACAGAAGCAGGTTTGTTCACTGTAATTATCTGGCCCAATTGTGGATAGAAATGGTTGAAACACTCAGCTGGTGCCTGGCTATCAAAAGATATAGCATCTGGGGTCTTAAAGGCTTGAAGATAAACAAGCAGCCATCTACCTCAGAAGCAACAAAGGCCACATGGAAGAAGCACACCAGCCTGTGTGATCATGAGGTGTCGATGGGATCAGGTATCAGGCATCTAAGACCCAGAATAAAACCATGCCCATGGAGTGGAGACCCAATGCCCATCTGTAGACAATTGAACATCCCCTCACAGAGGGGTCACAAGAAAAAGATGAGTCAGGGTGCAGTATAGCACTGATGAAACACGCAACTTTCCTCTAGTTCTTTGGTGCTTCCTTTCTCCCACTATCATTAACTCAATTCTACCTTACAAATCGGATTAGACCAGAGCAGGCACACTGTTACAGATAAGAGCCCAAAACACAGGGAATCCAGGATAGATAAACCCCTCAGGGCCAACATGGAGAGTAAGAGTAGAGATACCAAGAGGATGAGGGGAAGGTGAAGGGAGAAGGGGGGAATTTATCACAAGGATCAACAAGAACCCCCTCCCAGGGGGACGAATAATTGAAAAATGGGTGAGCAGCGACAGAGGACGATGTAAGATATGGAAAAATAATCTATAAGTTATCAAGAGTTCATGAGGGGCAGTGGGTGGAGGAGGAAGGGGGAAGAAATGGGGAGCTGATATCAGGGGCTCAAGTGAGAACAGAATGCTTTGAAAATGATGATGGTGACATTTGTGCAAAGTGTTTGACATACTATATGAATGTATGGATTGTGATAAGGAGATGTAAGAACCCCCAATGAAAGTATTTAAAAGAAAAAAACCTCAGCTACAGTTTTATATGTAGAAATATTTCATTTTTAACAAGATAATATATGTGTCCCATTATGGCATATGTTAAATATTGATATATAAATAAATAAATGTACTTAAGCATAAATGCCATATTAGTGTGTGTGTGTGTGTGTGTGTGTGTACCTATTTGAGGGAGTTTCTAAAATCCTGGATAAATACAATTTAAGACAATATACCTGGAAAAAAAGAATAATTAATAAATTATCAAGGAGCCATAGGGGAGGGATGGAGGGAGAGGGAGGGGAAAAACTAAGGAGCTGATGCCAGGGGCTCAAGTAGAAAGAAAATGTTTTGAAAAAGATGATGACAATACATGTACAGATGTGTTTGACAAAATGGATGTATGTATGGATTGTGATAAGAGCTGTAAGAGCCCTAATACAATTTTTAAAAAAATAGAATTTCCTCACCAACTTTTCCAAGCCAAGATATTTGAAGGATAGAGTAGAAAGAAAGTGGATATATAATCCAATATAAACACTATCTTGGTTTAGAAAGTACACTAGCACAAATAAACAACTACAATGTATTTAGTTAATGAAACACTATAGATAAAAGTTCTTGAGATAGCCAGCTTTTATTATGAATTTTCTTTCCTAGCCCTGCCATTCATTAGTAATTTAACCTTCATAACTAATCTTCAGTTTCTTTATCATCAAATCGTGTTAATAAATAATTTGCAACATTTAGGATTGATATGGGGTTAACAATGAGAAACACCTTGCAATTGAGCTAATCCTGACTTATAAAGATATCCTTGGGTAGAACAAAGTAGGATTGTTAAAGTTGTAATTCACGGGAGCACACTACTACAGCTTTCTTTCTACATGGACCTTTGGGTTATCAGCTTAGCGCTTAAACACTGCAACACCAGGGATTCTTGTTGGGGATTTTTTGGGACAAAATTGCCTGTAAATGTATTAGCTTAGTATGTAACATACTGTAAAATCCCTATATATTTGAGTTATAATAATCGAGTGAAAATAATTATTTCTAATATTAACTAAAAATAAAATAGCAAGCAAAATTACCTCTTTTTCATTAACTTCTTTATTATTGCTGATTAAAATATTTTGGCTTAACCAGACTTGATAAGCAGTCATTGCTAGAATAAGTTCAGCTTTTCTCTTATTCATATCCCTGTGGGAATTAAATGGAGAAATAACATATTTGTTTAAAATTACACATTAAATTTTTAAGACTTAAATAGTCTATTATAATAAAATTAAGTGTCAATGAAAAAGTGATATAATAACATCACGGATGATGAAAAACAAGAGATCTAAGAGAATACATCAAAGTGAAATTATAAAATAAAAAGTTACAATTTACCTACAGCTGATAATATTTAGCAATACTGGAAATGAAGGAATTCATCCTGACTGTCCACTGCCGAGGGATTAACCACTGAAACCTTATATATCTGACGTAAGACCAGAAAATGAGCCTCTGAGGTTGAAAGGCACTCAACATACAACAGGGGAAGAGCAGTCTCCATATCAGAGTTGATCTTATTAGCATGTATAGAGCAAACCTTTTGTGATCTTCATGTGCTAATGGCATGCAATTCAAATGAGAAGAAATCATTGCAAACATTCATTATTCATAGGAATGTGAAAAGTACAACGTATGCATCTAGGAAGCTTTCAAGTTGTAAAAAATGAAATGAATGACATGAAGATCCATATCCCAGTCCGAAGTGAACTGGTATTGACCATTTTGTGTCAGATGGTAATATGATTTACTATACCAGGAATGGAAGATTTAAGATAAAGTGTGCCATATTCATCATCAATAAGAACATCTCAGGACTTTTCCTGAAGTGAAATGCTAACTGTAGTGGGATAATATCTATTTGCCTTCAAGGAAGTCTAGTTAATAAAACAATTCTTAAAATTTATGGACAAACTACTAAAGCTTGTAATGAAAAGAAGAAAGACATTTACTGATTTTTTTCAGTCTGAAAATAATCAAACATGCAATTATGATGCACAGATATTTATTGGTGCTTAGAATGAGAAAGCTGGGTGGGGGGAGAGGAAATATCATTAGTTGGAAAATATCACCTTGATGACAGAAAGACAGTGGGAGGTATCATGATAGAATTTTTCAAGACCAATGTCTTCATCATAACAAACATTTGTATCAAAAATATAAATTACTACATGTGGACACTACTATATGGAATATACAAGAATCATATGACTACACTTGTGGAGTGAAACTATGGAGAAGCACAATATCATTAGCCCAAACATGACCAAGGGCTAACAAAGGAACTCACCATTAATTGCTCATGTCAATAAAGGTTGAAGCTGAAGAAAATTAGAGCAAGTCCACAAGACTCAAAATACAACCTTGAGTCTATTTCACATGGATTTAGAGAAAATTTCAATAACAGATTTTACACATTAAACTTTAATGATTCAAAAGTAGATGAGTTGGGGGATGACATCAAGTGCATCATATCTGATAAAAGCAAAAGGTAATTAAAATAACAGAAAATAAATGACCAAAATGAGTATAAGAAGAGACTCAAGTTTTCTCTTGAATGTAGATTAGCTGAAGCAACGAAAGAAATTATTAACTAAAATAGTTCAACATAAAATCTCAAAGGGCAATTTGAGAAGACAAACATGATGAAATATGCCAAGAGCTACTTAAGCATATCTTAAGCTGAAAGAACTGAAGAAAAAATTCGAGCCTCAAATTACAATAATGAAGGATTCTAGTCAAAATATTGAAATATGTGTAAAGCATCAGACGATAATGGAATAAATACAAGAATCATTTTTCCAAAAAGAATCAGTTCATCACCTCAAGAGGTAGTTTATGACCAAGAACTTGTGTAATAGTGAACAAAAACGCCCAAGCTGCCCTAAAGACATTAGTAAGAAAATGTCTCCAGTAATTGTCATAATATTAACAGAAGAGTTTCAACCAACTGATGCAGTACTGGGAGTACTAGCTTATCTACAACAAGAAATTTGGAAGGCAGTTCTCTAATCAACCAACTGAAAGAGAATCATATTTGTGCCTAACTCAAAGAAAAGTAGCACAACAGAATGGAGAACTATTAAACAATATTATTAATATCACATGCAGGTAAAACTTGGCTAAAGATAAGTCAAAAAAACATTTCAGCAGTGTACCAACATGGAGCTGAGGGAAATTCAATAATTTTTCAGAAGAGGATATAAGACTTTAAATATCATTATTGACTTCAGATGAATATTGACTGAAAGCAATACCTGACCCAAAGATCTTAAATTGTTTTTGGTTGACTATGTGAAGACATTTGACTGTGTTTATTGTAATGACTTTTGCAAACAATAAAAGCCCAGAAAATTTAATCATAATAACTCCAAACCTGTACATGCACCGTGAAGCTATTGTTCACACAAAAATGGATACTGTATACCATGGACTTCCAAAAGAACAAACAAAAAAAATCAAAAAAGTACGCCATGGTTAAATTCTTTTCCTATGGATAACAAAGTATGAAAAGAGAAGAGCACTTGAAGTGTCTACTTAAATGGATCAAATATTACAACAATTAGTGTTGATTATAAATCAATGTAAACAAAACTAAAAGGATTTCTGGCAAGATGGAGAGTGAGGAACACATACCAGAGGGAATCTGCACAAATAAGTACAGGAGAAAGTCCACACTGCCGGGTCACAGGAGGAGCATCACAGAGATAAGTAGGCACAGATCCACAAGGTTTTGAGGAGCTGGGGATTTTGCTTACCACAGTGGAGGCCAGCTAGGGTCTAACCTTAGCACGGCCACTGTCTAGGCGTGACCTGGGACCACTTGGAGCCAGCACAAGGGTTTTATCTCAACACAGCCACAGCTTGCTGCCTTGCGGCAGGGTTTAAACAACCCCGGGCCCATGGTCAGGAATTGGGGCTCAGCTATATTGTTACATTTTTCCCCTCTCTTCTCTCTTTCCCCCCAGTCTCAGTGGGCTGTTTTTCTTTTTCTTTTTCTCTTCCCTTTTATCTCACATACCACTGCCGACCTCCAGGCCACTCCCCTTAGCCTAGGGCATTTATGCCTATCCTCCACCCAGCTGGGAGAGCTCCACCTTGTGTAGTGTAACCTGAGGCTGAGGAAATTCTTCCCACCTTCCTCCTGGGGAAATTCCGCCTGCCCACCCTCTGCAGTGCTTAACACGTGCCTGGAGAAATCCCGCCCACATTTTTCCTGGCTTCTGTGGCACTGCCATTACAGCAGGCTCCCCCCACAAGCCCTTTGTGGTGCCCCAAGTTGCCGTGGGTCACACCATCATGGCTTCTTGTGAGATCACCTAGTGCAACACCATCCTCATGGGTCCACATCTACCCAACCAGCATCCTTGCCCTCCAAATAACAGAATTTTGGTGGACTAGGGAAAGAGTGAAGCCACTGGAGGATAAAGCAGTAGGCCAATTCCATAGTGCAATTAGCTGCAGGCAGTTTGAAGAAGTATTCCTATCAGTCTCTCAGAAAGAGCCCAGAGCTCTGTGACTCTCTGGAAAATGGAACTTGGCTCCTCTAAAACAACGTAACGCAAATAGCAACCAACCCAAGCAACCTAAACAAAAAACCAAGAGAAACAAAAGACAATGTCAGAAGATGTCCTGAACCTAACAATGTGCATAGAAGAAGCAGACATTGATCTGTCACAGAAAGACATTTTCAAAATGCTGCTTGGAGTCATACAGGATACGAGGGAAACAATACAGAAAAAGAATGAAATGATAGTGGAGATAAAGACCATACACCAAAGGGAAATACAAGAGTTTAGGGATTAGATAATAGAAAACAATAGCAGACACGCGGACTTCACCAATGTACTGGAGGAGGCAGAGAACTGCTCCAGTGACCTAAAGGGTAGCCAAGCAGATGTTAACAAATGTGAACAAAAATCTAATAAGAGTTCATTAGAGAAGCTGAAGAAAACCTAAGAGCTATATCTGATGTTATGAAGAGGAACAATATCAGAATAATTGGATTACCAGAAGAAGACCCAATAAAGAAATCATCTGCAAAAATAATGAGAGAATTCTTGGAGGAAAATTTCCCCAACTTAATGAATGAAAACGAGGCTACCATTCAGGAGGCTGAAAGAACACCAGCTAGACTGAATCCCAAGAAGTCACCAAGGCACATAATAGTTAAACTATCCAACTTTGAGGAAAAGGA
>NW_022103898.1:44012589-44035105 GCF_000313985.2 Echinops telfairi | reverse complement strand
ATGGTAACATCACAGAGTCCACAGATTGCTGCAATAACCCTGAATCAATGGACTGAATTTAGGCATTAAAAGACTGAGGCTAGCAGACTGGCTTAGAAAACACAACCCATCAATCTGCTGCATTCAGGAGACACATCTCAAGATTATAGACAAAAATAGGCTTAGAATCAAAGGCTGGAGAAAAACATACCAAGCAAACAGCACTTCAAAGAAAGTAGGGGTTGCAATCCTAATTTCAGGTAAAATTGACCGCAAAAGGCAAACCATAAAAAGAGATAAGAAGGGACAATATATAATGCTCAAGGGAATGGTAGACAAAAAACCAATATGCATTTTAAACATATTCCACGAACAAGAGACCCATTGAATACATCAACCAAACACTCCAAAAGATGAAAAAAGAAATCACAGGCTCAACAATTATAGTAGGTGACTTCATTAAACCACTGTCTGAGAAAGATAGGTCACAGGGAAAGAAACTCAACAAGGAGGCTAGAAATATAAACACTACAATTAGACAATTTGACCTGATAGATACTGTATTTACATAGCTCATCACACAAATACGAAAAAAAATCACATTCTTTTCAAGCCTACATTTCACATATTCAAAGACACCACATGCTGGGGAAAATGTCAAATTTGTATAAATTTAAGCACATTGATATCATACAGACCTCTCTCTCTGACCACTGTGCCATAAGGCTGGAAATCAACAAAGGGAAGATGAAGAAAACAAGAGCAAACAATTGGAGGATGAATAATTCTCTATTGCAAAAGAGTCTACTGGCCCAGATCAGTGATGAAATTAGGATATTTCTAAAAACCAACAAGAATGAAAACTCGACATAGCAAAAGTTATGGGGCACAGCAAAGGCAGTTATCAGAGGAAGTTTCATAGCAATACATGCACACATGTAAAAGGCAGAGAGACTTATGATACATATGCTGGCACAAAATTTATAGCAACTAGAGCAGAGACAACAGGACAACCCTACTAATAGCAAAATAAAAGAAATAATAAAAAGCAGGACTGAGATTCAGGAGAGGGAAAACAAAACTACGAAAAAAAATTAATGCTGTTAAAAGTTGTTTCTTTGAAAGGATAACAGAACTGACAGACTGTTGGCAAGCCTAACCAAAGAAAGGAAGGAACAAATTTCAATAGCAAGCATGAATGTTGAAAGAGGTGGCATTACAACAGACCCTAATGAAATCAAAAGAATAATTGCACATTACTACAAAGGACTGTACTCCAATGAATTCAACAACTTGGAAGACACGGACAAATTCTTGGAAAAACAATCCCTCCCTAGACTATCCCTGATGTATGTCAAGAATTTCAACCAACCCATAGCAATAGAAGAAATAGACAAGGTTATCAAGGGATTACCAACAAAAAAATCCCTTGGACCAGATGGCTTCAAAGGAGGATTCTACCAAGCATTTGGGAAGAACTGACACAAATCCTACACAAACTTCCAGAATATAGAAAAAGATGGCAAACTCCTGAACTCCTTCTATGAAGCTAGTATAACTCTGATACCCAAACTGGTCAAGGGTCTCAGAAGAATCAAGATCTACAGACCTATATACTTAATGAACATTGATGCAAAAATCCTTAACAAAATACTGGCCAATAGAATACAAAAGTATATAAAACAAATAATTCACCATGACCAAGTGGGGTTCATACCAGAGATGCAGGGATGATTCAACATATGAAAGACCTTCAGGATCATTTGCCACATTGACATAAATAAAAAAATAAAAAGTATAAAGACCACAGGATAATATTGATAGAGGAGAAAACAATAGGACCGAAAGTTCCAGGGGGACATAGGAGGGGGGGGGGGGGGGAGTAAGCGTTAATAATATCAGGAACAAGGGAACAATACGTGATCCAAATCGGTGGTGAGGAGGGTATAGGAGGCCTGGTAGGGCTTGATCACGGGTAATGTAACCGAGAGGAATTACTGAAACCCAAATGAAGGCTGAGCATGAGAGTGGGACAAGAGGAAAGTAAAAGGAAATAGAGGAAGGAACTAGGAGGCAAAGGGCATTTATAGAGGTCTAAATACAGTCATGTACATATGTAAATATATTTATGTATAATGATGGGGAAATAGATCTATGTGCATATATTTATAGGTTTAGTATTAAGGTAGCAGATTGACATGGGCTTTTACTCAAGTACTCCCTCAATGCAAGAACACTTTGTTCTATTAAACTGGCATTCCATGATGCTCACCTTCCTGACATGATAGCTAAAGATAAAGTGGGTGCATAAGACAACGTGGTGAAGAAAGCTGATGGTGCCTGACTATCAAAAGATATAGCATCTGGATCTTAAAGGCTTGAACATAGACAAGTGGCCATCTAGCTGAGAAGCAACAAAGCCCTTATGATAGAAGCACACCAGACGGTGTGATCATGAGGTTTCTATAGGATCTAGCATCAGGCATCAAAGAACAAAAAAATCATATCATTGTGAATTAAGAGGAAAAACACAGTGGAGACCCAAAGCTCATCTGTAGGCAAGTGGACATCCCCTTACAGAAGGGTCGTGGGGAGGAGACAAGCTAGTCAGAGTGCAGTATAGACAGCACCAATGAAGCATACAACTTTCTTCTTCTCCTAGTTCTTTAATGCTCACCCCCCCCACCACCACCACCCCCACCCCCGCCCCAACATGATCCCAATTCTACCTTAAAAATCCCGGCAGACCAGAGCATGTACATTGGTACAGATCAAGGAATTTGGGACAGATAAACCCCTCAGGATCAATAATGAGAGTAGAGATACCAGAATGAGAAGGGGAAGGTAGAGGAAGAAAGGAGGAACCGATTACAATGATCTACGTATAACCCTCTCCCAGGGGGATGGACAACAGAAAGGTGGGTGAAGGGAGATATCAGACAGTGTAAGATATGAAAAAAATAATAAAAATTTATAAATTATCAAGGGTTCGTGAGGGAGGGAGCGTGGGGGAGGGAGGGAAAAAATGAGCTGATACCAAGGGCTCAAGTAGAAAGAAAATGTTTTGAGTATGATGATGGCAACAAATGTACAAATGTGCTTGACACAATGGATGCATGTGTGGATTGTGATAAGAGATGTAGGAGCCCCCAATAAAATGATTAAAAAAAACAAAGACAAAAGAAAACTAAAAGTGGACCAATAATAATCATTATGATAAATGTCACTTCACTTTACTCAGATACATAATCAATGCTCATGGAAGCAACAGTGAAGTGCCCAAATGATATAATACACTGGGCCAATTGGCTGGACAAATTTTATTTAAAATACTTAAGAGCTAAGATATAATTTGGAATATTAAGGTGAGCCTGACTCAACATGTGGTATTTTCAATCACTTTATATGCATATAAAAGCTAGGCAATAATAAATAAATAAGACTAGATGAGAACTGATACCTTTTTATTATTGTCTATCAAAGAATATTGAAAGGACCGTGCACTGCCAGAACACATAAAACTGTCTTTGAGGAAGTGTAGACACTTCCTTCTTAGAAGTGAAGATGGTGTACTTTGAATTTATTATCAGAAGTTATCACAATAGTACCTGCAAATTGGATCATGGTTGGTAAAGTAGTGACTCATCAAAAAATAGCAAGTCCTTTGACACGATGGATCAACACAGTGCTGCAGAAAGAAAACTTAACAAAATAAAAGAAAAGTTCTGTCTCATTCTGTTGTACATAGGGCTTCTGTGACACATTAACAACGGCATGTTTCATAAGTACTTTAAACCATTACTAAAAAGGCATGTAGGTAGTTCTTAATAATTTGTACAATCACCCGATAAAACTAACAAAACCACCTAAACACAAAAAGACAACCACCACCAACCAACTACCAAACAAACCAGCCAATTCCAGCCAGGGTAGAGCGACCTCACGGAATTTCTGAGATGATAAATATGTACGGAAGCCAAATGACACTTCTTCCTAGAGTTCTGTCAAAGTATCATGCTGTGGATGTCACTCTTACGTGAGGGTACCCACCACTGACTCAGTTCCAAACCACAGCAACCTGACATGGGATTGCCAAGGTGTCTGAGTTTGAGGTGCAGAAAGCCTCACTCTTCTCGGGTGATGCTGTCGGGTTCAAACTGACTCTGGGTTTATAAATCCAATGCTTACTTGACAGTAGAGCCAGAGCTGCTTTAATGAGGGCAGTATCGGTAGACCAAAAGGCTAGGCTACACAGGGTACATTTTTTTGAAGTACTTATCCTGAAAGTACTGTAAACATGGCACTCTTTGCTTCCAATGTGACGCATAAGGAGCCTGGAACTTGTCACTCTTATCCTCACAAAAAAGTAAATAAAACTCCAACAACAACTGTATATTAAAACTCCAAAAGACAAAGTGATCCTAGCAGGCAGAGAGCATTGTAACCTTGATTGTGCCAGAGTGAACTCAATGCTTGGCCAGTCAGCCTCCTTATAGACATGACCTGAAGGTGTACTGGGTGCAAGCATCTCTTGGTCATTCATGACAGAAATTTCTTCCCTGGCTTTGTCATTGTTGCTGGGGTCTTTATTCATAGACAAATTATTTGTAATTTTATCTTTACACAAATAGGATAATTTCATTATGAACTTAGTGCAATTTGTTTTTCATTGTTCTGTGGGGTTTCCCATTTGTGAAGCACAAAAGAGTGGACATATAATTATAATAACTGTTACATAGTGTTATAGGGAATGTAGGTATGAGGGAGGGTCATAGGCAGGGAAAGGGGATTTGGGGAGCACTAGAATCAACACTGATTGTTCAACTTATTTTAAAGGTGGTTCGACCATGGGAGGAGGGAAAGTTCAAAGATAAATGTGGTGACTGTATGATACCCCTTGATATGATTGAACAATTGGACTATTCAATTATGTGATATGTAAACTATGTGCCAATAATGCAGTTGGGGAGAAATTCAGGAGATCAAGTATTAAAAAAGAATACTAGAAAGAAGCTAAAGTAGGGATAACATCTTAACTATCAAGAAACTTGTGGAAAATTGAGAACCAGGAAGAGAGTATATACAGACAAATTCTCTACGCTCATATTTAAGCAGCCTGGGAGGCCAGGATTCTCGTGGAGGGAGGCCTCCACGTTCATGGGGTGGAGATGCATCCCAGTCACATTCTCCTAAGTAAAAGTTGCTCCCCACAATGTCCCCCATAATAATGCCACTCTTAAGGTGTAGTTTGCTAATCCATGATGGCTTCTATATTTTTGAAGGTTAACTGCTTAAAGGCTATGCACAATCAGACACTACCCTGTTTCCCCAAAAATAAGACAGTGTCATATTAATTTTTGCTCCCAAATATGCACTAGGTCTTATTTTCAGGGGATGTCTTATCTTTCCACGAAGAAGAATATGGTACACATTTATTGTTTTTTGTTTTATTAAAAGAGACCTCACACTTCCTGTCTGCTCTACCTGTGCTGTGGCTAATAGTGAGCTGCGCAGCAGTGCCCACCACTATGGTCCAGAGTCCAGAGTTATGGTAACTTTGGGGGGTCTTATTTTCGGGGGATGTCTTACTTTCAGGGAAACAGAGTATTTTTTGTCCCACCTTAAGCAGGGCCCACTCCCTTCTCATAAGGATAATAGATTGTTCCCCTAGAGAAGAGCTCAGGGGCACTTAAGGTCAAGCCAACTCAGAGACGACCAAGGTTGGGCAACTATCAACTCTAGAACCTGCCCATCCTGTTATATGTGTGCCTTCCTGTCACATGTATGCCTCTGATCTCCCCTCCTTAATGAGTGTATTCCCTTAGCTCGCCCCCTAGTTTTTACATGTATGCATCTAATACAATCCCTTCCTCTCATGTTTCCTTAATTAACCCTTCAATTACACAACTGCTCCTTGGACCCATTCAATTGTGAAGGCTGGACCCCTACAGAAACTAAGAGTTGTTTTGAGTTTCTTTCAAACACCAGGCAAAAAAGATGATAATGGAGTAAAATATTTAAAGCATTTTTTAAAAGCTAGTTTTTCAATATATCTTTCACATAAGAAAGAGAAATAAAGATTTGATAAGGCAGACACATTTTGAGAAAATTTGTCACCAGTTGGTGAAGAATAAATAATAATGAAATATGTTTTTTTTTATTTGTCTTACCCTTAAGATATTAATCAATTGTCTAAGATGAGAGCAAAAATATATTGGATGCTCATAGCTTATAAATGGGGAGAAGTAACTTCTTTTCAACAGCTATAGTGATAGTTCTATGTAGATCACACTGGATATCACATAGAATAATAACATGGACTACTTCTGTGGGAAGAAGCAGTAAAGACATTCAGAAGCATTAGTCAGAACAAGGCCATGGGCTGTCTGTGGAACAGATCATTAATTGCTTATATGCAAGTCTAAGTTGAAGCTGAAGGAAATTAAAAGAAGTCCCCGAGAACTAAAATATGACTTTGACTACACGCGACATGAAATTGGAGACCATATCAAGAACAGATTTGAGGCACAGGACACTAATGACAGACAATGTGAAGAGCTGTGGGAGGAAATCAAGAATATTATTCAGATTCATGAAGAAAGCTAAATATGAAAAAGACAGGAATTAAAATAATCAAATGAAACTACACTACCTATAAATCAATCCAGTCTTATTTGAAAGTAGAGAAAATTAGTTGGAAAGTGTATATTGCAAACTAATTATCAGTACAGTATGGTTAAAGTATAGTTGATATGCTAACAAAATGAAGAGGTTGAAATGTCAAAACATTCACAGTTAATTGCAGAAAGAGCAAAAAGAGAATGGAAGACAAGATGAAAAACAAAGAGAACCCCATTATAAATGTGGGTCCTATTAGTCCAACTATTCACATACCCATGCTAAATGTGAATAACATAAACATATAAATTAGAAGAAACTATCAGAAGGAATAAGAAAAATAAAACAAAACCAAAACAAGATCCAACCATATCTTGTTGGATATGAGATCTCACTTTTAAATGAAAAATAAAGTTACAGTGATGAAGAAAAATATATGCAATGACACCTAGAAATAAAAACAAGGTAGCAACAAAAATTCAAGTAAATACACTTCACTCAAAGCAAATTTAAGTGCAAGGGAAATGATCAGCGAATGAAAATAACTTTATTTCATAATTAAAGTGTCGGTTAATCAAAAAAGACATAATGATACAGAATGTGTTGCTAACTAAAAGCTGAGCCTTAAAATAGTTGAGTAATAGCTGAGAGAACTACAAGGAGAAATAGAAAAATCCAACAATATAGTTGGAGAACTCTACATTCTTCTATCAGTAATTGGCATATCTAGCAGGCAGAAAATTAGCAATGACATAGTTAAACTAAACAGCATCATTATTCATAAAGTAGATGCTTCTCAAGTTTACATAGACCATTAATCACGATAGACCACGTCCTGGATCATAAAATTCAGCATAAAAACTTAAAAGCATCGAAATCCTATAAAGTATGTTCTCAGTCCACTCTGAAATTACCCTGGAAATCAATAATAGAATGATAGCTGACATATTGCATCTGTACTGCTGTGGTGGCTTGTGTGTTGCTGGGATGCCAGTATCCATGCCACTGGTATTTCAAATATCAGAAGGGACAGCGAGCATCCAGAATAAAATTAAAAAGAAATGAATGAACATTTACTTCTAAATACTATCCAGTAAATATGGATCCTATGTATCACAACACAATCTTTTCTGATATAATAGTAAACAAGAGCTCCCTCAAAGTACACAATGGCTGTGTTAATTGGCTGCTTCATCCTAAAAATCATGAATATGGAACAAGATCATGAAATTTTCTTCATTGCATATGTAGTCACCTTAATAAATTCATGCCAATTTCAAGGCATTTCTAACAATAACAAACAGCACATTTTCAAATATCACATGGGTCCCATCCATGAAGTGGTCCAAGAACAGCCTTTCTAACAATTGGTGCTTTAATAATTGAATCCTCGCATGTAGGCGATATAAGTCTATCTTTACATCTTTCACAAAAAAGCAGACTTTAAATATTTCACAAAAAATAACTGAAAGTGGGCCATAGAGCTAAATGTGAAACACAAAACTACACTGGTTATTAAAGATAACACAAGGAAAAACCCAAATGACTTTTGATTTGGTGATGACTTTATACAATACAAAAAGTAACATCCAGAGTGAGGAAAAAAAAGATTGGTAAGTTGTCCTTAATAGAATTAAAAATACCTGCTATGGGAAAGAAACCTCTTAACAATATACACTAACAAGTCATAGAGTGGAGAAATGATTGTAAAATACATACCCTGCAAGAGAAGTTTTACCCAACACAAAATAAAGTTTGAAGGTCAACAATATGAAAATAGACAATTGAATTTCAAAACATCTGAACAGACACTTCACCAAAAAAGATGATGAATAGGCATTAAGAAAAGGAAAATTGACATCATAGGTCATAAGAGAATTGTAAATCCAAATATAGTGTGAGGCCACTACGTACACAATGCCTTAAATCTCAAACAATTTCAAATGCCAGGGATGATGCCCGGTAAAAGGAACACTCCACTCAGTACTTGTAAAAATGCCAAGTCAAACATTCACTTTGAAAGAGAGACTGCCAGTCCCTTTAAAAAATGACACATTGTACCTGTTTTATATTATTATTATTGTTAGGTTTTGTTTTGTATGTTTCTCTGTATACAAAATTCAAGATAAGTAAACCTATAGAGATACTAACTATATTAATTGTTTCTTAGGGGCAAAGCAGGGGAGGTGAGGGGGAAATGGGGAGCTAATAACGAGCACAAGAAAGAAGAAATTGTGATGATGATTGCACAACTGTTTGTAATATAATTGAACTGTTGTACAATATATGAGTTATATGTCAATAAAAATTTAAAATATAAAAAACGGGCACATACGTTTACTATAAGACACAGAAATGATGCTAGTATTTACGTAAAGAAGGTGAAATTTTATAATCTCACACAATTCTGCACTTGGATATATATAGCAGCCTGATTCAGGAATGCAATATAATGATCTCTGAGATACACTGAAGATTTCACTTAACAATTATGTTGCTACTTACCTCACTACTCCCAAATACGAAGACGGCATGGGGATGTGACCGTGCATTCTACAGGGCCAACATGTAGGTAAGCTTTCAGCTGCTGGGGGTTCAGGATCAGTGACTCTAAAGCTGCAATGGACTAGAGAATCCGAACGGCACCGACAGAGTGCTGCAGACGATCTACATTTGTGTGTGTGCCCCCTTCCTTCAATAACCAATAGTTCACCCAGCACAACAGTAAAACAATCAATTATGGTTAGAATTAAGGTGGACTAGTCAATCATAAGAGAAAATAAAAGTTACTGCAGAAGTGATGTGATTTAATGAAAAGGCCATTCAACAAGCAGCCCAAATTCTCAAAGAAGATAAGGAATATGAAAAGCATTAGGTCAACATGTGGTGTAAATTAAAAAACAAACAAACACAACCTAACATGTTCATTTTAAACAGACCTCATACATTTTGTGGCAAACTGAATAGCATTAAGAATTGTTCAACAAAAACAGTAATGCTCTTTTATGCTACCATGGGGAACTCCAAGGCCCATGTTTCAACCTTAAACTTGAAATTTATTGCTTTTGTGATGTTAAGGCTGACCCTTGACATCCTTTCAGCACAGGAGCTTTTAACTGCATTTGCTTTCAAGCGGTGGTGCTCTGTCGGCGTTCTTGCCGTTTTCTTTTAGGAAATGGTCCACAGCAACTGCATTATTAAAACTGGACACGATCCAAAAGGGTCACAAGAGACTATGACAAAGTTTGATTCAATCCTTGTGGAATAAGAACAAGGTAATTTTCCCTAAATCATCACTTTCTGAATGTCTCAATAAACCTGGCTTTGAGATCAGGAAAATGAGCCTTCAAAGAAGCCTGCGGAGAGAGGGACATGCTTACACTTATTGTAAAATGACTTCTTTCAAAGAATTTTTGAAGAAAATGCTTTTTTAAAAATCTGATTGTGTTTGAAAGATGTGCCCATATTTGACATTGATGATATCATTGTCTTTTTGTATTTATTTTATGCCTTTTCAATGGAAAGCTCAGGAATCAACACAAAAATGATCTTACTCTGTCAAGCACTTTGATGTGGAGCTAAGTGGGAAAAAATCTTATCCGCTTATGGATTGAGAAGAATCAAGTATAAAGGGTCTAAGTGGACTTCAATTAAATCAGTGGGACATACATATGAACAACCAAGGTTGCTTGTTTATTTTCTCTTTATTCATTCTAATAATAGTATCTTAGTTCGTTTACCTTTCTACATCATCATTATTTTCTCTCACTCCACTTTAAACAGCAGTTTCAAAGTAAAATGTTTTTTAAAAATTATATTTCTGGAGCCCAGGCAGACATATAGGAAACAATCAATAATTGTATATTAATCCAAATTCAATAAAGCTAGTTTTTGAAAATTTTCAATGTATATGCATTTTTAAACTCACAGTTTACAAAAGGGTTAAAGAATGAAAAGTAGATCTTTCATTCAGATTCATGGTCCCTTCCCCAGTAGCACATGGTGTCTTTAGACACTCTCATGCATAGTACTAGTGTGTATTTCCGTATTCATTTTGAACAAGTGGGAGAAAATAAATAATATATACTTTCTTTGAAAATAACATTGATTTGATATCTTTTATGTAAAATATTTAGACATGTTTTAAATGAGAAGAAAATGAGCAAGAATAAAAATGCTATCCAGCACATCCATGTGCACTGAACTGGCACCAACAGTGTTTGGTCTGTGTGTCTTTGTCTGTCATCCTGCCTCTCATTCTGTCCCTCTTGCCCCTGAATAGTTTGAGGTTAGCATGCACATATCGGAGCTTTGTATTCACGATATTGTGATTTGTTACTTCTTAAAAAATATATATTCTCTTAAAAGCAACAGTGAAATCTTCAACTTCAAGTACTGTATCTTCAGGCAAACAATATGCTTGTTCTATGTTTCTTGTCCAACCTTACTGCCCGCCCCCCCAGCCTCATATTTTCATAAGCACCCTATGCTAATTATTTACAACATCATGTAAAAATTCAGCATACTGTGCATATGAAAATATTTCATGCACGTGGAGGAGGCATGGTGTGGTAGTTACATAATCTGGTGCCAACTATTAAGACTATTAAGAGTGAAGGGGTGGAATCTAGCCTGTCAATCAGGTCACAGCTCGATGACCTCATTTGGTGGCTCTAGGGAGAAAAATAGCTCACTGGAGGAGGGACATACTCTCTCTCTGCTTCATCTGCTTGCGAGACATGCCTGTTGACAAGCCTTTTGACTTGTCAACTCTGAGATGCTTCCTCCACTACTGGGTCCACAAGACTTTCCACCCACTGGCCTGTGATCTTCCTGCATTCAGCGTCACTGCATGGCTGTATGAGTCTAAAGAGGACGTTATGGACTAGTGTCGACATATGGGGTAATATCGGACTTATGCGCTTGATCTCAACTGGGCTGGGATGCTTTCTTAATGTATAATTGCTCTTTCAGATAAAAGTCTCCCTTATACACATGTGAGTGTCTATGAATTTGTTTCTCTAGACTACCCAGAATAACACACACGGTTAACAAGAAAAGAGAATATACATGTGATTGGCATAACATTTTGATAATTTAATACTGTTATAATACTTTATATAATGTACATATCTGCATGTCAGTTTATCTTTTGACCAAAAGCCTTCTTGTAGCACTCGCTTACAATGACTATGTTTCTATAGTATCTTTCCATGAGGCTCATATCAAAATAGCTTCCTCTTTTATCCCATTGACAATTTTGAATGAAATCTGCCCCTGACTACTTTTTAATGCAATATCCTTCACTCTGTGTTTGCTTCATGTTCACTCATGATTCATTTCAGGTCATGGTATTTCTTCTGTGGGAGACAAATGGAGTCCCTGAGTGGTGCAAATGGTTAACGCTGGCCCACTCTACAAGATACTGGCAGTTCAAATCCCCCAGAGGGACCTTGGAAGAAAAGTTTTCCTTCTGAGAAGTCACAGCTTCAGTTCTATTCAGCAACACACCAAGTTGGTGTGGGAATTGATTTGATGGCAACTGTTACTGTTTACTTGTGTGTTTGTTTTTGAAAAGTCAGGCCAGAGGGCACACATGATTCATCTATCCCACATTGGTCATGATGATTTTGAAAATTCCACCAACCGGTTGTTTAATTTTTTCAAGTTATATTGACTATATTTCACTCTCCTTTTGAAAGTAATTGGCAGCTCCTGATGGGTTACTTTAAACAATATAAATATCCTGCACTACATCAAATATTTGCCCCTAGATATAGCATCCATTAATACTTACTGTCTGATCTGATCTCTATTGAATGCAAAATTGTTATTTTCCCACTTGTACTCTCCACATTTTGTGGCTGACCTTCTATTTTTAATATATATTAAAATAAAAAAGAGTGGTCTCTCGCTGCCATTCATTATCTGCTTATCAGTATGAGTTCATGAAGCTTATTACATTACTCTATTTAATTATGAAAGGACCTCGGATGGTTCAGTATTCACCTGGCAATTAGTTGGTCCCTGGCTAGAGCCCACCAGTTTCTCTGTGGGGTAAAGATGTCTTAGTCTGTGTCTTAACGGCTTGGGAATGCAATGGGGGCAGGGCTACTATCTCTCAGGATGGGCCACATGACAGTGGGGTTAGATACTGAATTACTTGTGTTCTCAAAATTATTCTGAATTTTTAAATGCCCCACTGTTTTTGTGTTTAGGAGGACTCACATCACAAACAGAGCTGCTTTGATCGAAAGGAAAAAGCCGCTGGAAGCAACAAAAATGTCTTGTGACAGCTGATCCAGGGCTGGCATGAGATCCTGCTGGACTGCTTTGTGTGGCAAAGCACCTTAAAAGTATATTTTAAAACCTCCTCCAGCCCTGACTGCAGGTGGTAAAAGACACGCCAAGGCAGCCTTGTCTGAAAATATTGACACACTCTTAGCCTTGGTCTGACCAGCAGTCTGACTTGTACCACTTGGTCATTTTCCCAAGACATTGACATAAATGTGGTCAGACTCTATTTAATTGATATCAGTGGCATTCATTTTAGTGTGGTCAATTTAGACGCTTGCATGGGTAGCATGTTTCTGTTTCCCGGTAGGCATGTCCAAAACCTCCTGAGTCTAATGATAAACTGATACCTGGCTATAGCTATGGGTGTACTCACATTGCCCTATCTAAAATCCTGAGTGTTCTGTGCTACTGACATGCTTACACAGATGGCCCAACTCCTGTCTCCTTTTTGACTATTCCCACCTGCCTTTTAAAAATGATCTAAGAAGACTTAGGTTTCAAAGCTGTGGGTGCACTATGCTTTGAACCTATTAAAGGGTGTGCCCTAGTTCCACCATCATTTTCTCTTTTTACTCAGGGACTCCCCTTGAGGTCTTGGGCATAATCTTCCAAACCGTGAGTTCTTTTCCATTTCTGTTGAGGTTGGTGTGGAAGTGTGACTTATTGGCACTGGTAAAATGCTGTTCTCAGGACAGTCTATTGTCCAAACCCTTCTTCACTTATCTTACTAAGCGTGGATGACAGGAATCTCAAGATACAGGATCCACACAATCAGCTCTGAGCTTGATTGAGCAGCCACGTTACCCCAGGGAGGAGACGGATGTTCATTCTATTGGCAGGCTGGAAACCTGGTGTGCCTGTTATTCTAGTATGCATCTTGTCATGTAAAAATTACTGACCATCGGTATCTTCTTTGATAACCGAGCCCTTACATCATGTGAGATTGAGTGAGGGGTGAAAATTGGGAAGAAACTTCTTGAGTTTACATTCAATGACCTCCCAATGTCTCAGAAGTTATCACTTCTGGGGCCAAAATCCATATTTTTATCATCTTACTATTACAAAGACTCAGGTGTTCAATTGTAAATGGACCTTTAACAGATACCTGGGGCCCTGGGGCCATTGCGTATGATTTAAGTTCTTCATAGGATTCCATTTCCCCTGTGAACATGTCAGGAATGGGCTTTTGTGGTTCAACTCTAGAGACAAATTCTTCCCATAAGATCCTTTCAGAGGATTGCAAAGAAATACCCAGTCCTTAAAAAAAAAAATAAAAAAATCATTGGCCAAAAAACTGCTCTTAGAAAACACTGATGTTGCTTCCAAGTTCAATTTGACTTTTATTTGAATCTGAGTCATATCTTTTTTTTTTTTAATGTGACTGAGGACACTCTGCAGGAGTCGGGCATTTTCTTCTATCTGACTGCTCTGTTCCCATGTGAAAAAGCATGAGGCCATACTCAGGTTTCTCTTAGCTATTTATCCTCTTCAAACTTTAATGTGCAGTGACTTCCTTTTAACACGTGAAGTTTCTGTTTCTTAGGATACATTGACTTTGGACTCGAAATTGTAAGAGCCTTTACTGACTTGGCTTAATAGGGAAAGTGCTTTGCAGTAGACTAAAGTGTTAGAGTCACTGAATACACACAGAAAGAGAAAAGAATGTAAAAGGCTTTCCATTCAGACCCATCTTTACCCTCCTTCAGGATTGTCTCATGTAAGTGCCATTTCCACGTACACATGCAGACACATAAATATGCATGCATTCATGACACATAAACACATATCTAAACTTTCCCTGCTCATTAGGGGTTATGCTGAGCCTTTAGAGTTTATGACAGTGCACAAGTGCATGGGAAGTGAATTATTTTATTCGAATCTTTTAGCCAAAGTCTCAGTAACTCCCACCAAATAACCTTTCCCTGCAGGGGTCTGGATATAAAGGTGGGGCAACACACATGTGGGTCATGTTCAGAGGATACGTTGAGACCACCATCCTGTTGGGTATAAAAAGAGTCTCCTGGACCCTTTGATCCCTGTGCCTTGAACCTCCTGGAACCAGAAGACAGCTGTGACATTGGAAGGAACAACAGTGGAAGAGGTGGACTTGTCAGCTCCCCGAGCAGGGAGCAGGAGATGGGCTTGTTGAATGGGGTGCCTCTGATCACTTAAGTGGGGTTGCTGGACTTGGAGATCCACGGAGCTGAAGATGCGCGCCTTCCAGTGGAGGCTTCCTGGAAGCGAGTGGAGTGCTTCTCTGCACTCGAGTGCAGACGAGTGTAGGGTGTAGGGTTTACTGACCTACAGGGAAGGAGCAGAATGCTCTCAGGTTGAGGCTTATGGCCAAGTGGTGTGTCCTTTGGGAGGAGAAGGAAGCATTTTTTTTTCCAGCCAAGGTTCATTTGGATATATATAGAACATCGTTCATGGCCAAACTGGGCAGACATTTAATGAAATTACCCTTAACACGATGGCTGGAACTGCTCCTCTTTGGAAAGGCTGGCAGTGTTAGTTGGTGTAAACAATTTCTTGTGTAAAATGATTTTATATGCCCTGATGGGTCTCCAGGGAGCATAGTGGCCAGTGAATTGGGTGGTTAATCCATAGTCAGCAGTTTGAAACCACCAGCTGCTCTTCAGGAGAAAGCAAGAGTTACAGTCTCAGAATCCCACAGGGGGCAGGTCTACCCTGTCCTAGAGGATTGCTGTGACTTGGTGGCAGTGAGTTTAAAGTGGCTGCACATTGCCCACCCCTGCATTTGGACATTTATTAGCAGTCTTGAAAGAACTTTGTAACATGTGCTGGCTGAACAACTGTAT
The DNA here is from genome assembly GCF_000313985.2 of Echinops telfairi. Lineage (NCBI taxonomy): Eukaryota > Metazoa > Chordata > Mammalia > Afrosoricida > Tenrecidae > Echinops > Echinops telfairi. The sequence continues at coordinate 44,019,392 of NW_022103898.1, read as the reverse complement.
TCTGAACATTCTTTATATGCATTGTAATCTATTAGCTTCCACAATAAACATTATAACTATGAACATGGTCTGTGAGTCCTATGAAGCCCTTGCAATGAAATATTAGAACCTAGAAACAAAAGTAAAAGAGTGTTGCTTGAGAAAGAAGAACAGGGACAGGGAAGCAACTCTAGATGCTGAGGGTGATCCAGGAACAGACGTCTTCTCTCTCGCACACTGTCTTATTGATCAGGTGAGCAGTCACGGGTGCCTGAAGTTATAGTAGCAGCAATGTGCTTCTCAGGGTGTCTGCTTTAGTGGGGTGAAAAGAAGGGATTCTGTAGGATGATGAATTACTTGATACGGCTCTTCTTTGTCACTCCTACGCATGAATAGGTACATTACGTGCTAGCTCTCCAAGATGATTAGATCATTGGCTAAGATCATAAATAAGGTACACGACACCCTTGAGGAAGTAGGACCATGAAAAGAAGATATATGGAATGCTATCCTGAGTCAGTTTTGTCATCTCACTAGGTTTAACATGAGCCATCTCAAGGGCAGAATGGGATAACCTTAAGACCATCTAGAAAAAAGAATTCGTAGTAGAGCACATTCTTTGGACCCCAAGATGCCCGTGTTAAACCCCTTTGATTTATACAGAGAGTTTCGACACCACAGCTGTTTGGGGATAGAAAGAAGCAGAGGCCGATAAGTGGTGACAGAGCAGCAACAGCGGCAGCAGAATGTGAGATTAGTAGGAAACACCCATGGGCTTCCCAGCCCACGTGAGGGAGATCAAGGTGGCTTTGGGTAGGAGGCTTGCACTGGGAAAGGCATGCTTACTGGGTATTTGTTTGAGGAACGAAGACTGGCAACCCACATAGTTCACGTTACACACCTTTGGGCTAAGGCTTATCGGTAGAATGGAGTGTCTTTCAGACATTTAGTTTCAGAGCTAAAGAGTTTTGTAACACTTCATTGAGTTGGGTAGAGGCCAAGAGGCCACGTGACTGAGAGGGCAAGAACTAGAGAGAGGTAGGTCTGCAGGTTGGCTGAGAAGAGGCTGTCCTGACTGATGTACTACGTCCTGAGAATTATGATTCTGAATTGTAGCCTGGCAGCTATACACTAACAGTCTCCATAATATAAGTATTATCCATGTGTTCTGTGTGACCATTGCAATGAATTACTGAACCCCACAAAAAGGTAAAGAGTGCTGTGGAAGAGATGGTTTGTATCAGGTTTAGTAAAAAGACTGGAGGAGGAAACGTCTCTCACCTCTGCCCCTAGGAACCAGTTGGGGCTGTGCTGATGGTGATTCCCCTCCTTCTCCCTTGTGAAATCAACGGAGCTCAGATTCACCCTCTTACCATTTTTGCAAATCTCTAAGTCAAAATTCATCCTCCAAAATTATCTGAAAGTCAAAAACTCTCCAGTCCTTGTCCAAGCTTTACAAATTTATAGCAAGAACATGGACCTACAGTTTTCCTTGAGAGACAAGAGAAGGACACCAGTCATTTCTCTTGCCCCAAGAAACACTTGATCTGATTACTGCTCCACATTCATTATTCAAAATTACCCTTGCCTCAGTGAACTCTGCCACCTGCTGGGACAGAGAGATTTATAGAAGTCTACAAATATTTAGGCAGGCGTCACTTCGAGTACTCTGAGAACAGTTTGTGCCTGCTTCTTATGGTAGAACCATCCCATTGCCGTCTCTAAGTCACAAACTGTGTAACCCCTCCCTCTGAAAACAGGAAGAATTTGTAATGTATATCCAACAGAATATCAAAAAAATGATGGCATGTCACTGCCATGATTATACTGTGCTATTTAAGATTCTGTTTTGGATGTATTTATGGATTGTGAGAAGAGTTGAATGAATCCCCAATAAAATGATTTAAAAAAAAAAAGATTCTGTTTTGGGGAGACAAACAAGAGTTTGTCCTGATGGCCCTGAAGAAGCAAGCTTCCACGTTGCATGAAGACATGTGAGAGGGCCTCAGGTGAAAGCACTATGGTGACCTCCCGCAGCTGGGGATGACCTGGACTGGCAGGAAGCAAGAGGAGGTGGCCCTCCGACGACAACCAGAAGGAATAGGATTGGGATGATCAAATTCCAGAAAGAAACACATCCTTGCAGACACCTCGGCTGGAGTCTTGTGAACCCTTGAGCAAATGACCTAGCATGAGCCATTGCAGTGGGAGATAATTTTCATTGCTGATTGCATCTCAATTTGTAGATGCTTATTTTTAGATGCAATTCATTATATTGCAATAAAAATAATACATTCCTCATATGGTAAGAAAAATCCAGGAAGAGAAAGGAGAGGGCACAATCCAATGAAAAAAAAAACATTTTTTTTTCATTTTCTCACATCATTCTAGACCCCAACTTGGTTTCAGTGTGTTGCCCTATAGGCAAAGTTTACCATTCTGCCCACATAAAGAAGTCAATTAAAATAAAAAATATAGTAGAACAGATTAATCATACTCAGAAGAGTAAAATTTTATGTTATAAAGATAACCCTAACATACATGCACACAAATAGGAGAGAGCACATAATATGATCCTAGGATGTGATCTATTTGGTGATGCTGAGCTATCCTTTTAACTAGTGTCCAGGCATAAGAGAGTCCTAGTGGCAGAGTGAGTTACATGTTGGTCCGCTAACTGCAAGGTCAGCAGTTCAAAACCACCAGCCATTTTTCAGGAGAAATATGCGTCTTTCTGCTCTTGTAAAGAGTTATAGTCTTGGGAAACAGTAAGGGCTCTTCTATCCTCTCCTATGGGGTATCTGTGAGTCAGAATTGATTTGATGGCAGTGAGTTTATGTGCTTTGATTTCTATAGGCACCGTATAGACACAACAAAAATGGGAAATATTTCAGCTGCCTCAACAGCCTGAGAGATGAACCTGAAGTACTGAACGTGAAAGCTGCTCTCACCCCCATGGTTACGGAAGGAACCAGGGATGCTAGGCAGGTAATTTTCACTGCCACCTTCTGAATGATCATCCATTTTTCACCTCATCCATTTCATTGTTTATTCTACAATTTCAAGAAATACCTAAAATAAATTGTAATAGAGAGATCCTGTCAGATTATGGCTCTCTAAAGGAATCTTAAGTCTAGGGTCATTCAACATTCATTCATTTAATTAACAAACATTTAAAGAGATTCTGCTCTGTGCCAATGCTGCTGGTAGAGCAGTGGGGAAAACAATCTGATGGAATACCCAAACATGTGGAGCTTCGGTTCTAATGGGAGATGCAGAGAAAGAAGCGATCAAATAAACACAGGCTATGAAAATACAGGTACTGCATGAGCATAATAGAGAGATACGTTGGCCATTCCAGAAAGATCTGGGAAAACTGTTTCTGCCAGTCCAGGAATAATATTGGAGTTGAGACTTGGAGGATAAAAATAAATTGGCATAGAAGAACGTGCCAAGCAGAGGGAATATCAATCAATATCTGTAAGTGAATTTGAGGAGGAGTGGGAGAAAAGCAAAATATTCATAGAATAGTCGTATAAGTAGTAATGCATAGTATTTATTTAATGTAGACTGGGTTAAGAACTGTGCTAAATACATTGCATGCATTGTCTTCTTTGACACTATTAGCATACTAATACAAGACCATTGAAATAGAGAATGGTTAACTACTTTGGCTAAGGACACACAACTGATCAGTGGGGGAGGCAGGTACTAAAGCCCAGTCATGGAGGTCCACAACATTGACCCACAATATAAGGTCCCACTCTATAATTCCAATGAATAAGTCAAAGAGAGAGCCTTTAGTTCACGTCTCTTTTCCAACAGAGCCAACAAGCTTAGAGATTTACAAATCCACTGAAGGCTCTAGAACTCTACCTCAGAACTTCCCTCTAACCTCTGGGCTTTTGCCTCTTTCCTGGGCCTTGAGCTACGAACAGTAAGGTAGCAGTTTATGCCCAAAAGCCACTCTTGGAAAGAGATAAAGAAAAATCTTTGCTCTTATAAAAAATAGTAATAATAAGTCTTGGAAATCTTACAGAGCAGGTCTACTCTGTCCTATAGCATCATTATGGGTCAGAATTCAATTGAGAGCAGTGGCTGTGATTTGGTCATATCTCTTTCTGTTACTAGGTCCCAGGCTAGTTTGCAAGATTCACAGTCTCTCATTGTCCTTTAAATTAATATCTTGATTCTAAATTTTACTTCCCTTGCCTAGCTCTTTCTCTTAAACCTCAAAGAACACACTCTCATGATTTTCCTGAAATTCATCATAATTTGGTTCTGTGAGTATCCAAAAATAGTATCTGGGTGCCTCTCTCTGGGGTCTTCAGTATTGTTGCTGTCAGATGCCATTAAATCAGTTCCCATTCATGGCGATGCTGTGGACAACAGGGTAAACTTTTCCCAGGACAGGTCGGTTTGTCAGCACTACAATCCAAATGCATCGATTCTTTATCAAGGGGCTCAATCCTGACATATCCAAAACACATGATAAGAAATCTCATTGTTCTTGCATTTAAGCAATATGTAGGCTTTATACTTCCAGGACCACATTGTTCTTTGTGCAGTGCATTGTTCCTTGAATATTCTTTGTCAGCACCATAGTCCAAATGCACCTGTCCTTCCTTGATCCTGCTTATTTAATGTCCAACTGGTACACATCTATGAGGTCATTGAAAACACCATGGTTCTTGTTGGGCCCAACTTAATCCTCAAAAGAACAGCCTGGCTTTTCAACACATCGAAGGTGTCTTGTGCTGCTGCATCCGTGCAACACATCCTTTTATTTCTTGACTGCTGCTCCCATGGACAGTGATTGGGGATCCTAGCAAGATGGAATCTTTGACAACATCTCCATTTATCATGGTGTTACCTATTTTCAGTTGTGAGGATTTTGTTTCCTTTACATGGAGTTGTAATCTGTCTGAAGGCTACAATCCTTTATTTCATCAGAAATTGCTTTAAGCCCTCTTCTTATTCAGCAAGCATGGTTGTGCCGTCTGCATCTTGCAGATTGTTAATAAGCCTTCCTCCAATTATGGTGCCACATTCTTGTTCTTAGAATACAACTTCTATGATTCTTTTCTTGAATATAGCTTGTATAAGTAGGATAAGAGGATACAACCCTGATTCACAACTTTCCTGATTTTAAACCATGCAGCATTCCTTTGTTCTGTTCATATAATTGTCTTATGATCCATCTGTATGTTCTGTATAAGAACTTCATGAAGTGCTTGGGATTCCCATTTTTCTCAGGGATATCCACACAGTGTTTTAGGGTTCACACAAGCAAATGCCCTTGTATGATCAATAAAATATTAATAGATATGTTTCTAGCAATCTCTGCTTTCAGGCAAGATCCATCTGACATCATCAATGACATCTTTTTGCTCCGTGTTCAGCGCTGAATCTGGCCTGAACTTTTGGCAGCTACCTGTCAATGTACTGTTACAACCACTGTTGGATGATCTTCAACAAAATTTTACTTGAATATGATATCAATGATATTGTTCTAAAATTTGCACTTTCTGTTAGGTCAGCTTTCTTTGAAATAGATACACTTTTGGATCTCTTCCAGTCGGTTTGCCCAGGAGTTGTCTTCCTGATTTCCTGATATAGGTCAATAAGTGCTTCCAGTGCTCCATCAGCATGTGGAAAACATTTCCGTTGGTATTCCATCAATTTCTGGAGCCTTGTTTTCAGCTGAAGCGTTCAGTGTAACTTGAGCATCTTTCCTCAGTACCATTTGTTTTTCTTGTATGCTACCTCTTGAAATGGCTGATGGTTGACTTGTTCTTACTAGTATAGTATTTCTGTTTATTCTTCCCATCTTCTTTTGATAATTCCTATATTATTCAATATTCTGCCCATAAAATCTTGCAATATTGAAATATGAGGCTTGAATATTTTCTTAAATATTTCAGTTTAAGATATGTGTAGTGTGTTCTTAAATCTTACAGATTTTCAAAATCTATATATTTGCACTATCTTTGTCTTCTCAGTCTACCCTTTCAATTTTTCTGTTTGGTTCTTTAACTTTACCATTTCGTAAATTTGCATTATCTACTCTACCGTTAAGCGAAAGCTTGAGAGTCTGGTCTCTTCCTTCTTTCCTCTCCCTTTGATGCCCTTCTGCTGGTTCCCACATTGTGTTCTGGACGTCCTCCCACAGCTCAACGGGTCTCCTGTCTGGAGAGTTCACAAGGTCAAATCTGTCCTTAAAATGTTCTCAAAATGAAGGTGGAACATATTCAAGGTCATATTTTGTCTCTCATGGGCTTGTTTTTAATTTTCTCCAGCTTCAATATGAAGTTACACATGAGCAATTCATGTTTCTGCCCACAGTCCGCCCCAGGCCTGGTGTCAGTGGCTGATTGTGAGCTGTTCAATCATGTGTTTCCACAGATGGAGCCGGTTTGATTGCTCTGGATGCCACCTAGGAGAGTTCCCATGTGTAGTCACTGTTTCCATTGTTGAAAAAACGGTATCTGTGATGAAGTTTTGCTCTTGCAAACTTCTATCATTTCATGTCCCGGTTTCTTTCTATCACAAAGTCTGTATTTTCCAACTACTGTTTCTCTGTCTCTGTCTCTCTCTTTGTGTCCAACTTTGGCATTCTAATTGCCAATAATTATCAATGCATCTTGATGGACTATTTGATCATTTTCAGACTGAATTAACCTGTAGAATTCAATTTCGTCATCACTAGCTTTACTGGTTGTAGCCCGGGTACTAGAGTGGTTATCTGGTGGGTTGCAACCCACAGGCCAGCAGTTCTACATCACCAGAACCAGCAGTTCAAAAACATCTCACAAGGCCTTCTA
>NW_022103898.1:44009549-44010836 GCF_000313985.2 Echinops telfairi | reverse complement strand
ATTTCATGCCAGAACGTAGGTAAGTTTGTTTGGTTATCTATGTTTTGATTTTTCTCCAACTTTCAGCAACTCTATTATGTATAATTCTGCACATGAATGTATTTCCAATGAAACAGTATAATTTTATAAGACTAAGTTATTTTTTGAGTAAATAATAAGCTGGTTTTTAAAAAAATGTATATATACCATAAATTTTCCAACCATAATGGTGTTTTACATATAATAGCTAGAGACTTAAGAAATGACTTGATCATTTATAGAATTATGGTGCAGATTATAAAGATCAGTTTTTACAAGGGTACATAGTATATATTATTTCACATATCTTTCTATTCAAGCAGTATTTTTCCCCCTGTATCCCAAGTAGTATTTGACACTTTGTCCAGCAGTTCCTTATACCTTTTCAATTCTAAATTGCTTGAACATGACTTCAATTCTTAACTATCAATTTCCTACTGGACGCTGGGCTGTCTAGCATCTCAAACTACTTTCTTTAAGGCTAGCATTGACCTTCCTTTCAATTAGAGTGCAGTTTACTTTGTTCTGTATTTTGAACCATTCCGAAGTCCACCATATTCTCAATTACACTCTTTCTTCTTTCAGTAGCATTAGTTATATCTGAATAGATCTCACTGTAAATCCCAAACAACCAAACATCCTGTCATTGAATCAACATCAACTCATAGTGATCCTATAGGACATGGTTGAAATGCCCGTGTGAGTTTCTGAGATGGCAACTCTTCTTGGGAGCAGAAAACCCCATCTTTCTCCCTGTGAGTGGCTGATGTTTTTCAATTGCTGATGTTGCAGGTCACAGCCCAGCATGTAACCATTACACCAGGGCTCCCTTCTGTCTTACTACATTTATGGGTTTTTTTCCTAAAGTTAAGTGTCGGTTCTTATTCATGGTCGAGATTTACTGTCTCACTGACTCCAGTTCAGATCCTCATCTGCTTGCTCTTCCTTCTCTTCATAAATCTAAAAAGTCGGACTTCCTGTTTCTTCTCTACTTAACATCATGAAGTCATTTTTGTTTTGTCCATCAACCAATTGTAGATGATAATTCAGTATCTTTTTTTCAGTTCCAGTCTGTTGTGGAAGGCTTCAAACAGTGGATGGAAAAATGGAATTAAGAGATAAGAGAATTTTCCCCACAAATTTTTTGACGATATCTTATATATTAAATGCCTATAAGTCACATTTTCTTTGTCAATTAATGGGAATTTTAAATATACACACACATACACAAAAACTAATTTCAATTAGATTTTTTGTTTCTCTTTTCCT